>NW_027140989.1:2153540-2461188 GCF_036365525.1 Heterodontus francisci | reverse complement strand
TTTGTCATTTTTATAAATGACCTGGAATAGGGTGTAGAAGGGAGGGTTAGTAAATTTGCGGAAGACACGAAGGTCGGTGGAGTTGTGGATAGTGCCGAAGGATGTTGTAGGTTACAGAGGGACATAGATAGGCTGTAGAGCTGGGCTGACAGATGGTAAATGGAGTTTAATGCGGAAAAGTGTGAGGTGATTCACTTTGGAAGGAGTAACAGGAATGCAGAGTACTGGGCTAATGGGAAGATTCTTGGTAGTGTAGATGAGCAGAGAGATCTTGGTGTCCAGGTACATAAATCCCTGAAAATTGCCACCCAGGTTAATAGGGCTGTTAAGAAGGCATATGGTGTGTTAGCTTTTATTCGTAGGGGGATCGAGTTTCGGAGCCACGAGGTCATGCTGCAACTGTACAAAACTCTGGTGAGACCGCACCTGGAGTATTGCGTGCAGTTCTGGTCACCGCATTATAGGAAGGATGTGGAAGCTTTGGAAAGGATGCAGAGGATATTTATGAGGATGTTGCCTGGTATGAAGGAAGGTCTTACGAGCAAAGGCTGAGGGACTTGAGTTTGTTTTCGTTTGAGAGAAGGAGGAGGAGAGGTGACTTAATAGAGACATATAAGATAATCAGAGGGTTAGATAGGGTGGATAGTGAGAGTTTTTTCCTCGGATCTGATGGCAAACACGAGGGGACATAGCTTTAAGTTGAGGGGTGATAGATATAGGACAGATGTCAGAGGTAGTTTCTTACTCAGAGAGTAGTCGGGGCGTGGAAAGCCCTGCCTGCAACAGCAGTAGGCTCGCCAACTTTACGGGCATTTACGTGGTCATTGGATAGACATCTGGATGAAAATGGAATAGATTAGGTCAGATGGTTTCATGGGTTGGCGCAACATCGAGGGCCGAAGGACCTGTCCTGAGCTCTAATGTTCTTTGTTCTTTCTATGTTCTACCTCGGCTCAACTATCACCAGTAACCTGTCTCGCGATGCAGAAATGAACAAGAACATGATAACGACGTCCGCTGCTCTGTCCACAGTGGCCAAGAAAGTGTGGAAAAATGGCGCACTGACATGGAACACAAAAGTACGCGTGTATCAAGCCTGTGTCTTCCGTACCTTGCTCTTGGGCAGCGGAGCCTGGACAACGTATGTCAGCCAAGAACGACGTCTCAATTCATTCCATCGTCGCTGCTTCTGGAGAATCCTTGGCATCAGGTGGCAAGACTGTATCTCCAATGCCAAAGTCCTCGAGGCAGCCAACATCCCCAGCTTATACACCTTACTCAGCCAGCGGCGCTTGCGATGGCTTGGCCATGTGAGCCTTATGGAAGATGACAGGATCCCCAAGGACACATTCAACAGCGAGCTTGCCGCTGGCAGCAGACCCACCGGCCATCCATGTCTCCGCTTTCAAGACGTCTGCAAACGCGTAATTAAGTCATTTGACATTGATCCCAAGTCGTGGGAATCAGTTGCCAGTGATTGCCAGAGTTGGCGGACAGTCATAAAGGCGGGAGTAAAGAGAGATGAGTCGAAGAGATTTAGTTGTTGGCAGGAACAAAGACAGAAGCGCAAGGGGAGAGCCAACAGTGTAACAGCCCGTACAAGCAATTTTATATGGAGCATTGGTGGAATTGTCTGTCACTCTAAAATTGGCGTTTATAGCAACTCCACGTGCTGCTTCACAAACTTCTGACCACCTCCAGGCGCTTGCCCATTGGGTCTCGAGCCAAGGAGACCAAAGAAAACTCCGATTGGCAGGATGTGACCAGTGGTGTCCCACAGAGATCTGTGGTGGGGCCTGAATTATTCATTAACGAACTGGCTGATGTCATAGTAAGTCATATATCCAAATTTGCTGATGATACAAAGTCCAGATGATAGCATAAAATTGCAAAGAGATATTGACAGACTAGGTGAGTGGGCAAAACTGTGGCAGATGGATTTCAATGCGGGCAAGTGTGAGGTGATCCATTTTTGACGAAAAAAGGACCGAGCAGGGTATTTTCTAAATGGGAAGAGGTTCCGTACAGTGGATGTCGAAAGAGATCTGTGGGTTCAGATGCATAGATCTTTAAAATGCCCCGAGCAATTCCAGGAAATGATCAAAAAGACTAATGGAATGCAAGCCTTTGTATCTAGAGGATTGGAGTATAAAGACACAAAGTTATGCTGCAGCTGCACAACACCCTGGTTGGACCCCACTTGGAGTACTGTCAGCAGTTCTGGGTACAAAACCTCAGGAAGGATATATTGGCCTTGGAGGGAGTGCAAAGTAGGTTTACAAGAATGATACCTGGACTACAGGGTTAAATTATGATGAGAGGTTACAAAAGTTAGGCTTGTTTTCGCTAGAATTTAGAAGGTTAAGGGGTGATCTGATCGAAGTTTTCACGATATTAGCAGGAAAAGACAGGCCAGGTAAACTATTTCCACTGTTTGGAGATTCTAAATCTGAGGGGCATAGTCTACACATTAGGACCAGACCATTCAGGAGAGATGTTAGAAAGCACTTCTTCACGCAAAGGGTGGTAGAGATTTTGAACTCTCTCCCACAAACAGCAGTTGAAGATAGAACAGTTGCTACTTTTTTTTTAAATCTGACATAGATAGCTTTTTATTAAGCAAATATATTAAGGGATACGGGCCAAAGGCAGGTTTATGGTGTTAGGTTGTGGATCAGCCACGAACTCTTTGAATGGGACAGGCTCCAGGGGCTGAATGGCCTACTCCTGTTCCTATCTTCCTATGTTTCGATGATGTGTCGGGTCGGATCGGGTTTCAGTTCTATACCCGAGCAGGCCTTTACTCCCAAGCCCACAAGGAGGTCACCTTATTTTACTGGCCTTGATTCCAGTATTACCGGGAAGAGGCCCTTAAGTAGGTAATACTAGGCTTGTTTAAGGCCTCCAATGGCCTCTGGATGGGAAGGCCTTTGACAGCATTTTCCATTCCCAACTTATTGCAGTGCAATGGGAAGATTGTCGAGGAGAATACTGAGATACAAACTACTAGGCTAGGTGGGATTGATGTTCACTGGGAGGAGGTGTTAGCAATTTTGGAAAGTGTGAAAATAGATTTGTCCCCTGGGCCAGATGGGATTTATCCTCGGATTCTCTGGGAAGCCAGGGCGGAGATTGCAGAACCTTTGTCCTTGATCTTTATGTCGTCATTGTCGACAGGAATAGTGCCGGAAGGCTGGAGGATAGCAAAGTTGTCCCCTTGTTCAAGAAGGGGAGTAGAGACAGCCCTGGTAATTATAGACCTGTGAGCCTTACTTCGGTTGTGGGTAAAATGTTGGAAAAGATAATAAGAGACAGGATTTATAATCATCTTGAAAAGAATAAGTTCATTAGCGATCGTCAGCACGGTTTTGTGAAGGGTAGGTCGTGCCTCACAAACCTTATTGAGTATTTTGAGAAGGTGACCAAACAGGTGGATGAGGGTAAATCCGTGGACGTGGTGTATATGGATCTCAGTAAGACGTTTGATATGGTTCCCCACGGTAGGCTATTGCAGAAAATACGGAAGTATGGGATTGAAGGTGATTTAGTGCTTTGGATCAGAAATTGGCCAGCCGAAAGAAGACAGAGGGTGGTGGTTGATGGCAAATGTTCATCCTGGAGTTTAGTTACTAGTGGTGTACCGCAAGGATCTGTTTTGGGGCCACTGCTGTTTGTCATTTTTATAAATGACCTGGAATAGGGTGTAGAAGGGAGGGTTAGTAAATTTGCGGAAGACACGAAGGTCGGTGGAGTTGTGGATAGTGCCGAAGGATGTTGTAGGTTACAGAGGGACATAGATAGGCTGCAGAGCTGGGCTGACAGATGGTAAATGGAGTTTAATGCGGAAAAGTGTGAGGTGATTCACTTTGGAAGGAGTAACAGGAATGCAGAGTACTGGGCTAATGGGAAGATTCTTGGTAGTGTAGATGAGCAGAGAGATCTTGGTGTCCAGGTACATAAATCCCTGAAAATTGCCACCCAGGTTAATAGGGCTGTTAAGAAGGCATATGGTGCGTTAGCTTTTATTAGTAGCGGGATCGAGTTTCGGAGCCACGAGGTCATGCTACAGCTGTACAAAACTCTGGTGAGACCGCACCTGGAGTATTGCGTGCAGTTCTGGTCACCGCATTATAGGAAGGATGTGGAAGCTTTGGAAAGGATGCAGAGGATATTTATGAGGATGTTGCCTGGTATGAAGGAAGGTCTTACGAGGAAAGGCTGAGGGACTTGAGTTTGTTTTCGTTAGAGAGAAGGAGGAGGAGAGGTGACTTAATAGAGACATATAAGATAATCAAAGGGTTAGATAGGGTGGATAGTGAGAGTTTTTTCCTCGGATGTGATGGCAAACACGAGGGGACATAGCTTTAAGTTGAGGGGTGATAGATATAGGACAGATGTCAGAGGTAGTTTCTTACTCAGAGAGTAGTCGGGGCGTGGAACGCACTGCCTGCAACAGCAGTAGGCTCGCCAACTTTAAGGGCATTTAAGTGGTCATTGGATAGACATCTGGATGAAAATGGAATAGATTAGGTCAGATGGTTTCATGGGTTGGCGCAACATCGAGGGCCGAAGGACCTGTACTGAGCTGTAATGTTCTTTGTTCTTTCTATGTTCTACCTCGGCTCAACTATCACCAGTAACCTGTCTCGCGATGCAGAAATGAACAAGAACATGATAACGACGTCCGCTGCTCTGTCCACAGTGGCCAAGAAAGTGTGGAAAAATGGCGCACTGACATGGAACACAAAAGTACGCGTGTATCAAGCCTGTGTCTTCCGTACCTTGCTCTAGGGCAGCGGAGCCTGGACAACGTATGTCAGCCAAGAACGACGTCTCAATTCATTCCATCGTCGCTGCTTCTGGAGAATCCTTGGCATCAGGTGGCAAGACTGTATCTCCAATGCCAAAGTCCTCGAGGCAGCCAACATCCCCAGCTTATACAACTTACTCAGCCAGCGGCGCTTGAGATGGCTTGGCCATGTGAGCCTTATGGAAGATGACAGGATCCCCAAGGACACATTCAACAGCGAGCTTGCCGCTGGCAGCAGACCCACCGGCCATCCATGTCTCCGCTTTCAAGACGTCTGCAAACGCGTAATTAAGTCATTTGACATTGATCCCAAGTCGTGGGAATCAGTTGCCAGTGATTGCCAGAGTTGGCGGACAGTCATAAAGGCGGGAGTAAAGAGAGATGAGTCGAAGAGATTTAGTTGTTGGCAGGAACAAAGACAGAAGCGCAAGGGGAGAGCCAACAGTGTAACAGCCCGTACAAGCAATTTTATATGGAGCATTGGTGGAATTGTCTGTCACTCTAAAATTGGCGTTTATAGCAACTCCACGTGCTGCTTCACAAACTTCTGACCACCTCCAGGCGCTTGCCCATTGGGTCTCGAGCCAAGGAGACCAAAGAAAACTCCGATTGGCAGGATGTGACCAGTGGTGTCCCACAGAGATCTGTGGTGGGGCCTGAATTATTCATTAACGAACTGGCTGATGTCATAGTAAGTCATATATCCAAATTTGCTGATGATACAAAGTCCAGATGATAGCATAAAATTGCAAAGAGATATTGACAGACTAGGTGAGTGGGCAAAACTGTGGCAGATGGATTTCAATGCGGGCAAGTGTGAGGTGATCCATTTTTGACGAAAAAAGGACCGAGCAGGGTATTTTCTAAATGGGAAGAGGTTCCGTACAGTGGATGTCGAAAGAGATCTGTGGGTTCAGATGCATAGATCTTTAAAATGCCCCGAGCAATTCCAGGAAATGATCAAAAAGACTAATGGAATGCAAGCCTTTGTATCTAGAGGATTGGAGTATAAAGACACAAAGTTATGCTGCAGCTGCACAACACCCTGGTTGGACCCCACTTGGAGTACTGTCAGCAGTTCTGGGTACAAAACCTCAGGAAGGATATATTGGCCTTGGAGGGAGTGCAAAGTAGGTTTACAAGAATGATACCTGGACTACAGGGTTAAATTATGATGAGAGGTTACAAAAGTTAGGCTTGTTTTCGCTAGAATTTAGAAGGTTAAGGGGTGATCTGATCGAAGTTTTCACGATATTAGCAGGAAAAGACAGGCCAGGTAAACTATTTCCACTGTTTGGAGATTCTAAATCTGAGGGGCATAGTCTACACATTAGGACCAGACCATTCAGGAGAGATGTTAGAAAGCACTTCTTCACGCAAAGGGTGGTAGAGATTTTGAACTCTCTCCCACAAACAGCAGTTGAAGATAGAACAGTTGCAACTTTTTTTTTTAAATCTGACATAGATAGCTTTTTATTAAGCAAATATATTAAGGGATACGGGCCAAAGGCAGGTTTATGGTGTTAGGTTGTGGATCAGCCACGAACTCTTTGAATGGGACAGGCTCCAGGGGCTGAATGGCCTACTCCTGTTCCTATCTTCCTATGTTTCGATGATGTGTCGGGTCGGATCGGGTTTCAGTTCTATACCCGAGCAGGCCTTTACTCCCAAGCCCACAAGGAGGTCACCTTATTTTACTGGCCTTGATTCCAGTATTACCGGGAAGAGGCCCTTAAGTAGGTAATACTAGGCTTGTTTAAGGCCTCCAATGGCCTCTGGATGGGAAGGCCTTTGACAGCATTTTCCATTCCCAACTTATTGCAGTGCAATGGGAAGATGATGGGCCCTCTCTCCCATGTCTGCCATCGCACATCTATGAGATACATGCTTCCTCGCCCTACTTTGGGAGTGGGGTGGCATTAAATGCCGGCTTCATCACACTTCCTCCGTTGGGAAAAAGACGAATGTCTTACTGTAGTAAGGGTTTCATTCAAACAGTTCGAAAATACAATTAATTCTTAATACCATAAACATTTCTTTCGCAAATAACTTATTGTGGCCTGCAGAGGTGACACTTTCCTATGCTACAATAACACATACCTTATTTTTATTAATACTATTTACAGTCCAACTGACAGTGGCTGCTCGCTTCATCAAAGTACAACTACTCTCTGGTGTGGGTATGAATTTTCACCTGGATGGGAAACTCATTAACCTCACGCATCTGTGTGCCAAAACTAAACTATACATCATAGACATACATGATCTACCGTTTTTGGATGACTACAGTGTCGTTGCCCACTCTGCAGCAGATTTGAAATCCACTCTCGATCTCTTCATTTCTACACGGAGAGGACTTGAATGTCCTCTAATTTTGCCAAAGCAAAACTCATATATCAACCTACACTTGGTCATCAAACTATTCCATATCCCATATCTGTTGAAGGAGAAACTCTAGGATCCGTTGAAAACTTCCCAGAACTTGGTAGCTGCCTCTTTCAAAAGACTACCATTGATAGGGAGATCCAATGCAGGATCAACTGTGCCAGATCAGCCAGCTACAAACTTACAACAGTGAGTGTTTGACAATAAAGACTTCTGCAATTCAGCAAAAGTCCAGTTGTACAAACAGTTCTCGTCATCACATTCCAGCACTGCAATGAGGCCTGATCTGTGTATCACAGACAAAGAAAAACAATAAAGAATTCCCTCAGCCCTCCCTCCAATGCATCCTCCAGATTAAAGGGAAGGACAATAGAACAAATACTATTTACCTTCTTGAAGCCAATTCCACTTTCATCCAGCAACATTTCCTGAAAAGCCATCTTCGATGGACTGGACAGTGAGTTTGGGTAGCCAAAAACCATCTCCCCCGCCAGGTCCTGTTTTCCCATTTCTGAAATGCCCAGCGTTAAAGGGGAGGACAAAACAAATGCTTCAAAGACACTCCGAAGCAGTCCCTGAAGGGCAGCAGCATTAAAATTGATGACTGGGAGGAGCTCACGTCCAATTGTTGAAAATGGTGGCAACTTGACTATCATGCTTTGTGTCCAAGCGCCTTAATGATAAAGCAGAGCGGCCGCAGGGATGGAAAGACACGGAAGCAAATCCCACATTCGGAATCTCACTACCTGGTGTGAAGTCCTGTCCCTGTCCGATTTTACAGAATTTCAGGGTTTTATCAATAACAAATTTAAGATTAATCGGATTCAGACGCAGTAAAATTCTCACATTTCAGAGCTTTCCTTCAGACTTACACCTTCTCTTTGAACGCTGGGCAGAGCATCAGCAATGACATTGCTTTTCCCTGCAAGATGTACAATGTACTGGGTAAATGACAGTAACAATATTCTGCACTGAAACAACACGACTTTCTTAGCTCGGATTTTTTTTGCGGAAACACGAGTGGGTTGTGATTTGTATAAAACAATATTTCCCCATAACTATTGGTTACATCTGCATCAACCTGTTGTAAAGCCAGTACAAGATGGTAACACGGATTGCAATCCCACCAAGAACGTTATTGAAAATTGATTTAAATTCAAGTCATTGAGAGAATCAATCAATTAATGCAAAATAATTTGGATTTGAAGGCTATTTTCAGTATTGCTGCCATAACAACTTAGATCTGGCGTCGCAAACACCCACCTAGTTGACTAAGGCCCTTTGGGGAAGGAAATAAGCTTCCCTGGCCTACATGTGACACCAGACCCACAGCAATCTGGTTAACTGTTAACTGCCCTCTGAAATGACCTTGCAGGCCATTCAATTGTCAAGGCAATTCGTGATGGGCCGTAAATGCTAGCTGTGCCAGGGACTCCCACTTCCCGTTACTGCAGCATATCTTATTTTACAAACGTAATGTTCTTCCAGGTGGCTCCAAACCCCTGTCGGGACACTATTCCAAACTCTTCCATCGAATTACATCCCTAAGGTTCTCAAATTATTTTGCAAACATATTCGATCTATCCCATCTACCAAACAACACTTCATTCTCTCAAGCAAATTCCATAGAATGATTGGCCCTGTTTCGTTCTGTAATTTCTTTTTTTTTTCCTTTTGGGCCTCTGGTAACAACTCGGGCATTTGAGAACAGCAGTCTTTACTTTGTCATGGTCACGTGAGTGATCATCTGCTGGTGATTTCCCTTCGAAAACAGTCTCCAGGAGCTTGCCTAAGACGATTTGGGCCACTCCAGATTGTGGGTTTCTCAAATGACACAACGTAAACTTCGACTCTATCTTATATATATATATTTTATATATACTTTGCCAATTCATAGCTAACAGGAATTTCTCCATATTCAATCTCATCTTTCACTTCAAAATCATGTCCTCCAGCTCTGAGCCTTCCATTCTCAATTCAAGATGTAATGCAAATGAAACATGAACTAACAGTTAACTCACGTTCGATGTTTGTTCATCTAAAAGATTACACGTTAATTAGCATATGCAATAATGATAGTCCATACTCATCATGTGAACAGGTTTATCAACAAGATGGTGCCAAACAGTTCCACAGTACAAGAAAATCGCGAATTTCCTCAGGTAGTTTTCTAAGTCTTTCCCTCCAAGATGCTGATATGGAAGTAGTGATTGAGTGTTTTAGTACCAGATAGGCTGAGGTATTTCTTGAGGTTGGCGATATTCCCGAGGTGGAAATAAGTATATGATCGAGGGGCTTTGACATCTGCGGGTCAGTTCAAGGGAAACCAATGGAGAAAAATTTACAGAACATCATATTCAGCCTCACACAACAGTTAGGATGGGGAACGGTGTCCGCGAAATGTGTATGGAGTTTGTGGTAGAGCAAAAGATGATTGTTTTTTTTATTTCACATATTTAATTGGAGAAAAGTGCAGCCTCGGCTAAACAGGCATTTGTAGTCTGGTCACACAGAGACAGTGGAGGGTCAAGGGATATGGTGGAGAGCTGGACAATGGTGTTGTCAGCACACATATTGAATCTGGCCCTTATCTGTAGTTGCTGTTGACATTGGGAAACATGTAGATGTGGAAGAGGAGGAGCAAATCTAAATGTCTGGCACAGGCGAATTGATAGTGCATGTAGGTGGAGGAAATCCATTGTGGAGGAATGTGCGACTATTATCATATCAGGAAGATAGGAACCAAGAGAGGGCAGTCCCACCAAAAGTGCCCAATGTTAGAGATATGGAGAGATCACGGGCGAGGTTTGATGGCGGTTTGGAGGAATGGGTGGAGATGGTGAAGTTTGAGACATGAAGAGACTTTAAGCTGAGGACGAGAATTTTAAATTTAAGCATTGAGCAGATTGAAATCTAATGCAGGTCAATGAAAACCATTGTGTTGTGCGAGCTGCCGGACGTTTTTGGCAGATGGAGATGTACGTTTATGTTTTGAATGGAAGAAAGGTGGCGATTTGATTGTCAGTGAATAGTGAACTGGAGGAATTGTGTCAGCAGATGGCCCATTTCTTACTTTACTAGAGCCTTTAGCCACTGTAGAATGAACTGATAAGCATGTGCAATAAAATAACAGAGAGAGGAATGTCAATGGAGCACACTCAGAGTCTGTCCCCTAATATCACCCACAGTAAGCTCTCAGCTGCAATCCTGAACATGGATGTAATTGTCCTGGTGTCGAAGTTTACATTTTAACTGCTTGTCCCCCTGAATTGTGTGTATACTGTGAAGAAATCCGGAGCATTTCTGCATGAACTATTATCAGTGAACATTGTCATTACAATTACATGAAGCCTGCATGTGAAACCGCTCATTATTGTGGGATCAGTCTTGTATGATTACGTGTTTCAGCCTTTCAGAGGTCTTATTAAGTTACTTTGCTGGACTTTGAGATATTTATATCGTATGTACCATTTTATTTACTTCCCAGTCAAAGCTGCTGATTCAATGTGTTCGTTCAAGTTACTGTCACGAATAGCAATGATCAGAGGTAAAACCATGTCAGTGGAGACTTATCTCCTGTATAATTCAGTGCCTATTAGCATGTATCAGTTCAGAGTGACGACCGGAGCTGTCGGTTTCAGAACAACACCAGCTGTTGCTTCTCACAGTAATGGGATATCAAGTACTATATCTGATTGGAAATATTTACTATCCCATTCTTGCAGCCATTGGAGCTCCCGGTAAGCTGCTGTCTCCAGCTATTAATATTGCAAATCAATATTAAATCTACTGCTGTGCTTGATAATGTTTTACTTGTTGAATGTTTCATGCAGTTTTCTGTTCAGTTCGGTCAGTTTAATGATGTGCTGTCTGAAGGCTCTGCTCGTTTGGTGTTGCAGCAGATGCATAATGACTGTGATGAAATTTGTCATCAAATCCTTGCATTAGTATTAGATTGTTCACTGGACTGAATGTATTTTCTGTTGATAGAATGCCCTCAGATTCTAAATGTACCAGCTCATTCGAGTTTCTTTATCTGCAATGATTTGTGTTGATCCATCCCTGAGAATGTGATCAGATTAATATCTTAACTGAATGTATTGAGATCAGATGCTCGGGCTGAGTACGTAAGAATATATGCAATAGGAAAATGCATCGGCCATTTGGTCCCTCGATCCTGCTTCACAACACATCAAGATTATTTGAGATTTGATATCGACCTCAAAACCATTTTCTTGCTTGATCTCTATTACTCTTGACTCGCCTATCGTTGACAAATTTCTTTATCTTTGCTTTGAATATAATCACTGACTCAGCCTCCGCAGCTCTCTGGGGTCCAGAATTCCAAAGATTCATGACTGTCACAGAAAATAATTCCTCCTCAGCTCCGCCTGAAATGTGCACCTTTTGTCCCTTAGTTCTAGATTCCTCCTCGAAGGGGAAACACGACCCGACTGTGAAGCATCCTCAGAATTTCATTTTTCAGTATGTCTCTCATACTTCTAAACTCTGATGGATATAGGCCAAAACTATTCAACCTTTAATCGCAAGACAGCCCCTTTTAACACCAGGAGTCATGGGAGTGAAGCTTCTCTGAACCTCCCTCAATGCATGTATATTCGTCCATAAATAAGGACAACACAACTGTACGCAGTAGTCTCGTTGTATTCCCAACAACGTTCTAAGAGCAGTTATCAGACCATCAGGAGTTGTTAACAGTCTCATGCTGTGGAAATAACTTTGCCTGGAATGTTATTACATCAAAATAATTTCAATGATTTAAAATCAGGCAGCTCCGTGTCCTGGTTCCCAACATCAAGGGCTGGATTGTAAAGGGACTCCAACGTTGGCGGGGCGGAGCGCGTAGGTGGGGGGGGGGGGGGGGGTGTGGGGTCGGGTTTTGGGATTGGGGAAGGAGCATGAAGATCGGAACGGGTGAGGCCTGCCACCGACCCCGACGTCGGCAGGACCCCTCCCTATCTCAGCGGCGGCTATCTCAGTTTCATTAAAGACAAAGGGCACAGCAACCCGGCGTCCTGTGAGCTCGTAATAATGTCCATCATATCAAGTGCGTTACCATATCACCAATCAAAAATCTCAATCAAATCAGTTAATCTCCTTCCTGCATGACCATATTGGTGCTTCCTTTCGTTAATTAATCGCACTTGCCCAAGTGGCTGTCGTTTCTTGCCAGTTTACCGTTTCTGAACTTTTATTTCCTATCACACATGTTAAGCACACTGTAATAGCTCTGTTTATCTTTAAAGCCCGTTTTGAACAAATTCGTGCCGTTTTCATTTTTCCAGTTTTCTGGCAGCAGACCTTCATCAACAGAGGATTGCAAGATTATGGGCATTGCCTCTATAATTTCCACTCTTACTTCCCTCAGTATGCTCGGATGTACCTGATCCGTCCATGGCGACTTATCAATCTCAATTATAAACAGCGTTTCCAATCCCTGCTCTGTATCAGTTTGAGGCAAACCAGTCTCTCGATGCCTTATCATTCACTAGGTATTTGGGGGCTTATTTTTCTTTTTAAACTAGTAAAACGTGCTTATTTAGCACCTCAACTATGCCTCTGCTTCCATGCACAAATCATTTCTTTCTGTTTCCTAATCGATCCTACCCCTTTTCTCACCCTTTCACTATTCATACAGTCATAGAGGCTTTTAAATTCCCTTTACCTTGTCTGCCAGTCTCTGCTCATACTCTCTTTGCTGCTGTTATGATCCCGTTTGAGACCACTAACAAATCAAAAGAACGAAATGCACCCATTGACACCAAAGTCTGCAACAAAAACAAATAGACAGGATTTCACTTTTATCAATGTTACTTTAACTCTCAAAACAAAACTAGCATAAATTAAACATGAACAGTTAAGTTATGATCAATGTTTGTATATCTCAAAGGTTGCTCATTAATTAGCAGGCGCAGTGAAGGTAGTTCTTATTAATATTCTGAACAGGCTGATCAGTACAATGAGGCCGACCATTTCCACAGTACAAGACAATCGGGAACTTCCTCAGGTATTGTTCCAATTCCTGTCCTCCAGGATGCAGATATGAAATTAAAGATGTCCAGTCAATAGCATACGATGCAATCTTCCCATTAACGGTTCTGTCTTGTCATCTTTCAAACACCCTCAGCATTGCCAACAACTGTCCTGATGGCACTGTTACGCTGACAACTTTTTAAGTCACCTTTGATTGCAGCAGCTTTTTCGGGAGCAGAGTGTGAGCGAGTGAGCAGCTGGGAAGGTCAGTCTGAAAGTAAACTTAATTTCCTTTTGTTTTCGGCGGAGGCCAGGGGGCTGCTGGGTAAGTAAAACACTATATATTTGGGCGGTTTAAAATAACTTTCCTTTCATTGCTGCAGCTTTTTCGGGAGCAGAGTGTGAGCGAGTGAGCAGCTGGGAAGGTCAGTTTGAAAGTAAACTTAATTTCCTTTTGTTTTCGGCGGAGGCCAGGGGGCTGCTGGGTAAGTAAAACACTATATATTTGGGCGGTTTCTGAACCCGAGACACCACACTTGTAGTGTCTCCCACCCGCCCTCCTCCTCGAACCAGACAAAAAGGACTCGGTGGGGTGTTTATAAGGTAAGGCTTTTTCTATTTATCTGGTTTTATCGTGATTGGTAAAAACTTTTCGTTCCTTTTTCATTTAACTAAGTTAAGCTTAAGATTAAAAATGGCAGGAGATCTCAGACCCGTGTCATGCTCCTCTTGCTCAATGTGGGAGCTCAGGGACATGGCTGATGTCCCTGACTCCTTCACGTGCAGGAAGTGTGTCCAACTGCAGCTCTTGTTAGACCGCATGACGGCACTCGAGCTGCGGATGGACTCACTTTGGAGCATGCGCGATGCTGAGGAGGTCGTGGATAGCACGTTTAGTGAATTGGTCACACCGCAGATTAGGATTGCTGAGGGAGAAAGGGAATGGGTGACCAAAAGGCAGAGAAAGAGCAGGAAGGCAGCGCAGGAGTCCCCTGCGGTCATCTCCCTCCAAAACATGTATACCGTTTTGGATACTGTTGAGGGAGATGGCTCACCAGGGGAAGGCAGCAGTAGCCAGGTCCATGGCACCGTGGCTGGCTCTGCTGTTCAGAAGGGCGGGAAAAAGAGTGGAAGGGCTATAGTCGTAGGGGATTCGATTGTAAGGGGAGTAGATAGGCGGTTCTGTGGTCGAAAACGAGGCTCCCGAATGGTATGTTGCCTCCCAGGTGCATGGGTCAGGGATGTCTCAGATCGGCTGCAGAACATTCTAAAGGGGGAGGGTGAATAGCCAGTTGTCATTGTGCACATAGGCACTAATGATATAGGTAAAAAACGGGATGAGGTCCTACAAGCAGAGTTTAGGGAGTTTGGAGCCAAGTTAAAAAGCAGGACCTCAGAGGCAGTAATCTCAGGATTGCTACCAGTGCCACGTGATAGTCAGAGTAAAAATGAAAGAATAGTCAGGATGAATGCGTGGCTTGAGAAATGGTGCAGGCAGGAGGGGTTCAGATTTTTGGGACATTGGGACCGGTTCTGGGGGAGGTGGGACTATTACAAATTGGACGGACTACACCTGGGCCGGAGTGGAACCAATGTCCTTGGGGGTGCTTTTGCTAACGCTGTTGGGGAGGGTTTAAACTAATGTGGCAGGGGGATGGGAACCAATTGAGGTCAGTTGACAGTAAGGAGGTAGTAACAAAAGCCTGTAAGGAACTAGATCATGAAGTCAGTGTGACGAAGGGGAAGAGCAGGCAGGGAGCAGATGATGAATATAAAGGGACTTGTGGACTGAGGTGCATTTGTTTTAATGCAAGAAGTGTAGTAGGTTAGGCAGATGAACTTAGGGCTTGGATTAGTACCTGGGAGTATGATGTTATTGCTATTACTGAGACTTGGTTGAGGGTAGGGCATGATTGGCAACTAAATATCCCAGGATATCGATGCTTCAGGCGGGATAGAGAGGGAGGTAAAAGGGGTGGAGGAGTTGCATTACTGGTCAAAGAGGATATCACAGCTGTGCTGAAGGTGGGCACTTTGGAGGACTCGAGCTGTGAGGCAATATGGGCAGAACTCAGAAATAGGAAGGGTGCGGAAACAATGTTGGGGCCGTACTACAGGCCTCCCAACAGCGAGCGTGAGATAGAGGTACAAATATGTAAACAGATTATGGAAAAATGTAGGAGCAACAGGGTGGTGGTGATAGGAGATTTTAATTTTCCCAACATTGACTGGGATTCACTTGGTGTTAGAGGTCTAGATGGAGCAGAATTTGTAAGGAGCATCAAGGAGGGTTTTCTAGAGCAGTATGTAAATAGTCCAACTCGGGAAGGGGCCATACTGGACCTGGTGTTGGGGAATGAGCCCGGCCAGGTGGTTGAAGTTTCAGTAGGGGACTACTATGGGAATAGTGATCACAATTCCGTAAGCTTTAAAATACTCATGGACAAAGACGAGAGTGGTCCAAAAGGAAGAGCGCTAAATTGGGGGAAGGCCAACTATACCAAAATTCGGCAGGAGCTGCGGAATGTATATTGGGAGCAGCTGTTTGACGGTAAATCCACATGTGATATGTGGGAGGCTTTTAAAGAGAGGTTGATTAGCGTGCAGGAGAGACATGTTCCTGTGAAAATGAAGGATAGAAATGGCAAGATTAGGGTACCATGGATGACAGATGAAATTGTGAGACTAGCAAAGAGGAAAAAGGAAGCATACATAAGGTCTAGGCGGCTGATGAAAGACGAAGCTTTGAAAGAATATCGGGAATGTAGGAACAATCCGAAAAGAGGAATTAAGAGGGCTAAAAGGGGTCATGAAATATCTTTAGCAAACAGGGTTAAAGAAAATGCCAAAGCCTTTTATTCATATATAAGGAGAAAGAGGGTAACTAGAGAAAGGATTGGCCAACTAAAGGACAAAGGAGGAATGTTATGCTTGGACTCAGAGAAAATGGGTGAGATTCTAAACGAGTACTTTGCATCGGTATTCACCGAGGAGAGGGACATGACGGATGTTGAGGTTAGGAACAGATGTTTGATTACACTAGGTCAAGTCAGCATAAGGAGGGAGGAAGTGTTGGGTATTCTAAAGGGCATTAAGGTGGACAAGTCCCCAGGTCCGGATGGGATCTATCCCAGGTTACTGAGGGAAGCGAGAGAGGAAATAGCTGGGGCCTTAACAGATATCTTTGCAGCATGCTTAAACACGGGTGAGGTCCCGGAGGACTGGAGAATTGCTAATGTTGTCCCCTTGTTTAAGAAGGGTAGCAGGGATAATCCAGGTAATTATAGACCGGTGAGCCTGACGTCAGTGGTAGGAAAGCTGCTGGAGAAGATACTGAGGGATAGGATCTATTCCCATTTGGAAGAAAATGGGCTTATCAGTGATAGGCAACATGGTTTTGTGCAGGGAAGGACATGTCTTACCAACTTAATAGAATTCTTTGAGGAAGTGGCAAAGTTGATTGATGAGGGAAGGGCTGTCGATGTCATATACATGGACTTCAGTAAGGCGTTTGATAAGGTTCCCAATGGCAGGCTGATGGAGAAAGTGAAGGCGCATGTGGTCCAAGTTGTACTAGCTAGATGGATAACGAACTGGCTGGGCAACAGGAGACAGAGAGTAACAGTGGAAGGGAGTTTCTCAAAATGGAGACGTGTGACCAGTGGTGTTCCACAGGGATCCGTGCTGGGACCACTGTTGTTTGTGATATACATTAATGATTTGGAGGAAAGTATAGGTGGACTGATTAGCAAGTTTGCAGACGACACTAAGATTGGTGGAGTAGCAGATAGTTAAGGGGACTGTCAGAGAATACAGCAGAATATAGACAGACTGGAGAGTTGGGCAGAGAAATGGCAGATGGAGTTCAATCAGGGCAAATGCGAGGTGATGCATTTTGGAAGATCCAATTCAAGAGTAAATGGAAAAGATATATGTTAAGGCCCCAGCTATTTCCTCTCTCGCTTCCCTCAGTAAATGGAAAAGTCCTGGGGAAAATTGATGTCCAGAGAGATTTGGGTGTTCAGGTCCACTGTTCCCTGAAGGTGGCAACGCAGATAAATAGAGTGGTCAAGAAGGCATACGGCATGCTTTCCTTCATCGGACGGGGTATTGAGTACAAGAGTTGGCAGGTCATGTTACAGTTGTATAGGACTTTGGTTCGGCCACATTTGGAATACTGCGTACAGTTCTGGTCGCCACATTATCAAAAGGATGTGGATGCTTTGGAGAGGGTGCAGAGGAGGTACACCAGGATGTTGCCTGGTATGGAGGGCGCTAGCTATGAAGAGAGGTTGAGTAGATTAGGATTATTTTCATTAGAAAGACGGAGGTTGAGGGGGGACCTGATTGAGGTGTACAAAGTCATGAGAGGTATAGACAGGGTGGATAGCAAGAGGCTTTTTCCCAGAGTGGGGGTTTCAATTACAAGGGGACACGAGTTCAAAGTGAAAGGGGAAAAGTTTAGGGGGGATATGCGTGGAAAGTTCTTTACGCAGAGGGTGGTGGGTGCCTGGAACGCGTTGCCAGCGCAGGTGGTAGATGCGGGCACGATGGAGTCTTTTAAGATGTATCTAGACAGATACATGAATGGGCAGGAAGCAAAGAGCTACAGAACCTTAGAAAATAGCCGACATGTTTAGATAGAGGATCTGGATCGGCGCAGGCTTGGAGGGCCGAAGGGCCTGTTCCTGTGCTGTAATTATCTTTGTTCTTTGTTCAAAGACAAATGCCATCATTCATTCAACAATGCTCATCCCTCAATCCCGACCCCTTAGCCTGCAGTCATAACAATTACACCAGCTTGCTGTTTTCTGCCTATTTCAATTTCAAGCAGCTTCACTGGAAAAAAAAATCAACCCGCAGCCCTCAGCTTATCTATTTAATCAACTAGCTTCTAATCAACTTTCAGCTGAGTTCAACCCTGCAGACTCTTCTTGTAATACTGAAACCTCAGCTTTAATCACATATCTCTCGTAAAAATAAAAACAGTTTGTGTTCTGATCTTGATTCTGAGCTCCCAGAACCTTAAAGCTTTCGATCTCTTTTCAAATAAGGGTCTGTCTCAAATAAGCTCGCTTTGAATCCACTTCACAGCAACCAACAGGTCAGCTTCCAAGAATGCAGTCCACACAAAAGGCGATGCGAGGTACTGGAATCGGTGGGTCTCCGGGAACTGTGACAAGAAAAGGGGGAATTCCACCTCTGCCATTCAGAACCACCCATCTCTATATTTAATAGCACTTGGGCAATTTAATTCCTAGTGCCTGGGTCCCGGTCCCTTTTAGGACTGGCATTCGGACTCCAAAACCAAACGGCCAATCATAGGGCAGGTAGCTCAGTTGTACTAGTAGCGCCACCTAGAGAGTAATACAAGGGGCCTTGGACCGAGGCCAACCACTGGAGATGTGAACCTCAATTAAGTGAGGCGAGATTACTGAGGCCAGTCTGACAGGCAGTAATGATGGGGCAGGAGGTTGGGCGATGCAGGCAGAAGAACAGGCTTTTCAAATGAGTGGGTTGCTTTCTGCTAGGGATCTCTGTAGGCCACAGATTGCACAGGGAGGAAGAGCCCTAAGCCCACAGGTAAGTCACTTAATTTTTCTGGACTTAAGGCCAGCAACGGCAGGAAGAGACCCTTAAGTAGGTATTAATAGTCCTCTTCAGTGCCTCAGCTGGCCTCTGTGTGGGGAGGCCGTTGCTGGCTTTTTCCACTCCCAACGTATTGAGTGCAACGGAAAAGTGACGGGTCCTTCCTCCCCTGCCTGACATCGCACATCTATGGGACACACACCTCCTAGCCTATCTCGGGGAGAGGGGTGGCATCAAATCCATGCCTAGGATTCATCACACTTGCCTCCTTCGGAAAGGAGCAGTAAGGACTTCGTTCAAACAGCTAGAAATTACAATAAGTTCTTAATAGCATAAGCGTTTTTAGCAAATAACTCATTGTGTACTACAGAAATGACACTCTCCTATGCTGCAATAACACATACCATATTTTACAAATACTATTTACTATCTAGCTGACAGTGGCTGCTCGCCGCATGAAAGTTCAACTGCCTTCTGCTGTTGGTATCAAATTTTACCTGGCTGGAAAACTCTTTAACCGCAGTCGCTTCTGTGCCGACACTAAACTGTACACCATAGACATTCATGATTTGCAGTTTGCGAATGTCTGCAGTGTCGTTGACCATTCTACTCCAGATTTGCAAGCCACTCATGATCTCTTCAGTTCTGCATCAAGGGGACTTGAATGTTGCCACATCAAATCTCATATATCAAACTGCACCTGGTCAGCCAAATATTCCATATCCTATATATGTTGAAGGAGTAATCTTCTACTCCCTTTTCGCGAAATATGGTTACCAGATATATATACCTTGCGTAATCAAAACTTGAGGAATGTCCACTTGGTCAACCTTATCTTTCACCTCAAATCACGTCCTCCAGCTTTGAACCCTTCCATTTTCAACTGAATATTAAAAGCAAATTAAACATGAACAACATTTAAATCACGTTCGATGTTTGTAAATCTAAAAGGTAGCACATTCATTAACAGATGCAACAATGCTAGTCCGTACCAATCCTCTAAAAAGGATTATCAACAAGATGGTTCCAAACAGTTCCAGAGAACAAGAAAACCAGGAATTTCCTCAGGGAGTTTCCCATGCCTTCTCCTCCAAGATGCAGATATGGAAATAGTGATTGAATGTTTCAGTGACAGATGGACTGAGGTGGTGATAGAGGTTGGCGATGTTAGGGAGGGGGGGAAATGTATCTTTTATGGTCGAGGGGATATGGGATCTGAGGTTCAGGTCAGGGAACAATAGGGTAAGGTTCACAAAGCATCATATTCAGCCTAACACAGCAGCTAGGATGGGGAACAGTGTGAGTGAAATGAGTATGAAGTTTGTGGTAGAGCAAAAGATGATTGCTTTGGTATTTCATATATTTATTTGGAGAATATTGCAGCTCCACTAAATGGACATTTGTAGTCTGGTCACAAAGAGGCAGTGGAGGGTCGAAAGAGATGGTGGAGAGCTGGACTATGGTGTTGTCAGCACACATGAGGAAGCTGGCTCCCAGTCTGTAGTTGCTGTTGACATTATGAAACATGTAGATGTGGAAGAGGAGGAGGCAAATCGAAAGTTCTGTCACAGGTGAATTAATAGTGCTGGTAGGTGGAAGGAATTCATTTCAAGTTATCATATTGGTAAAACCGGAACCAAGAAAGTGTAGTCCCACCAAATGTGGCCAATTTCAGAGGTATGGAGAGATCAAGGGAGAATTTGATGGTGGTTTGGAGGAATGGGTGCAGATGGTGAATTTTAAGACCACAAAGAGATTTGAAGCCGAGGAAGAAGATTTTAAAGTTAAACCATTGAGCGGATTGAAATCTAATGCCAGTCAATGAAAACCATTGCATTGTCCTATCTGCCGGACGTTTTGAGGGATGGAGATGTAGGGAAGAGTTTTGGATAGAAGGAAGTTGGATGTTGGATTGTCAATAAGGGGTGAACAGGAGGAATAGAGTCAGGCTCTGGCCCACTTCTAATTTTATTGGAGCCTTTAGCCACTGTAGAATGAGCTGATAAACATTTGCAATAAAATAACAGAGAGAGGAATGTCAACGGAGCACGCTCAGTGTCTGTCCCTAATATCACCCACAGTAAGTTCTCAGTTGCAATCTTGAACATGGATTTAACTGTCCTCGTGTCAAGTTCACATTTTAACTACTTGTGTCCCGGAATTTATAATGTGGAAAACTCCGTTTCATTTTAAAATTTTAATCGTTAGGAGTGAACTTCATGATTACAATGACATGAAGCCTCATGTGAAGCTGCTCATTATTGTGGGATCTGTCTTGTATGCTTACATTTTTCAGCCTTGCCTCGAAGAGAGGATTGATTAAAATATTTTTGCTGGACTTTGAGATATTTATGTTGTATGCACCATTTTATTTACATCGCAGATAAAGCTGCTGTGATGTGTTTGTTCAAATGGCTGTCATTAATAACAATGATCAGGGGTATAACCAGGTCAGTGGAGACTTATCCCCTGTATAAATCAGGGCCTATTAATATGTATCAGCTCAGAGTGAGTACGGCGCAGTGAGTTTCAGAAGAAACCAGTTGGTGCTTCTCACAGAAGTGGGATACCCAGTAATATTTCAGATTGGAGATATTTACTATCCAATTCTTGCAGACATTGCAGTTCCCGGTAAGCTGCTATCTCCATCTGTTAATATTGCAAATCAATATTAAATCGACTGCTCTACTGATAAAGTTTTACCTGCTGAATGTTTTACGAAGTTTTCTGTTCAGTTCGGTCAGTTGAATGATGGGCTGTCTGAAGGCTCTGCTCATTTGGTGCTGTTACAGAAGCATAATGACTGTGATGATCTTTGTACATCAAATCCTTGCATTGGTATTGGATTATTCACTGTACTGAATGTATTGTCTATTGATAGAATGCCCTCAGATTCTAAATAATCAGGATTGTATTAGTTTCTGTATCTGTAATGTTTTGTGTTGATCCATCCCTGCGAATGTGATCAGATTAATATCCCAAATGAATGTATTGGGCTCAGCTGCTCAGGCTAAGTACGTAAGCATATAAGAGGAACAGGCATTGACTATTTGGCCCCTTTAAAACCTGTTCCACTATACATCAATATCATTTGTGATCTGATCTTGGACTCAAAACTGATTTTTTGCTGGCTCACCACAAACCGTGACTCACCTTTAATTCAAAAATCTCTCCATCTTAGCCTTGAATGTGATCAATGACTCAGCCTCCGCAGCTCTCGAGGGTCGACAATTCCAAAGATTCATGACCCTCTCGGAAAATAAATTCCTCCTCATTTTTGCATTAAATGCGCGACTTTTGCCCCTAGTTCTAGATTTCCCCTCGAGGGGAAACATCATCGCAACATCCCCTTGCCAAGCTCCATCATAATTTAACAGGTTTCAATATTTCTCTTATGCTTCGAAACTCTGGTGTTTATAGGTCCAAACTGATCAAAGTTTCCTGATAAGCCAGCCCCTTTAACACTAGGCGTTAACCTAGTGAATCTTCTCTAACGTTTGCTCAATGCATGCGTATTCCTCCTTAAATATGGGGAACAAAGCTGTACAGAGTAGTCTCGGTATTTTCGCACCAACGTTTTAAGACGAGTTGTCACACCATCAGGAGTTGTCAACAGTTTCAAGTTGTGAACTACCCTGGCCTGGGAATATTACTGCCTGAATCGAGTTTCGGTGATTTATAATGACACAGTTCACAGTACCAGTGTTACAAGGAGGCAGCACAGTGCCGTCCTTCCCCAGCATCAATTGTCGGTTTCATTTGGATTTCAATATTTTATTAGTTATGACATATAAAATATTTCACTGTGGGAATATAACGCTGCTTCAGAGGTCTGGCAACTGAAGTGAGTTTTCTGCCCGCACTTTAACATCTCCTTCTCTGATTGACTGCGGTTGAATTCAGTTAAAGCTGCTTGAATTCATTGTAATAATAACTGTGTTGGTTTTATGTTCTATCAGTTTGGACTGGATTAGTTGGAATCATGAACGCTTCTGGTTAATTGCAGATTATAAAACCTAGTGTTGATGTATTTTTGTTGGCTGAACAAACCCACAATTTAACTCTGGACTTTCAAATTATAGGAGATGAAATTTCAATGTTGTGTATTCTGTCTGGAACAGGCACTCAGATTTACTTATTCTTTGTATTGTAGATAGATTTAACAGTGCAAGTTGTGGGAATTATGGTCTATCCTACCTCGTATATGAATGTCCTGGGTTGTTTCTGGGATGTGCACACGATGAAGTCGAACAACTTTCAGTTTGTGTACATACAGTAGTTTATTCAGAACTCTTAAAATAATTATACCTTTTATCGCTACATTCTATGCAAACTAACACTAAATAATAGTATGTCAAAGATACACACACTGGAATCGTTTTCTGTGATGTGCCATTAAAGACCTGATTCTATATGACCAATTCAGATGCTTGAGCAGCTGGTGTTTAAGATAACTAAATGAATTACAAAGAGAAAGCAATCCTACACAAGATGTAATTTCTGGTAATAAAAACAAAAAGTTCTGGAAATACTCGGTAGGTCTGACAACATCTGTGGAGAGAGAAGCAGAGTTAACATTTCACCGCCGTGATCTTTCATCAGAACTTTTTGAGCTGTAGTCATGCTGGGTTGTGCAGTGTGGTTTACCTGACTTTACCCTGGAGAAGCGATTGGAGAGAGTAAGTGCAGTGGATGGATAGAGAATTTGACAGAGAGAGAGCAAGCAAGAATTAAAAAGGAGAATGGAACAGAGAGGGGGAGAGAGAGAGAGAAAGAGAGAGAGAGAGAGAGAAGAAAGGAGGAGAAGGAGAGGGAGAAAGCCTCAGTGTGAATAATTCACGAGGATGGACTGCTGAACTTTCCAGATCAATTACAGTAAAGTTGTAGGTTTAAAGTATGATGAGAATTTTGCCAGATTGTGTGAGATTTACTGCTGGACTCACTTACTGTGTGTTTAACCCCGTCATATCCTCAAACTATTTTGTGAATGTTCCTCTTCATTATTTCTGAACTGAGTAAATAACTGAATGGAACCAGTTATTTACCGATTAAAATGGTTGCTTCAGTTTGTTCGCTTTCCAAACCCATCAGGACCTGCCTCCCCTCCAGTTCCCAAATGTCCTTTTCTTTGTATCCCTCCAATCAACTCATTGGCTCAGCCTCCATCCATCTCTTCCTCCTGATCTGAAGGCTCAAACGCACCGCAGCGGCTCTCGACCTTTTCACATTTTGAGACAGCCCCTGTTGGCTCTCTTAACAAGTAAAACAAAAACAGCTCCCCAGTCCTCTCTGTTTCTCAGTGATTGGTCTGGAGGCGAAATTGGATTTAAACCATTGAATTCCTTCTTCAGTCCTTCCACTGTGTCCAGTGCTCATTTTCATTCACTTTTATTTTTGTTCTCAAGTCAATTTCCCAATCAATGTTTGATAATTTCTCTCAGAAGAATTCTCTGCCTGAAAGTGCTGGATGCTGCAGCAAAGCTGTAAATTTCACTCCAGATCCTGTCAAATTGTTGCTTTGGTTTGAGGTCTGATCAGTAATATTTCTGCTTCCCTTTCTATCTCTGTCAGTTAACCTGGTGGCGATTCTGACCCTGTCCTGAGGAAAGTGTGGTCTCTCCAAATGTATCACTCGCGACCTGGTGGGAATGGCAATGGCTGACATCCTGGTCGTTATCACAGATCTCATATTGAGGAGGCTTCCGGTGATTTATTCGCCAGATTAATTTCTGTTCGTTACTCCCATCTGCAGTTCAATTGTTTTCTTAATTTTTGCAACCATGATGGTTTCTGTCTGGCTGACATTCGCTTTCACCTTTGATCGATTTGTGGCAACTTTTTGTGAGAAGTTGAAGACAAAATATTGCACTGAGAGAACAGCGGCTGTGGTTATCGGAACAGTAAGCGTGCTGTGCTCTTTAGAAAGTCTTCCCTGGTACTTTATATATGAACCTAAATATATTATGAATAATGTTTCCTGGGGCTGCATCATGAAACAGAGATTCACTGCTTCCCCCGCATGGACCGGTTTTGTCTTGTTTCACTGCATTTTCACTCCTTGTGTCCCGTTCCTTCTGCTCAATGTTCCGCCAGTCAGACGTATTTTAACGGCCAGCGGAGGCCGCAGGAAACTCTGGGGCCTCAGCAGTGGAGAGAAGCGAAATGACCCAGAGATGGAGAATCGAAAGAAATCCATCATTTTACTGTTTAGTATAACTGGCAGTTTCATACTGTTATGGATGGCGCAGGTTGTATTTAACATCAATAGGCGAATTACAAAATAATATAATGTGTCTGTCAATGACCCTCATTTATCACACAAAGAGCAGGTGCAATGATTAGATTAGATTAGAGATACAGCACTGAAACAGGCCCTTCGGCCCACCGAGTCTGTGCCGACCATCAACCACCCATTTATACTAATCCTACATTCCTACCAAACATCCCCATCTGTCCCTATATTTCCCTACCACCTACCTACACTAGTGACAATTTATAATGGCCAATTTACCTACCAACCTGCAAGTCTTTTGGATTGTGGGAGGAAACCGGAGCACCCGGAGAAAACCCACGCAGACACAGGGAGAACTTGCAAACTCCACACAGGCAGTGCCCAGAATCGAACCCGGGTCCCTGGAGCTGTGAGGCCAAATGCTGTAGCTTCTCAGTTCCTGCACCAACACGTGTATTTACACTGTGACCCAAACGAAATTCAGAAAGGAGCTGAAGAAGGTCCTGAAATACCCACTCAATCTAATAGCTAAATTCGTTAAATCATAGAAAAAGCGAGGGTTTGCAAGTTAAAGGACAGAAATCCGGTTCATATTCCACGGCCTAAACTCACTGCATGGTGGAGCATTTTCTACTCACCTGAGATGATTGTAAACCTCATTTTTTAAATATGCTATTAAACATTGAGGCTGGTTAACTTTGCAGAAGACACATGAGTTTGTTTCTCATAAAAATAACGGGGCTAAAGAGCACAGCTGAACATCAACTGAAGCAGCTCTCAATCAAAGGAGCTTTTGTTGGCTTGATGGCAGAGTGACAGGGTGGTGCACTGGTAATGTCACTGATCTAATGATCCAGAGGTCCATGTTAGTGTCTTGTGAACACGGGTTCAAATCACCCCATAGCCACTGATGGAATTCAAATTCAAGTAATTCATAAAAATGTGTAATTAACTGCTGGTCTCAGTAATAGTGTCATGAAACTACTATCATTCGTCGTTAGATTCCATTTGGTTTTCTAATCCCCTTTGGGGGAAGGAAATCTCTCTTTCTTACTGATCTGCATTACATATGAATCCAAATCTACAGCAATCCGGTTGACTTAACTGTTCTCTGAAATGCCTGAGCAAGCCATTCAGTTGTCAAGGACAATTGGGGATGGGCAGTAAAGGTATTCTTACCAGCGAAACCCACGTCCCATGAAATAGTAAACAATATAAGATGGAGAATGAATAAGTCACCCAGGAAAGTAAAGGGATGAATGAGGAAAGAAATTGAAAATCAAACAATAAAAAACTGAGAATGACAGAGAGAATTAAATAGAAAAAATACAAAGGGAGAGAACAGAGTAGAGAAATGTGGAAAAAAGAAGTCAAACAAAGAGTAGTGGAGTTCGGCAGAGCAGGAGCATATATTAACACCTCAAAACCCAGAAAGAGGCGGGCATTGTTTGCTGCATAAAGCAATTATCTTTTTTCTTTAAGTTGCATGCATACAGCCTCTTCTAACTTGCAAATATCTCTGAATATTTTATACACAGAATGGCATCTGAAGTGTTGGAATCTGTTGGCACCAGTGCGGTCCCTGGTGGATAAGGCAGGGGAAACACCGCTTTGGCCTTTCCGAGTCCTCCCCCATCCAGATTCCCACCACCACCGATCGTCCCCACAGCCCCCACCCCAGGCGCGGTCGTACATTGTTGAGGCACTTAAGTACCCGGTGCCAGGATTTCCATCTGTTTGAAGATGGAGATCCCCACCTCAAAGAATTGGCGACCAGTCAGAGGGCCAGCGGCCCAACTTTATTGACAGCGCCAGCGGTGGTCAATTCTCTACTGAAGAGGCCTTGGGACAGGTCCAGCATTGCAGCCTCGGACCTCTGGTCAGTGAAGCCGGGTCTCTGGGTCATCTGTCTGGCCCCGACAGGAGTGGGGGGGGGGGGGCGGTGCGGAATGTAGTGGGGTGGGAATAAAGTGCAAGAGAGGAGAGTATGGGAATATTGAGCTCTGTCCAGTGGGTTTCCTCCGTTGGCCACAGATTTCCTCCAGAGAACGGTTCCCGAGGCCTGCAGGGTGGGTGCCTCGTATAATTAAGCGATGTCACGGCTGATGGACGCAACCTAAGATTCTTAATTGGCATCTGCTTCGGAAGACCAGTGTCGGCCTGTCCCAACCTAAGCAAAATGACGTGGCGAGGGCCCATCCGCCTCCTGAATGCGCCGTCATATGTTGGAGGTGCGGGGGGTGGGGGGGTGGGGGATATAAAATTCAAGCAGAATTGTGGAGGTTGTTATGGCGTTTGACAAGGAAAACCACACCATCCTCCTCCAAACCCTCTCCACTGTCATCCAGCTGGCTGGGGCTTCTCTGGCCTGGCTCCATTCTTATCTTGTGTGTGGAATCAGAGGAGATAGGGGAAGTGTTAAATGAATATTTTGCGTCAGTATTTACAGTAGAGAAAGAAAATGTTGTTGAGAATATTGAGATTCAGGCTACGAGGCTAGATGGGATTGAGGTTCACAAGGAGGAGGTGTTAGCACTTTTGGAAGGTGTGAAAATAGATAAGTCCCCTGGGCAAGATGGGATTTATCCTAGGATTCTCTGGGAAGCCAGGGAGGAGATTGCAGAGCCTTTGTCCTTGATCTTTATGTCGTCATTGTCGACAGGAATAGTGCCGGAAGACTGGAGGATTGCAAATGTTGTCCCCTTGTTCAAGAAGGGGAGTAGAGACAGCCCTGGTAATTATAGACCTGTGAGCCTCACTTCGGTTGTGGGTAAAATGTTGGAAAAGGTTATAAGAGACAGGATTTATAATCATCTTGAAAAGAATAAGTACATTAGAGATAGTCATCACGGTTTTGTGACGGGTAGGTCGTGCCTCACAAACCTTATTGAGTTTTTCGAGAAGGTGACCAAACAGGTGGATGAGGGTAAAGCAGTGGATGTGGTGTATATGGATTTCAGTAAGGCGTTTGATAAGGTTCCCCACGGTAGGCTATTGCAGAAAATACGGAAGTATGGGCTTGAAGGCGATTTAGAGCTTTGGATCAGAAATTGGCTAGCTGAAAGAAGACAGAGGGTGGTGGTTGATGGCAAATGTTCATCCTGGAGTTTAGTTACTAGTGGTGTACCGCAAGGATCTGTTTTGGGGCCACTGCTGTTTGTCATTTTTATAAATGACCTGGAAGAGGGTGTAGAAGGGTGGGTTAGTAAATTTGCAGATGACACTAAGGTCGGTGGAGTTGTGGATAGTGCCGAAGGATGTTGTAGGGTACAGAGAGACATAGAGAGGCTGCAGAGCTGGGCTGAGAGATGGCAAATGGAGTTTAATGCGGAAAAGTGTGAGGTGATTCACTTTGGAAGGAGTAACAGGAATGCAGAGTACTGGGCTAATGGGAAGATTCTTGGTAGTGTAGATGAACAGAGAGATCTTGGTGTCCAGGTGCATAAATCCCTGAAGGTTGCTAACCAGGTTAATAGGGCTGTTAAGAAGGCATATGGTGTGTTAGCTTTTATTAGTAGGGGGGTCGAGTTTCGGAGCCACGAGGTCATGCTGCAGCTGTACAAGACTCTGGTGAGACCGCGCCTGGAGTATTGTGTGCAGTTCTGGTCACCGCATTATAGGAAGGATGTGGAAGCTATGGAAAGGGTGCAGAGGAGATTTACTAGGATGTTGCCTGGTATGGGTGGAAGGTCTTCCGAGGAAAGGCTGAGGGACTTGAGGTTGTTTTCGTTGGAGAGAAGGAGGAGGAGAGGTGACGTAATAGAGACATATAAGAAAATCAGAGGGTTAGATAGGGTGGATAGTGAGCGTCTTTTTCCTCGGATGCTGATGGCAAACACGAGGGGACATAGCTTCAAGTTGAGGGGTGATAGATATAGGACAGATGTGAGAGGTAGTTTCTTTACTCAGAGAGTAGTAAGGGCGTGGAACGCCCTGCCTGCAGCAGTAGTAGATTCGCCAACTTTAAGGGCATTTAAGTGGACATTGGGTAGACACATGGATGAAAATGGAATAGTGTAGGTCAGATGGTTTCACAGGTCGGCGCAACATCGAGGGCCGAAGGGCCTGTACTCCGCTGTAATGTTCTAAATCTAAAAAAATATCTAGCAAATCACAGCCAGTTCGTCACTTGCAAAGGTTTCTCTTCCTGTTCCCGCAACGGTGCCTCTGGTGCCCCCAAAGATCTATCATGCCCTCCCCCCGCCCCCGTTTGTCATCTACACACTGTCCCTGGGTAACAGACTGGAAAACGTGCAGCAAAAGGACTGAACAAGCAACAAATACTCAGAGAGACAAAGACAATGAGAGACAGACAGAGATAATGAGAGAAAGCAAAGAATCTGTCAGGAGGTGAGTTTAACACGCAGAGTGCAATGACGATATATTCTTTTTAGGCAACACCTTATAATGAGCCTGGAGAATGTATGTGTTGGCTGTTTGGGACTCAACAGATAAAACAAGCAGTCAGGTTAATGTCAGTTCTGGATAACACACTTTAGGGTTTTATGTCAATTCTAAAGGTAATGCGTATGGGATGAGCAATAATCCCACTCAGTCTTGTGTAACTGGCCCTGCCCGCACTTACTGCAGGAGTTTAACTTGCTGCTATGTACAATGTGTAACTTTACCAGTGAGTTTCAGTCTTGTGTAATCAATCAGATTGTATTTTGAAACCTTCTTCTGTGATACAAATTAGGTCCCACTGCACTGTCTTTTTCTCTGTTTTCGTGCCATGCTTTATTCCTGATTCACGTTGCATATTAAAAATGGTGATTGGCGAGATATAAACTAAACAGTGTATCTGGAACACTCTCAGACTCAGCCCAGTTTTATCTCTAACCTTTGCAATAACAGCTTGAATTTCATAGTCCACACAAAATGCCCTCCACACAAAATGCCCTCTTCCTGTGCGTTATCTCAAAATAATAAACTTCAGTCCATTTACTTTAAACAGATGTCATTATTTCATTTTTTTGTGTGAAGAAAGTAAAGTTACAAAATTAACACAATATTCTCTCTACTGTAGCTCACATTTGAAGGTTTAATTCATTCAATCCATTACATTCTCTGTGTTAATTCCCATCCTGTGTTTTTTACACAGTTTGTAGGTCTGGATATATTAAATCTGCTCATAATTTATAAACATTGATTTAAAATGATGAACAAATTAGATTTTTCGATATCTAACGCATGTGAGCTCTGATACGTCTGAACGCTTCAAAGAAAACGTAACCTTCTGAAAATGGGCGGCACAGTGGCGCAGTTGTTCGCATTGCAGCCTCACAGCTCCCGGGATCCGGGTTCGATTCTGGGTACTGCCTGTGTGGAGTTTGCAAATTCTCCCTGTGTCTGCGTGGGTTTTCTCCGGGTGCTCCGGTTTCCTCCCACAAGCCAAAAAAGACTTGCAGGTTGGTAGGTAAATTGGCCGTTATAAATTGTCGCTAGTATAGGTAGGTGGTAGGGAAATATACGGACAGGTGGGGATGTTTGGTAGGAATATGGGATCAGTGAATGATTAGTATAAATGGGTGGTTGATGGTCGGTACAGACACGGTGGGCCGAAGGGCCTGTTTCAGTGCTGTATCTCTAATCTAATCTAAAGCCCGTTCCTCCTCTCACATTGCATCGTATATGATGCAGAAATCTATTGCAATGGGAGAAATCCATTAAAATTCCAGAAACCTATGGGACAGGGATAGACCCAAGGGGATATATGTCTCTGTTGGAATGGGAGAAAACATTTGTTTTCTTCCAGAAATCAAATGGATCAGGACAAAAAAAATGAGGTTCCAGACATAAACTTGAAAAACAGCATTGGCCTTCTCTATGTCTATTGGAACGTAAAAAAACGATTAGGGTCCAAAAATATTGCAGAGAAAAAAATGGGTTTCCAGAAATCCACTTGGATGTGAGAATTCAATTATGTTTACAGAAAGTATTTGGAACAGGACAAATCCGTTGTGCTGAAGAACTACATTGTGTTCGAGAAATCAGTTGAGGCAGAAAATTCTGCTGGTGTTCCAAAAATCTACTGGGGTTCTAGAAATCTAGAATAGTTGGAGAAATCCATTGGCGCATCACCAAATGGGATTATGACCGCCAATGTAAATATAATTCTTGCACTATTGTACAGTTTCCTTCCAATAATTTCTTACCTGGACAGCTAGAAAATTAAATTGAATTTGATAGGGTGTCTGAGATAGAGTTCCACCAGAATTTCAAGCACTGCTTTGAAGAGCACAAGAGCTCATATTGTAAAAAACAGCTTTGTCATGTCGTTTCTGGTTCCTTTCCATCTGTGTACTCCAGTTAGTGGCTATTTATCACTGGAAATTGTTTCCTCTTAGTCACCCTGTGAAAACAATTGGTATTTTGAAACACCTCTATCAAATATACTCTCAACTGTCCCTGTTCAAAGTAGCATTTAGTTCACCAAAGGAGAGCTATTATATCAAAAGCCACCATGGAAATTTGATTTGAATTGGATTTCGAGTTTAGGATGGACACTGTCATAAAGGACATGTTCTGAGTTTAGTGGGCGGCAGTGACTTCTGTAAAAGCACAAACAGCAACATTTTCTCAGAGGCCCGAGCTATCAGAATCACCTGAGAACAATTGCCCCTTTCTCACCAAAAGACAGGCTGCATTTCCCGATCAAGACAGAAACCAGCTAATTTGAAAATTGATTGCAGGTGCTGGCCATTTCTTCAAAGGCAATTCATTTCCAGAGTGCAGCCAGGGCAGCTTTCTGAAATAGAATGCTTTAGAAACGACAGGAGAAAAGGCTGAACTAAAATTTGTCATGAGTAACGAGCCCGAATAAATTAATATTCAGACACCAAATGAGCAGCGAGCAATGAGTAGTCATAACATGTTAGAGGCTGACCTTCAGTTTGAGCAGAAAGGTAACTGGAATGCTCTGCTGTTCACCTTAAATGAGGCTGACATCAAATGAGACATAGGTTGAGCACCTTAAACTTGGATGTGTTAATAACAGGCAAAACTAGGCAAAAACAATCGGAGGCATTGAAAGAAGAGTTAAGTACAGTAGGCATCCAATGCATTGAGTCTGTGCTAATCATCTTAAACATCTCTCCTCTGGTTACTTTCCCTTCTGCCAGGAAAGGGTTTACACTGGGAGAACAATTCCTAATTTGGAAAAGGTCTGCCAAATCTCCTCATGGATTTGCTGAAGTGAGAAAAAATGGCTAAACCATCAAGACAGTGCTCCAGGTTGATGTGTAACGCTCACCTTCCCTCACACACATCGACTGCAGAGAGAAAAGCGCCAGCTCCCTGTTAACAAAAACCAGTTCCTCTGTTAGCATCCCCTGGATCAGAAGATTCTCCAAGAACATTTTGTGAACAAACCAACCGCTGTCCTTCCAAAAGCCAGCCCTCCTTTTGCAGATATTATCTATCGTGATGGCACTCAGAATAACGAGTGAGACCAAGGCACACAGGAATATTGATGTGAATGGAACATCTCCTCCCAGGAGCCCCTGTCGCAGCAGAGCAAGGTAAACGGTGTAAAATAATGACAATGAAAGTTAGAGTTGGCTTGGCCGGAGTAAAATGTCAATGAAATGGAAGCAGATCAATATTAAAACTGGACAGGAGAATAAGCTGGGGAAAGAGGTAGGTTTGCATGAGAGAGATTGAACTAAAGACATGTGTAAGTACGGGGATGCAAAAGGTGAACAATGGATTTTGAACATCAAGAACAAATGCATTTACATGGAGTGAAGTTTATTTTCTTGTTGCAGTTGTGTTAGCAGGTGTAGCAGATGTTCAAGAAAGAAAGCAACCTAAACCTTGTTATAGATTTGAATTGACGTTGTGCTGCAGAGTATTAACTATTGTACAGTCTCAGCCTTTGAAATTCCGCTGTGATAGTCTTAAACAGGCCACTGCAATGCTGGTGAAAGGAAGATATATTTGATAAAGAGGATCTCTCCAAAAAAGCTGCCTACTCTGCTGAAAGCCTCGCAGTCAACTGCTTTCGTTACGAGTTTCCCTTCCTCGAGATTTTTCTGACAATGCAACACCAATAACAGCAGTGATGGGATTTGAGCTTGAAAGAGACACGAACCTCAATCCAGCACCGTTGGCTACTCAGTCCCGCGACCACGCCGGGTCAAACTCAGTGTTGAAACTGTTGCCTGGTGGTTGAGAGCTGCGATTCCTGCTGCTTATCCTCTGAGTGTAATGTTTTGCAGTGAGAAAGAAGGAAATAAGATAACATTGTGAGTTGTGTTCACAGGATGAAGTAACTGAGAGGTTGAAAAAGCAGACCACGAATCCATTACTCACTGCAGGCATGGCTCAGAATTCCACCATTATTATTATTGCATTTCAGACTAGATATGTTTTTTGTTTTCCTTTCTTTAACAAATCCAAGAGTCTAACATCTGAGTCGCATCCTTCTGCAAGCAGCAGTGCAGGTGCTTTGAAGAGCTGTCTCACTCTTTTTGCTCAAATCAGCACAGTTATAATTTCCACCCAAACTGTTTCTGCATGGAGGTGTTGACTGTGGAAGTTCTGAGCTGCCTGAGTTCTCATTCCAAGTGACCAGTGACATCCTGGTAAAAGAAGTGTCACTGCACAGATTGTGCCTGATTTCACCAAAGTTTTCATCGTTTTTACTGTATTTAAATTTCTGCTTTCACAACAACAGTATCACTAAAAACACAAACCCTGCCTCAGGTTTGCAGCTCCAGACATAACTTTTCTCAGCTCTTCTCTGAAACATGTTCGCTCTTCACTTTCTTACAGGAAGTGTTAATTCCGGCGTTTCCAATCACAGTAGCCTGAAGCATGGCTTTGAAAGACACGTTGCTCACGTTATCAGTGTTTCTCAGTGAATTCGCAAGGGGCGGGGTGGGGGGCGGGGTGTCCACAGTGGCTGTGAGGGAGTATAATGTGTTAATGAGCAATCAAGTGGATTTGGAGGCTTTAAGGGCGGATACCAAAAGAGTAAGGGAGTTTCACAAGACATTGGAGAGTTGACAGATAAAATATGGTTGTGAAGATAATGAGCTCCAGGAGATGCAAGCATGTCAGGCGCGCTTAGGGGGTATTGAACGGGCTAAGGGACGCTCAGGTGATATCTCAGGTGAGCCGAGATGCTTTTCGGATAGCAGAGATGGTAAGGAACACACAAATGCTTCACACGGGCCAATGGACGCTCAGGATGTCTCAGAGACCAGAAGGGACATTCAGGAGTTATTGGGGAAAGTGAAGCATGCTCAGAAAGGATAGTTTGGTGTCAGGCGATTTCAGTGAATGTAAAGGACAGTTATGCACCTCAAGTGTTTAGCTCAGTCCCTTTGACGTGGAAGCTTCAAGTGTGATATCGTTGAGGCAATTAGGATGATTAATGGATTGATCGAGTGAAATTATCTGAACAAGGGTTCATAACGAGAAATAATAAAGGACTCTAAAGACACATGAAGAATGCAGGGAATGAGGGCAGGAATATGAACACTCAGGCATGCTCACTATAAACTAACTGGTAATGGCAGGGACATGGCCTTAATATTCAAACATAACTTGCACCAGGTCCCTTTTTCCCCTATCAACCCTGTGCTTGCTGGTCTACAGTGGCTCCCATTCAAGCATGGTGTTGATTTTAAAATTCTCCTTGTTTTCAAATTCCACCATCGCCTGACCCCTCCCTTTCTCTGTAATCTCCTCCAGCCCCGCAGCCCTCAGAGATATCAGCACTTCTCTAATTATGGTATTTTGTGCATCCCTGATTTTAATCGCTCCACCATTGGTGGCCACACCATCAGTTTCCCAGGCTTCAATCTCTGGAATACCCTCCCTACACCTCTCGGCTTCTCTACCTTGACTTCTACCTCAAAGACACTCCTTACAACCTACGTCTTTGACCGAGCTTTTGGTCATCTGTCCTAACAATTCTTTATGTGGTTCTGTGTCATACTTTGCTTTATAGTTCTCCAGTGAAACACCTTGAGACGTTTTATTACTTTAAAAGCGTTATATGAATATAAGTTGTTGTTATTACTTAGATGATCCCTCACTTTAAACTCCATCTGCCCAAAGGATGCCTCACATAATTATTCTATCAGGAAGCTTTGACAATACATTCATCCCCAAAAGTAAACGTTATGCTTCTGCTCCTTCACCAAAATTTCTCATTACTCTTTCATTCGATGTGAATCCGGGGAAAGTAAATAGGCATGGAAGGGAAGGAGGGACAAATCTGGATTACGTTTGGGATCTCTGTTTGATATTCATTCCACAGCAACTTGGGTGAAGAATTCCAATTGTTAGTGTTAATTTTAAAATGCTGCCGGCACTTTGGGAAACTGCAGCGAGATATTGCAAAATGTATTCAAACACAATTATTAATACATGCATGTTACATGAATAAACACCCAGAAGGGGTTTCAAACCCGTGCATTGCAGAGCACGATAGATTAGCAGTCCATTGGCTTCACTACTCGGGCACCTCGGCTTGGGCAGTGGAACCGTTACATGTACTTTTAGAACCCCTGCAAAGTTGGACAAGGAAGCTAACATTTGCACATGTCCCGATTGTGAAGCCACAAGTTCAATTTGCACAGACTCAGAGAATTGTTAGAGCATGGAAGGGACCATTTCACCCGTTGTGTCTGTGCTGCATCTCCAGAGGAACAATTCACCTCGATCCACACCCATGCCTTCTTTCCGTAGCCCTGCACGCTCTTCCATTTCAAATATTCCTGATATGTTTTAATGACCTGGAGCTTGGTTTACAGGGCACAGTTTCAAAGTTTGCGGATAAAATGGAACTTGGAAGAAATGTGAACTGTGAGCCGAATAGTGTGGAACTGCTAAAGGACATAGACAAGTTGGTGGAATGGGGGAGAGGTGGCAGATGACCTTCAATGCGTAGAAATGTGAAGTGATTCATTTTTGCAGTAGGAATAAGGAGAGACAATACAAAATAAAGTATACAATTCTCAAGGGGGTGCAGGAGCCCTGAGTGCATACGGACATAAGAATTGAAGTTGGTGGGACAGGTTGAGACTATGATTATTAAAGCATATGGTATTCCGGGCTTTATTAACAGGGACATAGAGTTCAAGAGCAAGGAATTTATGCTGAACTTGTATAAGACATTAGTTCAGCCTAAGCTGGAGTATTGCAACCAGTTCTGGGCGCCGCCATTTAGGAAGAATATGAAGGAGGTCTGGAGGGAAATTACGACGAAAATTGCGGGAGGAGGGGGTAATTTGCGCGGAGGGGCATTTTGCGGGGGCGAAATTTGCGAGCAGTGGAAATTGAGCGGGTGGAGTTTACGGGGGTATAATTTGTGGGAGGTGAATTTGCGCGATTCAGAAATTTGAGGGTGTAATTTGCCAGGTGGAATTAGGGTGGGGGGGGTATATGCAAGGTGAAGGAGGGCAATTTGTCGAGGGGCAGAAATGTGCGGGGGGAATTGTAGGTCGGGGGGATTTGTGGGGGCAAAATTTGTGGAGGACAAAGTGTGCGGGGGCAATTTGTGAATGTGTGTTAATTTGCGGGAGGGTGGAATTTGCAGGTGCAATTTTGCACGGGGGAGTTTGCGATTGGGGCGATTTGTGGTGGGAGGATATGTGCGGGGGGGGAACTTGTGGGGGGCGCCCAATATTTGCAGGGGGCGGGAAAAATACAGAAAGAGAGAAAAAACCACAGAGAAAGGTAGAGAGAAAGAGTCAAAGAAAGAGACGGAAAACATCAGAGAAATAGAGAAAGTGCAGAAAAAGTCAGAGAAATAGTGAGAAGGCAGAAAAAGTCAGAGAAATAGAGAAAAGAAAGACAATGTCAGAGAAACAAAGAAAACGGAGAACAGTTCAGAGAAATAGAGAGAAGGCAGAAAAAGTCAAAGAAGCAGAAAAGGCAGAAAAAGTCAGAGAAATAGAGAAAAGGCAAGAAGACAGAGAAATAGAGATCAGGCAGCAAGAAACAGATAAGACAGAAAAAAAGACAAATAAAGAAACAATAGGAGGTTTAAAAAAAAGTGGAGGGAAAGAAACAGACACAAAGAAATTGCAGGCAACTGAGAGACAGACAGAAAGCCAGTGAGAGAGAACGGAGAGAATCACGCAGAGAGAAACGAAAAGAGAGAGAGAGAGAAACGCAAAGACAAAGAGAGTTCGAAAGAGAGAAAGCCAGTGAGAGAGATAGACACAGGGAATCACACAGACAGAAACAGAGTGAGAGAGAAGCACAAAGAGAGAGAGGGAGATTGAGTGAGACAGAAATTGAGAGTGATTGAGAAAGAGTGAGAGAATGAGAGAGAGAGATTGAGAGACAGATTGAAAGAGAGAGAGAGAGAGCGAGAGCGAGAGAGAGTCAGAAGGAGGGAGAAAGGTAAGGGAGGCAACAAAGATGTGATACTGACCACCCCACACGGTCTGCGCTCCATCGTTGCACTCTAATACCTTCCCTCCATCAGCTCGTCCATGGAGGAAAGATCCTGGAGAGGGGCATTGCAGTGGGAATTCGAGTAAAGGCTCAGGACTGGGACAGAGAGAAGGGGTTTCAGGCTAGACGCTATCTGTCTCACACACACACACAAACTGTAATCAGCTCCAATTCATCTGGGCACAGGGACAGAGAGACTGAGGCTCAGGAACTCACCTTCACATACGAGCTGCATGGAAAGAAAAGATTGGTGTTTGATGTTGAACTAATATATCCCAGAATCTGTCTCCCAAACAGCCAGTCCATCCAAAGTACAGCTCATCCAACCAGCTCTCAGCTTCCTCTATCTGGACACTCCCTCCCAGTTATGGGACAGTCCAAGGTCAGTCTCAGTATAAACAGGGAATGGGGCAGGGAGGATATTCCATCCATATCCCAAATGGACCATTCCAGACAGAAACCTGTCTGGGTCTCTCTCGCCCTGCCACAAAACCTCATTACCAGTGCTGAAAAGCTGCTGTTACTTTAAAACATGGAGGCCCCAGTTTCGATAATGTCCATTGAACACAAATTATATTGAATGTCTTTGACTTTTCAACTCTAGATAACAGAAAGTTCAGAAAATGACTGACAATGTCTCACTGCAGTTACCTTGAAATCCTGGAGAGGCCTGTTTGACTGCAGTGAAATCAGGCAGGGATCTGTGTTGGGTCCCCTATTGTTTGTCATTTATATAAACGACATAGATGACTATGTGGGGGGAGGATCAGTAATTTCGCGGATGACACAAAGATTGGCCGAGTGGTTAACAGTGAGGTGGAGTGTCTTGGGTTACAGGAAGATATAGACGGGATGGTCAAATGGGTAGAAAAGTGGCAGATGGAATTTAACGCTAAAAAGTGTGAGGTGACACACTTTGGAAGGAGTAATGTGACACGGAAGTATTCAATGAATGGCCTGACACTGGGAAGTTCTGAGGAACAAAGGGACCTTGGCGTGTTTGTCCATAAATCTCTGAAGGCAAACGGGCAGGTTAATAGGGTGGTGGAAAAGGCAAATGGGACACTCGCCTTTATCAATTGAGGCATAGATTAGAAAATCAGGGAGGTCATGTTGGAGTGGTACAGAACTTTGGTAAGGCCACAGCTGGATTACTGTGTGCAATTCTGGTCACAACATTATAGGAAGGATGTGATTGCATTGGAGGGGGTGCAGAGGCGAGTCACCAGGATGTTGCCTGGGATGGTACATTTAAGCTATGGAAAGAGGTTGTATAGGCTTGTGTTGTTTTCCCTGGAGCAGAGAAGACTGAGGGGTGACCTAATCGAGGTGTACAAGATTATGAGGGGCATGGACAGGGTGGATAGGGAGCAGCTGTTCCCCTCAGTTGAAGGGTCAGTTACGAGGGGTCACAAGTTTAAGGTGAGGAGCGGGAGGTTTAAGGAGGATTTGAGGAATAACTTTTTTACCCAGAGGGTGGTGACCACCTGGAATGCCCTGCCTGGGAGGGTGGTAGAGGCGGGTTGCCTCACATCCTTTAAAAAGCACGTCATAACATTCAAGGTTGTGGGCCAAGTGCTGGCAAATGGGATTAGGTAGACAGGTCAGGTGTCTTTAATGCATCGGTGCAGTCTCGTTGGGCAGAAGGGCCTCTTCTGCACTGTATTACTCTGTGATTCTGTGAGGCAGTTTGTATTCGGAGTTTGAATTCTACTCTGTGACAAAGCCTGAAACTCGAGCCAGGTTAATGATGCAACCAAGAGAACTTTGGAAACTGGTGACATTTCACACAACAGTTCTGGCACATATTTACGGTTATATTTGTCAATAATTGTTTGTACTTTATTTGATGCTGTTGTATTTATGTATTAACCGGTAATCATTGGAAGACAACTTCCTTAACATCTACCACTTCAATGTTACAAGGGTTTATAAAGCTGGAAACTGACCATTTAACACAAACTTCCACTTTTCACTTCCAGTTTATATAAATCTCAGCGATAACGAACTCCACATTCTGATAAAGGGTTTTTGCTGCTGCAATGAAGTGTCACGTGTTTCCCTTTGCTTTCTGACTGTTTCTTTCCTCTGCTCACCTGAGGGATTCAGAGGGAATTTTGTTCATCACTTGACCAAATTCAGGAGTTTCCAGCTCCTCTGCAGCATCTGCCTTGGAGGAAATAATTGCATTCAAAATATTTCTCTCAGTTTGGCGACATGAGGAGAGACTGATAACATTAGCAGAGGGGTGAACCAAATAGTCAGGGAGGTGTTATGGTCTGGAATTCACGTTCTGACCCGTTTCTGAAAGCAGATTCAATATTAACTTTCAAAAGACAATTGGATCAAAACTTCAGTTACTCTTAGTTATAGATCAAACGATATCACCACAGAAAGAGAAGTGAGAGAGAGAGGTGTCATAATGTTAGTGATGAAGAACTCAACACAACTTATTTAGAGAGTTTTTATTTGGAAATGATTGTTTCAATTTTATTTGATGCTGTTGTTACATGTATGGATTATTTTTAATCACTTAAAATAATTTTCTTGACGGATACAGTATATTGTTACAAGTGTTTACATAATTGGAAAACAGTCCTATATCACAAATTCTACATGAAATTATATTATGAAGTATCCCAAGTTTACAAAAAGTAAATTTCTAAAATTTGAGGAAACTTTCAAACTCTCAGTAAAAGAAAATTTCCCATCAGCAATGGCGCAGCATCTCCATCTGCTGTGTCCTTGACTCACTGCAGTTCTTGCTCCCCAAATCCCCCACCGCCCTACCCGCACGCCCTCTCACTATCCCCATCTGCTGGTGTCATTGTCTCACTGCAGTTACTGCTCCCTCTCACAATCTCCCTCTGCTGGTGTCCCTGTCTCACTGCATCTAATGTCCCCCTCTCACCACCTCCATTTGCTGGTGTCACTCTCACTGCAGTTACTGCCCCCTCTCATTGCCTCCATCTGCTGGTGTCCCTGCCTCACTGCAGTTACTGCCACTCTCACCAGCTCACACACACTGTGATTTTCTGCTTTGTCTATTTTTCTCAGTGTCCAGGGTGGGTTTAGTTGAATGCACCTGAGCTTTGCAATGGCGCCCTTTTTGAGAAACAATTCCTGAATCTTATACAGAACAAGCTCCGCCTCAATAGGTCAGATTATCGTTATAATGTAACCTCAGAATCTGATTTAAAATCATTTCAGTGTTCCATGCTGTAAATATAAAATGTTCTTTCTGTCCAGTGATGACAGTAGGGAATTGAATATGAAATGGGATGTAGTTCCAGTTCTTGAAACCCTTCATGCTCTTTCGATGATTTCACTGATTTAACAATGAAATTGAAAGAGTATTTCAATGCGTTCTTCAGCTCCTGTCTGAATTGAGTCTGGGTCACAGTGTAAATACACGTGTTAGTGCAGACACTGAGTACCTGCAGCATCTGTGATGTGTGTTCTGTGATGAAGAGAGGGTCAGTGCAGGATGAATAATACTGAATATCGGCAATTTGCGCAGAAATAATAAGCACAACCAGTGTCATCCGTAACAATATAAAACTGCTGGAAATATTGAACAGCAAAATAATTGCTTTTCTGCGATTCTCTATCTCTGGGTCCTTGTGATTCTTTCCATTGTTGTGGCCCCGGAAATCCCTGCGGACTTTACTGGAGAATAAAATCCGTCTGACTGTCAGAACTATGAGTATAAAAATCAGAAAGACCGAAACGCAGGACGTTAAAATTAGGTCAGACAATTTAAATGCCCCCCATATGGGGGAAGCATAGAAGCTCAGTTTATAATCACAACCCATGGGAACATTATCAATAATGTAACGTTGTTCCAGTGCAAAGTACCAGGGGACAGACTGTAAACAGCCCAGCACACTCACTGTTCCGACATCCACAGCCATCATTTTCTCACTGCAATATTTTGTTTCAAGCTTCTCACAACAAATGGCCACAAATCGATCAAAGGTAAAACTGGCTGTGAGCCAGACAGAAAAAACTGTGGCTGCATTAAGCCGAACAGCAATTAGAGAACACACAGGAGTAAATCAGGAATGAACATGGGAAATAAATTAAAAGAATCCTGTGCAATATGTGATTAATGATAATGACCAGGAAATCAGCCACTGCCATTCCCACCAGGTAGACAGTGATACATTTGGAGAGACAACACTTTCCTCGGGACAGGATGACAATCGCCACCAAGTTAACTGGAAGAGAGAGAAATGGAAGCAGAGAAATTACTGATCAAACCTGGAGACAAATCAGCAGTTTGACAGGAATTGGACTGAAATTTCCAGCTTTGTTGCTGCATCGAGCAGTGAAAACTAATTCATTGACCCGGGCACTGCTTTGTCACAGTGAAATGTTTGAAAACACAATTATTAATAATGAATTGGGAAATTGATACGGAAAGTGAATAAAGTCAGCACCGGTTCTACTGGAAGGACTGAGTGAGGACGTGGAGCCAGTGGGGAAATGGGAAGGGGTTTTTCAAAGATTGGATGCAATGGGTTACTGGAAATTTATCTCCAGACTGTTGGTTGGGAAGGTTTTTTCGAGAGCGAGATGTGCAGCTTGTTTATTGCTCTGGGTTCAGGGAACCCACAGGAACTGTTACGAAATGGGAAAAGGTTGAAAACTGCAGTGCTGAGTTTGAGTATCAGCCCTGATCTGGAATGGCGGAGCAGACTCTGAGGGCTGAATGGCCTCCATATGCTCTAATGCATTACAATCAGGTTGGACGAGGCAGCTGGAGACGGAGCATGTGAGTGTGATTGGGAGGACGGAAAATGACATGTTGGAGCAGGAGGGGAGACTGGAGCAGATGGTTTGGGACAGTGGATAAACTGAAGCAATGGTTGAGGAGACTGAGGATTTAATACAGTGAGATTAGAGGCTGAGATTCACAGTGATAGACTGCAGCAGAGTGTGAGAGGAAATCTAATCTATAGATCCCAAAAATACAACTCAATTAATACATTCAAACAATAATCCCTGTGGTTATTGCTGTTGGAGAACAGTTCATTATTTATAAAATATAGTCATTATATTTAGACTGCACAGGCAATCAAATGTACATTTAAATATATATCTGATATCAGTCTTGCTCTTTATTGAAATAAAAACAAGAAATGCTGGTACCACTCAGCAGGTCTGGCAGCATCTGTGGAAAGAGAAGCGGAGTTAACGTTTCGGTTTCAGTGACCCTTCTTCGAAGAACAAAGCACAATGAACAAAGAACAGTACAGCACAGGAACAGGCCATTCGGCCCTCCAAGCCTGTGCTGATCTTGATGCCTGCCTAAGCTAACACCTTCTGCACTTCCAGGGAACATATCCCTCTATTCCCTTCCTACTCATATATTTGTCAAGATGTCTCCTAAACGTCGCTATCGTATCTGCTTCCACCACCTCCCCTGGCAACAAATTCCAGGCACTCAACACCTTCTGTGTAAAAAACTTGCCTCGCACATCCCCTCTAAACTTTGCCCCTCACACCTTAAACCTATGTCCCCTAGTAAATGACTCTTCCATCCTGGGAAAAAGCTTCTGACTATCCACTCTGTCCATGCTGCTCATAACTTTATAAACCTCAATTATGTCGCCCCTCCACCTCCGTCGTTCCAGTGAAAATAATCCGAGTTTTTCCAACCTCTCCTCATAGCTAATGCACTCCAGACCAGGCAACACCCTGGTAAACCTCCTCTGTACCCTCTCCAAAGCCTCCACATCCTTCTGGTAGTGTGGCGACCAGAATTGCACGCAATATTCTAAGTGTGGCCTAACTAAAGTTCTGTACAGCTGCAGCATGTCTTGCCATTTTTTATACTCTATGCCCCGACTGGTGATAGTTGAGCCTAGGTTGGTGAATTCTTGGACCACCTCCAGAGCGTGGTCACCAATATTGGTGGATGGAGCATTTCCGACGTCCTGTCCCATGATGCTCGTTTTCTTGAGGCTGATGGTTAGGCCAAATTCATTGCAGGCAGCCGCAAACCTGTCGATGAGACTCTGCAGACATTCTCCCGTGTGAGATGTTAAAGCAGCATCGTCAGCAAAGAGGAGTTCCCTGATGAGGACTTTCCGTACTTTGGAATTCGCTCTTAGACGGGCAAGGTTGAACAACCTGCCCCCTAATCTTGTGTGGAGGAAAATTCCTTCTTCCGATGACTTGAACGCATGTGAGAGCAGCAGGGAGAAATTAATCGCAACAAAGTGTGGGTGCGAGAACATAGCCCTATTTCACGCCACTCAGCAAAGGAAAGGAGTCTGATGGGGTGCTGATATGTTGAATTGTGCCTTTAATATTGTCATGGAATGAGTTGATGATACTTAGTAGCTTTGGTGGACTTCCAATCTTTTCTAGTGGTCTGAAGAGATCACGTCTGCTGACGCGGTCAAAGGCTTTGGTGAGATCAATGAAAGCAATGTAGATGGGCATCTGTTGTTCGCGGCATTTCTCCTGTATCTGCTCGAAAGCCACATTGTGCCTCAGGGTAGATGCGCTCGGCCAGCTTCTGGAGACTGTTTAAAGCGACTCGAGCAAAGACATTCCCAACTACGCTGAGCAGGGATATTCCACCATAGTTGTTGCAGTCACCGCGGTCACCTTTGTTTTTATAGAGGGTGATGAGATTGGCATCGCGCATGTCCTGAGGTACTGCTCCCTCGTCCCAGCAAAGGCAAAGCAGTTCATGTAGTGCTGAGAGAATAGCAGGCTTGGCACTGTTGAATATTTCAGGGGTAATGCTGCCCTTCCCAGGGTCTTTTCCGCTGGCTAGAGAATCAATGGCATCACTGAGTTTCGATTTTGTTAGCTGTCCATCCAGCTCATCCATGACTGGTAGAGGCTGGGCTGCATTGAGGGCCGTCTCAGTGACAACATTCTCCCTGGAGTACAGTTCTAGGTAGTGCTCAACCCAGCGGTCCATTTGCTTGCGTTGGTCAGTGATTATGTCCCCTGATTTAGATTTGAAGGGGGCGAATTTCTTGATGGTTGGCCCAAAAGCTCTCTTAATGCCATCATACATTCCTCTGAGACCAGCTGAATATGACTGCATAGGTGTTGCAAGTAGTCATTTGTGCAGCTCCTGGCTGTTCTTTGTGTAGTGCTTCTGGCTGCTTTAAGTGCTACGGATGACAACTCACTTGGGGCTTTCTTGTAGTACAACAGTGCAATGCACTTAACGGCTATGACAGGTTCGAGCTCCTCAGTATGAGATTGAAACCAATCTACATTCCTCTTCGCACGTTTGCCGTAGGTGGTCAATTAGACTCATAGATGGCGTCTCTAATGAGGGCCCACTTGGTCTCAGCATCCCCTGTGGGAGTGTTTTGAAGGGCTGTTGCAAAGATTTCTGAACTCTCTTGTAACAGCCCTTCAAAACACTGACACGGAACACAAAAGTCCGAGTGTATCAAGCCTGTGTCCTCAGTACCTTGGTCCATGGCAGCGAGGCCTGGACAACGTATGTCAGGCAAGAGCGACGTCTCAATTCATTCCAACTTCGCTGCCTCCGCAGAATACGTGGCATCAGGTGGCAGTACAGTATCTCCAACACAGAAGTCTTTGAGACGGCCAACATTCCCAGCTTATACACACTACTGAGTCAGCGGCGCTTGCACTTGAGATGGCTTGGCCATGTGAGCCGCATGGATGATGGCAGGATCCCCAAAGAAACATTGTACAGCGAGCTCGCGACTGGCATCAGACCCACCGGCCGTCCATGTCTCCGCTTTAAAGATGTCTGCAAACGCAAAATGAAGTAATGTGACATTGATCAAAAGTCGTGGGAGTCAGTTGCCAGTGTACGTCAGAGCTGGCGGGCAGCCATAAAGGCGGGGCTAAAGTGTGGCGTGTCGAAAAGACTTAGCAGTTGGCAGGAAAAAATACAGAAGCACAAGGAGGGAGCAAACTGTGTAACAGCCCCGACAAACAAATGTTTTGCAGTACCTGTGGAAGAGCCTGTCACTCTAGAATTGGCATTTATAGCCACTCCAGGTGCTGCTCCACAAACCATTGACCACCTCCAGGCGCTTACCCATTGTCTCTCGAGATAAGGAGGCCAAAGAAGAGAAGAATGCCCCGACCGATGAAGGAAAGCATGCCATATGCCTTCTTGATTACCCTATCAACCTGCGTTGCCTCTTTCTGTGACCTATGGACCTATACGCCCAGATCTCTCTGCCTGTCAATACTCCTAAGGGTTCTGCCATTTACTGTATTCCTCCCACCTGCATTAAACCTTCCAAAGTGCATTACCTCGCATTTGTCTGGATTAAACTCCATCTGCCATTTCTCCGCCCAAGTCTCCAACCGATCTATATCCTGCTGTATCCTCTGACAATCCTCATCATTATCGCAACACCACCAAGCTTTGTGTCGTCCACAAACTTACTAATCAGACCAGCTACATTTTGCTCCAAATCATTTATATGTACTACAAACAGCAAAGGTCCCAGCACTGATCCCTGCGGAACACCACTAGTCACATCCCTCCATTCAGAAAAACACACATCCACTGTTACCCTCTGTCTTCTATGACCGAGCCAGTTCTTTATCCATCTTGCGTGCTCACCTCTGATCACGTGTGACTTCATCTTTTGCAACAGTCTGCCACGCGGGACCTTGTCAAAGGCTTTACTGAAGTCCATACAGACAACATCCACCGCCCTTCCCTCATCAATCATCTTCGTCACTTCCTCAAAAAACTCAATCAAATTAGTAAGACACGACCTCCCCTTCATGAAACCATGCTGTCTCTCGCTAATAAGTTCGTCTGATTCCAAATGGGAGTAAATCCTGTCGGGAAGAATCCTCTCTAATAGTTCCCCTACGACTGCCGTAAGGCTCACCGGCCTATAATTTCCTGGATTATCCTTGCAACCCTTCTTATACAAAAGCACAACATTGGCTATTCTCCAGTCTTCTGGGACCTCACCTGTAGCCAATGAGGATGCAAAGATTTCTGTCAAGGCCCCAGCAAGTTATTTCCTTGCTCCCTCAGTATTCTAGGATAGATCCCATCAAGTGCTGGGGACTTACCTACCTTAATGCTTTGCAAGACACCCAACACCTCCGCCTTTTTGATAATGAGATGACTGAGACTCTCTGCACTCCCTTCCCGAGACTCATCATCCACCAAGTCCTTCTCTTTGGTGAATAATGATGCAAAGTACTCATTTAGCACCTCACCCATTTCTTCTGGCTCCACACATAGATTCCCATCTCTGTCCTTGAGTGGGCCAACCCTTTCCCTGGTTACCCTCTTGCTCTTTATATATGTATAAAAAGTCTTGGGATTTTCCTTAATCCTGTTTGCCAATGACTTTTCATGACCCCTTTTAGCTCTCCTAACTCCTTGCTTAAGTTCCTTCCTACTGTCTTTATATTCCTCAAGTGTTTCATCTGTTCTTCGCCTTTCAGCCCTCACAAATGCTTCCTTTTTCTCTTTGACTAGGCTCACAATATCCCGCGTTATCGAAGCTTCCCGAAACTTGCCAAACATGTCTTTCTTCCTCACAGGAACATGCTGGTCCTGGATTCTATTCAGCTGACGTTTGAAAGACTCCTACATGTCAGATGTTGATTTACCCTCTAATAGCCGCCCGCGATCTAAATTCTTCAGTTCTGAAGAGGGGTTCACTGACCCGAAACATTAACACTGCTTCTCTTTCCACAGATGCTTCGAGACCTGCTGAGTGGTTCCAGCACTTCTTGTTTTTATTTCAGATTTCCAGAATCCGCAGTGTTTTGCTTTTATTGCTCTTTATTGAATTCAGCAGTCACAGAGATTTTAAAGTGCGGTATTTAAATCATGACTTACCATCGGTGAAGAACTGATTCTATTCTGTTCATTCAGTCACTAAGTAAGGAATAGGAATTTTCAGCAAAACGAAATGAGGACCTGACAGAAATCAACACAGAGGATCAAATCCAACAGGAAAATGAACACAAACTGACAACAGACAACTTCATCTCCCAATTTCCCTCACTACTTTTTCTGGACATTCCAGCACTTTATGACAGTGAATTATTCATACTGCTGCTCTTTCTCTTCCTCTTTACCTCTGCGTGTCTCTTTCCCTCGGTTTCATTCTCCTTGCTGCTTTCTCCTTCCCTATCTCTCTGGAGTACTCACACCCTGCAAACTATTATTTAATTCTAATTTTCACATGCAGTTTATTCAGCCCCTGGGCTCTTTTCACCTGCTCCATTTTCATTGATTCTATTCTGAGAATTAGTTTGTTCAGTGGTGAAACCTCTGTGAATAATATAAAGTATCTGCAGAACACCTACGTCTCCACCTGTTCACATACACTCTTCACATCATCTACAATGCATGGAATAAACAGGATCTAAAGATTTCTCCAGACAAACCTCACAGTCATTGGAATTACTTCTCCTCCAATTATAAAGTAATCCATTAGAATGTGGGATTGTTTAATTTATAAAACACCTCCATCAGCGCTGTGGCTGATAATCTGCAAGAAAACGGAAAGACTCTTGATTCCAACTGATAGAGTGTGGACCAATAAAGCATCACATCAATACTTTCTATTTTACAATGTCGTCCAGTGACTCTGATGGCACCACAGTGAAGCAGGGGAGAGGTGAAAGTGTCAGCAACAAACTCAGTTCAGTAGCCAGACCTCTGAACCAGCGTCAGACACACACAGAATAAATGATCTTTGATAACAGTTATAACCAGTAAAGACATAGAAATCCCAGTTAAATTGAGCCATGTTGTTGGGGAAGGAGAGCATTGTGCTCTCCCAGTGGAACAATGAGACGGCGAGATGTCTCATTATCACTGAAAAAAAAAACATTCATAAAAATATTCCAAGGCCGGTTAGATTCACATCATGAAACTGTTAAAAGCTCCTGATGGTATGATATATGCCCCTCGTAATTTTGCTACCTCAATCAGGTCCCCTTCAGCCTCTCTGCTCTAAGGAAAACAATTCTAGCCTATCCAGTCTCTCTTCATAGCTGAAATGCTGCAGCCAGGCAACATCCTGGTGAATCTTCTCTACACCCTCTCCAGTGCAATTACATCCTTCCTCTAATGCGGCACCCGGAACTGTACACAGGACTCCAGCTGTGGCCTAACTAGCGTTTTATACAGCTCCATCATAACCTCCCTGCTCTCATATTCAATGCCTCGGATAATAAAGGCAAGTATACCATAAGCCTTCCGAACCACCTTATTTAATTGTGCTGCGGCCTTAAGTGATCGATGGACAAATGCATCAAGATCCCTCTGACCTTCTTTTTTTCCTTGGGTCCTATCATGCATTGCATATTCCCGAGACTTGTTAGTCCTCCCAAAATGCTTCACCTCACACTTCTCAGGATTACATTCCATTTGCCACTGCTCCGCCCATCTTACCAGCCCATCTGTACCGTCCTGTCATCTAAGGCTCTTCTTGTCACTATTTACGGCACCACCAATTTTCCTGCCATTGAGAACTTACTGATCATACCTCCGATATTAACATATAAATCGTTAATACACCCTACAAACAGCAAGGGTCCCGGCACAGATCCCTGGGCTACACAAATAGAACAAAAAACAAAGAACAGCACAGCACAGGAACAGGCCTTTCGGCTCTCCAAGCCTGCACCGATCTTGATGCCTGCCGAAACTAACACCTTCAGCACTTCCGGGGCCCATATCCCTCTATTCCCTTCCATTCATATATTTGTCAAGATGTCTCTTAAACATCGCTATCGTATCTGCTTCCATCACGTCCCCTGGCAGCAAGTTCCAGGCACTCACCACCCTCTGTGTAAAAAACTTGCCTCGCATATCCCCTCTAAACTTTGCCCCTCACACCTTCAACCTATGTCCCCTAGTAACTGACTCTTCCATCCTGGGCAAAAGCTTCTGACTATCCACTCTGTCCATGCCGTTCATAACTTTGTAAACCTCTATCATGTCGCCCCTCCACCTCCGTCGTTCCAGTGAAAACAATCCGAGTTTTTCCAACCTCTCCTCATATCTAGACCAGGCAACATACTGGTAAACCTCCTCTGTACCCTCTCCAAAGCCTCCACGTCCTTCTGGTATTGTGGGGACCAGAATTGCACGCAATATATTATGTGTGGCCCAACTAAGGTTCTGTACAGCTACAACATGACTTGCCAATTTTTGTACTCTATGCCCCGACCGATGAAGGCAAGCTTCCAATTGCAAAAGGAACCCTCGAGCATCATCCTGTGCCTGCTGCTACTGAGCAAATTTTGGATTCAATTTGCCAATCTTCCCTGGATCCCATGGGCTCTTACCTTCTTGACCAATCTCCCATGCGTGTCCGTATCAATAGCCTGACTGAACCCTAGGTAGACTACATCAACTGCTTTAGTCTCATCTGCACACATCGTCACCGCGTCGAAAAATTCAATCAAATTTGTTGGACATGATCTCCCCCTGACAAAGCCGTGCTGTCTATTGCTGATTACTCCCTGCTTCGACAAGTGGAAATTAATCTTGTCCCTCAGAATTCTTTCCAATAGTTTCCCTACCATTGAGGTTCGGCTCACTGGACTGTAATTACCTGGTTTGTCCCGACTACCCTTCTTGTATAATCGTACCAGATTCGCTGTCCTCCTGTCCTCTGGTACTTCATTGGTGGCCAATGAGGATTTGGAATTCTGCGTCAGTCTCTGTAATCTCTCCCTTGCCTCACATAGCAGCCTGGAATACAGTTCATCTGGGCCTGGGGATTTATCCACCTTTAAGCCCGCTAAAACCGCTAATACCTCCTCCCTTTCAATGCTAATTTGTTCAAGTATAATCACAATCCCCTTCCATGATCTCTGCACCTGCATCGTCCTTCTCCATCATGAACACAGATGAAAAGTAATCATTTAAAATCTCAACTACAACCTCCGGCTTCACACACAGATTGCCACTTTAGTCCTTAATGGTTATCCTAATGCCCTTAATATACTTTTAGAACACCTTGGGATTTACCGTTATCTTGCCTGCCAGTGATTTGTTCATGTCCCCTCTTCGCTCTACACGTTCTATACTCCCCTCGGTCCTCAGTTGTTTTCAGCCTTTGAATTTTCCATAGGACTCCTTTTTATCCCTTCTCCAATCTTCTATATCCCTTGACATCCAGGGTTCCCATGACTTACTGGTCCACCATTCACCTTGATGGGAACATGCTGGCCCTGTACTCTCGCTATTTCCTTTTTGAATGACTGCGCAGCCGACTGGCAGACAGTGGACCTCGGAGGAAACAAACCCGAGCGGGAGCTCTAAAAACCAAGACTGAGTCTCGAGGCACTCAGTCAACTGGGAGCTGAGCGGAGTGGCAGAGAGCGGACCTAGAAGGAAACAAAACCATGCAGGAGCTGTAAAAACCAAGACCGGGGTCAACGCCCTCTTCTCACCTGGGGCGGAGCGGAACAGCAGACAGCAATCTCTCTTTCTCTCTCTTTCTCTAGCTGTGTACGCAAACGCTGAGTTAAAAAAAAAAACTTAGGTGAGATCATAGGAAATCTGTAAGTGGATTGCTTTGATCCTCGTTACAGGGGAAGAAGTTAATTGGCTTGTAATTGTCTATGTGCAGAGAAGGGCAGCGGTGGTGGGAGGTTAAAACCGGCAGCAGAGAGCTGAAGTGTGACGTCACGGGAAAACAGGTAGGTGGGTATCTCTTCCTTGTCTCTTTTTGGCCAAGTGGTTTATATCAGGAGACGTTATTACAGCTGACGTGTACAATTAATACATTAACTTTTAAAATATTTAACATCTAAATTAATTAATTAAGTAGAATAGAGATGGTTGGGCAGGCGATGTGTTGCAGCTATCGAATGTGGGAGCTGATGGACGCCAGTGTGATCGACGGTGACCATGTCTGCAGCAAATGTTGGCTGCTCAAGAACCTTCGACTCAGATTTGATGAGCTGCAGTCCGAGCTGCGGACACTGAGACACATCATTGAGGTGGTGAGTTACCAGGACATTTTGCTTCAGGAGACATAGTGAGTGGAGTGTCACAAAGATCAGTCTTAGGACTTCAATTATTTACTGGCTATATTAATGACTTGGAAGAGGGGGCAGCGTGTAATATATCCAAATTTGCTGACGGTACAAACATAGGTGGGAGGGCGTGTTGTTATGAGGACATAAGGAATCTGCAAGGGGATATAGATAGGTTGAGTGAGTGAGCAAAAACGTGGCAGACGGAGTTTCATGTAGGAATGTGTTAAGTCATGAACTTTGGTGGGAAGAATCAAAAGGCAGACTATTATTTAAATGGAGAGAAATTTCAAAAAAGTGCAGTACAGAGGGATCTGGGTGTTCTTGTGCATGAAACACAAGAAGTTAGCATGCAAGTGGAGCAAATAATGAAGATTGCAAATGGAATGCTGGCCTTTATTGCTGGGGAGTTGGAGTTTCAAAATAGGGAAGACGTGTTGCAACCGTACAGGGTATTAGTGAGGCCACACCTGAAGTACTGTGTACAGTTTGCTCCCAGTATTTACGAAAGGATATACTGGCATTAGAAGCAGTTCAAGAGAGATTCACTAGGTTCATTCCTGGGATGAAGGTGTTGACTTATCAAGAACGGCTAAACATGTTAGGCCTTTATTCATTAGAGTTTAAAAGAATGAGGGACGATCTTATTGAAAAATACGCGATTCTGAGGGGGCTTCACAGGGTAGATGTCGAGATGATGTTTCCACTTGTCAGGGAGTCTCGAGCTAGGGGACATAGTGGTAGAATAAGGCGCCACTCATTAAAAACTGAGTTGCGAAGACATTTCTTCTCTCAGAGGGCAGTGAATATCTGAAATTCTGTGCACAGAGAGTTGTGGCGGCTAGTGCACTGAAAGTATTTAAAGAGAGGTAGATAGATTTTTGAAATATTGGGAAGTGGACGGTTTTGAGGAGGCGGCACGAAAGAGGGGTTGAGGTCTGGGGCTGACAAGCCATGAACTTACTGAATGATGGGTAGGCTTGAGGGGCCGAATGGTCTACTCCTGTCCTTATTTCTTATGTTCTTATGTTCCCACTGGTCTGATGTAGACTTTCCTACAGATAGCTGCTCCCAGTCCATTTTTGGCCACATCCTGTTTAATCATACTTCCCCCAATTCAATAACTTTATTTCTTGTCCATCTTTGTCCTTTTCCATAACTACCTTAAATCTTACAGTTATGGTCACTATCCACGAAATGTTCCCCAATTACACTTCTACCATTTGTCTGGCTTCATTCCCTAAGATTAGTTCAAGTACCGCCACTTCTCTTGTAGGATTATCTGCATGCTCTCTGAAAAATCTCATTTTGATCCGCTTTAAGAATTATGCCCCCTTTAAGTCTTTTGCCCTATGCTATTACAGTTAATATTGGGGAAGTTGAAATCCCCTTCTCTTATTAACCTATTATTTTTACACCTCTCTGAGATTTGCCTACATATCTGCTCTTCTATCTCTCCATGACTATTTGGCGGCCTGCATTACACACTCCCAGCACAGTGATTGACCAATTTTGTATTTACGTTCTACCCTCTATTCTCCAACGCCATAGTTTCGTTTGTCAAAATTGCTCGTCATTTTGAACAGCTTTATCAAATCTCTTCTGAACCTTTTCAGGCAAAAGAGAAAAACACGAGTTTCTTTCATTCTCAGAAGTAAGTGACGTCATGCAGCGCTATTCCCATTGCGTTAAACCTTCACTGCATTCACTCAGTCTGGAAAAAAACAATGTGCTGCCCAGGTGGGTTGGGACACGCCCGGCAACTTATCAGTTCTACACATTAAGGGTGGACGAGTGTCCTGCCCCCAGTGGCTTCAATTAGGGCGTGTTACAAGATCTGCATGGTTAGTCAAATGACTGTGCTTCCCCATGTGTTTTAATACAGACAGGGCCCTGTCATGTATACATCTAACCACTCCAGATGTATAACCATACCATATGTAAAGCAAGTCTTTATTCAATTCATGTAGACCATCAACTCTGATCACAAATATGTTTTGCACACAAATCAGCCTCACTTCTTCAAAGCTGAAAGGAGCTGAGATGGCAATTGATTGCATGCATCAAAAATGGCATGTCAGCAGGGCTGATTGTGGATTTGAACTCAGGACCTCTCCCATCTCAATCACTCAAAATTCTTAAGTGGAAAGAAAAACAGGATAGCAAGCCATTGGTGATATTACAGTGCAGATAAGTTGCAAAGAATTTCACTGCCACATATAGGATCCTTTCAAGCCACGTTTGTCCATCCACTCTTTCTTTTTTATTTCGACGTGCAGCAATATCAAGTTGTACACTAATAATTTCAAGATGAAAAATACTAGCTTCTGTTCAAAATATTCTCTTCCATGGGATAACAATTTTATCAAAACCAATTGCTCTGAAGCTACATTGACTTCCCTTTGGCTAATGCTGTTGGGAAACGTTTAAACAAACTTGGGAAAGGGATGGGAACCTGGATGTATCATCAGGAAGGATAATCAAGTTTCACAGAAGGTTGGGAGCAGTAGCTAGCACTCGAGTGGAAAATAATAACCTAGTAGGTGGGGTCAGGTTCATAAGTAATTTAGTAAGGCCCAAATTAGGTTTACTATGCTTGTATATAAACACATGGATGAGGCAAATAAGGTTAATGAGCTGCAGGTGCAAATAGGTACAGTTGAATACGATGTCGTGACGATAACAGATGCATCGCTCAATAGAGGACAGGACAGAGTAATAAATATTTCTCGCTGCACAATGTTCAGGAAACATAGGGAAGGAAAGTTATGAGGAGGGATGGCAGTATAGATTAGGGGGTACATTACCGTTCTGGAGACTAAGGGGTCAGGGAGAGAAACTATTTGGTTGTAGGTTAGAAAGAAGAGAGATACCATCACAATACTGAGTGTTTTCTAAAGGCCAGCAACCAGTGGACAATACATAAAGTAGCACATTTGCAGGGAAATTTCAGAGAGGTGAAAAAAACTATACATTCGTGATAATGTGTGACTTTCGTTAAAATAATATAGACTGGTAAAGTAATAGGGTAACTTGGAGTGATGGAGAACAACTTCAGCAGTGTCTTCAGGCTAATTTTGTTGATGAATATGTTTGAAGCCCAACATTAAAGGAGACATATTTGGATCTGTTTCGGGGGAATGATGTGGCCTACCAAGGATCTTTACCCGAACCTGATAACTTAAAGGCTATGGAAACTTCTGACAGGATACTTCAGCGGTTAACTCAAATGATGTGTTAAGGGAGAAAAGGTTAACTGGTGAGTGGCCTCTCTTTGTACTGATTGTAATTGGGTCGCGTCTCAATTGATCCTACAATAAAATCAGAGAATTGAAGGGCAGAAAAGGTGGACAATCAGTCCATTGCTCAGGTGCTGGTGCTTTTGGTGGATAAAATTTCATTCTGCAAACTTTTAGGAACAGGAATCGTAGAATTATAACGTTTATGATATTTATGGAAAAGGGCAAAAAAGACAATTTGAAGCAAAAATACTGGATTGACTAGGGTCAATTTCACTAGAGGGAGAACGGATCATCCCCAGTAAAGTGGAATCAAAGATTACCAAGCAAAAATGCAAATGATCACAGGATTACCTTTAAAGAGGATATGGTTTTGGGACAATCGAGTTACATTCCCACGACTGGGAGGTAAACACAACCAAAACCAAAGCTCCCTAGAGGACGAAAGAGATAATGATGAAGATGAATCAGAAAAATGGTGCCCATGCCAGATTGCAGGTTGATAACACAAGTGCCAACCAGGCTGATATTAGGAAGCTCACGGGGGAAGTGAAAAGGGAAAGAGAAACGATTGACAATGTGTGAGTATTAAAAGAGAACAGCAGCTATCATAAAAGGGAATTTAAAAGTTGTACATAGGTTTATACATACTAAAATAAAAGCAAAATACTGCGGATGCTGGAAATCTGAAATAAAAACAATAAATGATGGAACCACTCAACAGGTCTGGCTGCATCTGTGGAAAGAGAAGCAGAGTTAACTATACGGGTCAGTGACCCTTCATCGGAACTGGCAAATATTAGAAAAGTCACAGATTATAAGCAAGTGAGGTGGGGGTGGGGCAAGAGATAAAAAAGGAGGTCGAGATTGGACCAGGCCACATAGCTGACCAACAGGTCACAGAGCAAAGGCAAACAATATGTTAATGGTGTGTTGAAAGACAAAGCATTAGTACAGATTAGGTGTCAATACACTGAATATTGAACAGCAGCAAGTGCAAACCTGAAAAAAAACAGTGGGTAAGCAAACTGAACAAACTAAGATGAAATGAAATAAACGCAAAAAAAAGGATTGTAAACAATGTAAAAAAGAATGTAAAAAAAAAAAGAAAAAATAACTAAAAATGAAAGTAAAATGGGGAGTGTCATGCTCTGAAATGATTGAACTCAATGTTCAGTCCGTTAGACTGTAGTGTGCCTAATCGGTAAATGAGATGCTGTCCCGCGAGCTTGCGCTGATGTTCACTGGAACACTGCAGCAATCCCAGGACAGAGATGTGAGCATGAGTCCAGGGGGGAGTGTTGAAATGGCAAGCAACCGGAAGCTGAGGGTCCTGCTTGCGGACTGAGCGGAGATGTTCCGCAAAGCGGTCACCCAGTCTGCGATTGATATCCCCAATGTAGAGGAGACCACGCTGTGAGCAGCGAATACAGTATACTACATTGAAAGAAGTACACGTAAATCGCTGCTTCACCTGAAAGGAGTGTTTGGGGCCTGGGATAATGAGGAGAGAGGAGGTAAATGGGCAGGTATTACACCTCCTGCGATTGCAGGGGAAAGTGCCATGGGACGGGGACGAGGTGGTGGGGGTAATGGAGGAGTGAACCAGGGTGTCACGGAGGGAATGATCCCTTCGGAATGCTGACAGGGGAAGGGAGGGGAAGATGCGACTGGTGGTGGCATCACGCTGGAGGTGGCGGAAATAACGGAGGATGATCCTTTGGATATTGAGTCTGGTGGGATGAAAAGTGAGGACAAGGGGAACCCTGTCACGGTTCTGGGATGGAGGGGAAGGGGTGAGTGTAGAGGTGCGGGAATGGGTCGGACACGGTTGAGGGCCCTGTCAACCACAGTGGGGGGGAAATCCTCGGTTGAGCAAAAAGGAGGTCATATCAGAAGCACCGTCATGGAAGGTAGCATCATCAGAGCAGATGCGTCGGAGAGGGAGAAACTGGGAGAATGGAATGGAGTCCTTACAGGAGGTAGGGTGTGAAGAAGTGTAGTCGAGGTAGCAGTGGGAGTCGGTGGGCTTTTAATAGATATTAGTAGACAACCTATCCCCAGAGATGGAGACAGAGAAGTCGAGGAAGGGAAGGGAAGTGTCAGAGATGGACTATGTAAAGGGGAGAGAAGGGTGGAAATTAGAAGCAAAGTTAATAAAGTTTTCCAGTTCGGTGCCGTTTCCTGCTCCCGCCCCGAACTGGAAAACTTTATCAACTTTGCTTCCAATTTCCACCCTTCTCCCACCTTTACATGGTCCATCTCTGACACTTCCCTTCCCTTCCTCGACTTCTCTGTCTCCATCTCTGGGGATAGGTTGTCTACTGATATCCATTATAAGCCCACCGACTCCCACAGCTACCTCGACTGCACTTCTTCATTCCCTACCTCCTGTAAGGACCCCATTCCATTCTCCCAGTTTCTCCATCTCCGACGCATCTGCTCTGATGATGCTACCTTCCGTGACGGTGCTTCTGATATGACCTCCTTTTTCCTCAACTGAGGATTTCCCCACACTGTGGTTGACAGGGCCCTCAACCTTGTCCGACCCATTCCCCGCACGCACCTCTACCCTCACTCCTTCCCCTCCCGCCCAGAACAGTGACAGGGTTCCCCTTATCCTCACTTTTCACCCCAACAGCCTCCATATCCAAAGGATCATCCTCCGCCACTTCCGCCACCTCCAGCGTGATGCCACTAGCAGTCGCATCTTCCCCTCCCTTCCCCTGTCAGCATTCCGAAGGGATCGTTCCCTCCATAACACCCTGGTTCACTCCTCCATTACCCCCACCACCTCGTCCCCGTCCCATGGCACCTTCCCCTGCAATCGCAGGAGGTGTAATACCTGCCCATTTACCTCCTCCCTCCTCACTATCCCAGGCCCCAAACACTCCTTTCAGGTGAAGCAGCGATTTACTTGTACTTCCTTCAATGTAGTATACTGCATTCGCTGCTCACAGCGTGGTCTCCTCTACATTGGGGAGACCAAGCGCAGACTGGGTGACCGCTTTGCGGAACATTTCCTCTCAGTACGCAAGTAGGACCCTCAGCTTCCGGTTGCTTGCCATTTCAACACTCCCCCCGGCTCTCATGCTCACATCTCTGTCCTGGGATTGCTGCAGTGTTCCAGTGAACATCAACGCAAGTTCGAGGAACAGCATCTCATTTACCGATTAGGCACACTGCAGCCTAACGGACTGAACATTGAGTTCAATCATTTTGAGCATGACAGTCCCCCATTTTACTTTCATTTTTAGTTATTTATTCTTCCTTTTTTTTAAATTCTTTTTTACATTGTTTACAATCCTTTTTTTTTGCATTTATTTCATTTCATCTTCGTTTGTTCAGTTTGCTTACCCACTGTTTTTTTTTCAGGTTTGCACTTGCTGCTGTTCAATAGTCTGTGTATTTGCACCTAATCTGTACTGATGCTTTGTCTTTCAACACACCATTAACATATTGCTTGCCTTTGCTCTGTGACCTTTTGGTCAGCTATGTGGCCTGATCCAATCTAGACCTCCTTTGTAATCTCTTGCCCCACCCCCACCTCACTTGTTTTTAACCTGTGACTTTTCTAATATTTGTCAGTTCCGATGAATGGTCATTGATCCGAAACGTTAACTCTGCTTCCCTTTCCACAGATGCTGCCAGACCTGCTGAGTGGTTCCAGCATTTCTTGTTTTTATATACATACCTGATGGGTTGTAAAATGAGGAATGCAGTTGAATAGCAACCAAAACGGAGATTAGATAATAGAGGCAAAGGGTATGGATGAGGTATTAAATGGATATTTCGCATCTGTCTTTACCAAGGAAGGAGATTCTGTCAAAATCATAGTAAAAGAGGAAATATTTGACATACTGGATGAGCTCAAAATAGAGAAAAAGGAGGTACATTATGTAAAGTGAATAAGTTACGACGATCAAATGTAACAAATCCTAGGTTGCCGAGGGAGATATGGGTTGAATTTCGGAGTTGCTGGCTATAATCTTCCAATCCTCCTGTGATGCAGGGGTAGTACCAGCTGAGTAGAGAGTTGCAAATGTTATACGCTTGTTCAAAAAAAAGGTGTAAGTATAACCATTGCACCTATAGGCCAGTCAGGTTAACCTCGTTGGTGGGACAGATTTCAGAAACGATAATCCGGGTCATGTGCGGCTTGATTAGGGAAAGTCAGTACAGATTTGTTCATGGTAATCGTGTTTCATTAACTTAATTCATATTTGATAAGGTAACAGAAATTGTTGATGAAGGTATTGCGGATGATATGGTGTACATGGACTTCCAAAAGACATGAGCTAAAGTGCCACATAAGAGGTTTGGCAACAACATTAACGCGCATGGAATAACAACAAGAAGGTGGCAGCAAGGATAAGAAATTTGATAAAGGGCTGGAAAGAAGGAGCCGTGGTGAAAGGCAGTTTTTAGATTTAGAAGAAGGTATACAATGCGGTTTTCTGGGGTTCATTACTAGGACTGCTGTTTTATGAGATATATTAATGGAAGAGTGCACAGAGCACAAGTTCAACATTTTCATAAGACACAAATGATAAAGGTGTATTGATCGGGGTGGGGGGAGGGGCTGGTGAGGATGGTGACAGTCCTCAAAAGAATATAGACAATCTGATTAAATGGGTGGACACGTGGCAGATGAAAGTTAATGCAAAAAAAAAAGTGTGAGGTGATACGTTTTGGTCGGAAGAAGAGGAGAGGCAATTGAACCAAATTTTTCAATATTAAAGCAACTGCAGGCTCCAGCAGATACATCTTTCAGTGCAGCAGCTTTTTCGGGAGCAGAGTGTGAGCGAGTGAGCAGCTGGGAAAGTCAGTTTGAAAGTAAATTTAATTTCCTTTTGTTTTTCGGCGGAGGCCAGGGGGCTGCTGGGTAAGTAAAACACTATATATTTGGGCGGTTTAAAATAACTTTCCTTTCAGTGCAGCAGCTTTTTCGGGAGCAGAGTGTGAGCGAGTGAGCAGCTGGGAAAGTCAGTTTGAAAGTAAATTTAATTTCCTTTTGTTTTTCGGCGGAGGCCAGGGGGCTGCTGGGTAAGTAAAACACTATATATTTGGGCGGTTTAAAATAACTTTCCTTTCAGTGCAGCAGCTTTTTCGGGAGCAGAGTGTGAGCGAGTGAGCAGCTGGGAAAGTCAGTTTGAAAGTAAATTTAATTTCCTTTTGTTTTTCGGCGGAGGCCAGGGGGCTGCTGGGTAAGTAAAACACTATATATTTGGGCGGTTTAAAATAACATTCCTTTCAGTGAAGCAGCTTTTTCGGGAGCAGAGTGTGAGCGAGTGAGCAGCTGGGAAAGTCAGTTTGAAAGTAAATTTAATTTCCTTTTGTTTTTCGGCGGAGGCCAGGGGGCTGCTGGGTAAGTAAAACACTATATATTTGGGCGGTTTAAAATAACTTTCCTTTCAGCGCAGCAGCTTTTTCGGGAGCCGAGTGTGAGCGAGTGAGCAGCTGGGAAAGTCAGTTTGAAAGTAAATTTAATTTCCTTTTGTTTTTCGGCGGAGGCCAGGGGGCTGCTGGGTAAGTAAAACACTATATATTTGGGCGGTTTAAAATAACTTTCCTTTCAGTGCAGCAGCTTTTTCGGGAGCAGAGTGTGAGCGAGTGAGCAGCTGGGAAAGTCAGTTTGAAAGTAAATTTAATTTCCTTTTGTTTTTCGGCGGCGGCCAGGGGGCTGCTGGGTAAGTAAAACTCTATATATTTGGGCGGTTTCTGAACCCGAGACACCACACTTGTCGTGTATCCCACCCGCCCTCCTCCTCTAACCAAATAAAAAGGACTCGGTGGGGTGTTTATAAGGTAAGGCTTTTTCGATTTCTCTGGTTTTATCGTGATTGGTAAAAACTTTTCGTTCCTTTTTCATTTAACTAAGTTTAAACTTAAGATTAAAAATGGCAGGAGATCTCAGACCCGTATCATGCTCCTCTTGCTCAATGTGGGAGCTCAGGGACATGGCTGATGACCCTGACTCCTTCACGTGCAGGAAGTGTGTCCAGCTGCAGCTCTTGTTAGACCGCATGACGGCTCTCGAGCTGCGGATGGACTCACTTTGGAGCATGCGCGATGCTGAGGAGGTCGTGGATAGCACGTTTAGTGAATTGGTCACACCGCAGATTAGGATTGCTGAGGGAGAAAGGGAATGGGTGACCAAAAGGCAGAGAAAGAGCAGGAAGGCAGCGCAGGAGTCCCCTGCGGTCATCTCCCTCCAAAACAAGTATACCGTTTTGGATACTGTTGAGGGAGATGGCTCACCAGGGGAAGGCAGCAGTAGCCAGGTCCATGGCACCGTGGCTGGCTCTGCTGTTCAGCAGGGCGGGAAAAAGAGTGGAAGGGCTATAGTCGTAGGGGATTCGATTGTAAGGGGAGTAGATAGGCGGTTCTGTGGTCGAAAACGAGGCTCCCGAATGGTATGTTGCCTCCCAGGTGCACGGGTCAGGGACGTCTCAGATCGGCTGCAGAACATTCTAAAGGGGGGAGGGTGAACAGCCAGTTGTCATTGTGCACATAGGCACTAATGATATAGGTACCAAACGGGATGAGGTCCTACAAGCAGAGTTTAGGGAGTTCGGAGCCAAGTTAAAAAGTAGGACCTCAGAGGTAGTAATCTCAGGATTACCAGCAGTGCCACGTGATAGTCAGAGTAAAAATGAAAGAATAGTCAGGATGAATGCGTGGCTTGAGAGATGGTGCAGGAAGGAGGGGTTCAGATGTTTGGGACATTGGGACCGGTTCTGTGGGAGGTGGGACTATTACAAATTGGACGGTCTACACCTGGGCCGGACTGGAACCAATGTCCTTGGAGGTGCTTTTGCTAACGCTGTTGGGGAGGGTTTAAACTAATGTGGCAGGGGGATGGGAACCAATTGAGGTCAGTTGACAGTAAGGAGGTAGTAACAAAAGCCTGTAAGGAACTAGATAATGAAGTCAGGGTGACTAAGGGGAAGAGCAGGCAGGGAGCAGATGATGAATATAAAGGGACTGGTGGTCTGAGGTGCATTTGTTTTAATGCAAGAAGTGTAGTAGGTAAGGCAGATGAACTTAGGGCTTGGATTAGTACCTGGGAGTATGATGTTATTGCTTTTACTGAGACTTGGTTGAGGGAAGGGCATGATTGGCAACTAAATATCCCAGGATATCGATGCTTCAGGCGGGATAGAGAGGGAGGTAAAAGGGGTGGAGGAGTTGCATTACTGGTCAAAGAGGATATCACAGCTGTGCTAAAGGAGGGCACTATGGAGGACTCGAGCAGTGAGGCAATATGGACAGAACTCAGAAATAGGAAGGGTGCGGTAACAATGTTGGGGCTGTACTACAGGCCTCCCAACAGCGAGCGTGAGATAGAGGTACAAATATGTAAACAGATTATGGAAAGATGTAGGAGCAACAGGGTGGTGGTGATAGGAGATTTTAATTTTCCCAACATTGACTGGGATTCGCTTAGTGTTAGAGGTCCAGATGGAGCAGAATTTGTAAGGAGCATCCAGGAGGGTTTTCTAGAGCAGTATGTAAATAGTCCAACTCGGGAAGGGGCCATACTGGACCTGGTGTTGGGGAATGAGCCCGGCCAGGTTGTTGAAGTTTCAGTAGGGGACTACTTTGGGAATAGTGATCACAATTCCGTAAGCTTTAAAATACTCATGGACAAAGACGAGAGTGGTCCTAAAGGAAGAGTGCTAAATTGGGGGAAGACCAACTGTACAAAAATCGGCAGGAGCTGGGAAATGTAGATTGGGAGCAGCTGTTTGAAGGTAAATCCACATGTGATATGTGGGAGGCTTTCAAAGAGAGGTTGATTAGCGCGCAGGAGAGACATGTTCCTGTGAAAATGAGGGATAGAAATGGCAAGATTAGGGAACCATGGATGACAGGTGAAATTCTGAGACTAGCTAAGAGCAAAAAGGAAGCATACATAAGGTCTAGGCGGCTGATGAAAGACGAAGCTTTGAAAGAATATTGGGAATGTAGGACCAATCTGAAACGAGGAATTAAGAGGGCTAAAAGGGGTCATGAAATATCTTTAGCAAACAGGGTTAAGGAAAATCCCAAAGCCTTTTATTCATATATAAGGAGAAAGAGGGTAACTAGAGAAAGGATTGGCCCACTAAAGGACAAAGGAGGAATGTTATGCTTGGACTCAGAGAAAATGGGTGAGATTCTAAACGAGTACTTTGCATCGGTATTCACCGAGGAGAGGGACATGACGGATGTTGAGGTTAGGAACAGATGTTTGATTACTCTAGGTCAAGTCGGCATAAGGAGGGAGGAAGTGTTGGGTATTCTAAAGGGTATTAAGGTGGACTAGTCCCCAGGTCCGGATGGGATCTATCCCAGGTTACTGAGGGAAGCGAGAGAGGAAATAGCTGGGGCCTTAACAGATATCTTTGCAGCATCCTTAAACATGGGTGAGGTCCCGGAGGACTGGAGAATTGCTAATGTTGTCCCCTTGTTTAAGAAGGGTAGCAGGGATAATCCAGGTAATTATAGACCGGTGAGCCTGACGTCAGTGGTAGGGAAGCTGCTGGAGAAGATACTGAGGCATAGGATGTATTCCCATTTGGAAGAAAATGGGCTCATCAGTGATAGGCAACATGGTTTTGTGCAGGGAAGGTCATGTCTTACCAACTTAATAGAATTCTTTGAGGAAGTGACAAAGTTGATTGATGAGGGAAGGGCTGTCGATGTCATAGACATGGACTTCAGTAAGGCGTTTGATAAGGTTCCCCATGGCAGGCTGATGGAGAAAGTGAAGGCGCTTGGGGTCCAAGGTGTACCAGCTAGATGGATAAAGAACTGGCTGGGCAACAGGAGACAGAGAGTAGCAGTAGAAGGGAGTTTCTCAAAATGGAGACGTGTGACCAGTGGTGTTCCACAGGGATCCGTGCAGGGACCACTGTTGTTTGTGATATACATTAATGATTTGGAGGAAAGTATAGGTGGACTGATTAGCAAGTTTGCAGACGACACTAAGATTGGTGGAGTAGCAGATAGTGAAGGGGACTGTCAGAGAATACAGCAGAATATAGATAGATTGGAGAGTTGGGCAGAGAAATGGCAGATGGAGTTCAATCAGGGCAAATGCGAGGTGATGCATTTTGGAAGATCCAATTCAAGAGTGAACTATACAGTAAATGGAAATGTCCTGGGGAAAATTGATGTCCAGAGAGATTTGGGTGTTCAGGTCCACTGTTCCCTGAAGGTGGCAACGCAGGTAAATAGAGTGGTCAAGAAGGCATACGGCATGCTTTCCTTCATCGGACGGGGTATTGAGTACAAGATTTGGCAGGTCATGTTACAGTTGTATAGGACTTTGGTTCGGCCACATTTGGAATACTGCGTACAGTTCTGGTCGCCACATTATCAAAAGGATGTGGATGCTTTGGAGAGGGTGCAGAGGAGGTTCACCAGGATGTTGCCTGGTATGGAGGGCGCTAGCTATGAAGAGAGGTTGAGCAGATTAGGATTATTTTCATTAGAAAGACAGAGGTTGAGGGGGGACCTGATTGAGGTGTACAAAATCATGAGAGGTATAGACAGGGTGGATAGCAAGAGGCTTTTTCCCAGAGTGGGGGTTTCAATTACTAGAGGACACGAGTTCAAAGTGAAAGGGGAAATGTTTAGGGGGGATATGCGTGGAAAGTTCTTTACACAGAGGGTGGTGGGCACCTGGAACGCATTGCCAGCGGAGGTGGTAGATGCGGGCACGATGGAGTCTTTTAAGATGTATCTAGACAGATACATGAATGGGCAGGAAGAAAAGAGATACAGAACCTTAGAAAATAGGCGACATGTTTAGAGAGAGGAACTGGATTGGCGCAGGCTTGGAGGGCCGAAGGGCCTGTTCCTGTGCTGTAATTATCTTTGTTCTTTGTTCTTTGTTCTTGATCTGCACAGCGGATACATCTTTGAAGGTGGCTGTGCAGGTCGATAATATTGTTAAAAAAAAGGCATCCTATGTGTCTGTGACAAAAGCAAACTATTTATCTTTGTCTCTCTCAACCTGTTTGCAGCCTTTAACTCAGTTGATAACACCCTCTCCTGCTGCGCTTTTCCACTGCCATGCAGCTGGGTGGGACTGCTTTCGTCTGGTTCCATTCTGATCTCTCTACCTGTCGCCAGATAAGCAACTGCAATGTATCTTTTTCCATCTCCGACATCGTTATCGCTGGTGCCTACCATGCATCTTTCCTTGAACTCCCCCTCCCATTTCCCATCTATATGCTGTCCCTTGGTGACATTATCTGAAGATGAAACATTAATTTCTATATGTACGCTGATGACACCCAGCTCACCACAAGCCGTCCCGATCCCTCCATTGTCGCTACATCATCAGACTGCCTATCCAACATAGAGCAGCTGCTAAGCAGAAATTCCCACCAATTAAATGTCCAGATGGTATGTATGAGGGTCGCTAAGGGGACGAATCCTAGAAATAGTGGAGGTGATGGCCATCATTTTTTCAATTCTGTTTGCATTGGGAGGCGTGTCGGAGGACTGGAGGATTGAAAATGCTACAGCTTGTTTATAAAAGGAGAGAGGGACAAACCTTGCATATACAGGCCAGTCAGTCTAACTTCAGTGGTGGGGGAACTTTGAGCATAATATATTTGTTGCTTTGAAAAAACACGGGTTTATACATGAAAGCCAGCATGGACTTGTTAAAAGCAAACCGCATCTTACGATCTTGATTGAGCTCTTTGGTTAAGCATTGGAGAGAATAAAGCCATTGTTCCTGATCTCTGCCACAATCTCTGTTCTTCAACTACCGACTCAATACCTCTCCCTGGCGTCTTGCTGAGGCTGAACCATACTGTTTACAAACAATGTATCATGCTTTTCCCCGATATCAGAAATGAATGACATATTCACGCCATCACTAAGGCCACATATTTCCATCTCATAATTTCGCCCATTAGCAACCAACCACCCGACCCACCACACCTCAGCTGTTCAGCTGCTAATCCTCTCTTTCATGACTTAGTTACCTCCATACTTGGCGAAACGATCAAACTGCTTGCCAGTCTCCTACTTTCTGCTCTCTGTAAACTTGCGTTCATCGAAACGACTGCTGGCAGTGACCGAACTCGCAAAAAATGCCATGCAGAGATTTCCCATGTTTTCACTGAACTACACTGTCTCGCAGCTAACGAGCACCTCAATTTTCAAATACTAATCAAGTTGCCAAATGTCCCCACGGCCTCATGCCTTCCTACTTCCGTAATCTCTTCCAGTCCTAAATTTCGAGGCGACGTCTGTGCTCCGCTAAATCCGACCTCCTGAATTTCCCGGTTTTAATCGCTCCACCAATGATGCATATGCTTTCAACTGCTTCGGCACTATGCTATGGAATTCCCTCCCTAAACGTCTCCTCCTATCTACTTCGCTTCCCTCCTTTAAGACACTATTTAAATGTTACCTTTTTGACCAAGATTCTGGTCAATAAACAATTGATTTTTCTCACTGACTTTTGATCCATTGGTTTCAGTTTCCTCACATGTCTATAAAATAGGATTTGGCCAAAGCCTTTGAAAGTCCATATACATAACTTCAACGGTACGAACCTAATTAATCCTCTTCATTACTTAAATAAATAACTCAATCAAGATTGTAAGATCCGGTTTGCCTTTAACAAGTCCGTGCTGGTTGTCATTTATAAACCCGTGTTTTTTCAAAGCAACAAATATATTATGGTCAAAATTCCCCCACCACTGAACTTAGCCTGACTGGCCTGTACATGCAGGGTTTATCCCTTTCTCCTTTTATTAACAAGCTGTAGCATTTTCAATTCTCCAGTCCTCCAACACGCCTCCCAATGCAAACAGAATTGAAAAAATGATGGCCATCACCTCCACTATTTCTTGGATTCTTCACCTCAGCGACCCTCATACATACAATCCGGACAGGGTTAATCTCCTTTATTGTGGTACAGAATCTGTTGGACTGGAAGAGGTTAACAAAAGCTGTTTGTTTACTGACTGCAATTAATGCCAATCTCCAAGGCTGCTAATTGTGTCACTGGAGGCTTTCCCTCTTATATTATAAAGGGTTGCCATTCAATTTGTTATCTCATATTGTCAGCAGAAGAACCAGCTCCAGCACTAACGGGGATCAGTGGCTCAGGACAGAGGGAGAGAATGGATCTGAATGCGAGCACAATAGATTGGAATGTTACAACAATGGATCAGAATTTGTTTAGAATAGATTTGAATGTTACAACAGGCAGGAGTTTATTCACTTGGGTTGATTTTCTTTCTGCAGATTATGATTGGCTTACATTAGATCTTCGAATCTACTACGCACTTCGTGTTATTCAAACAATTTATTATCCTTGCCTCGCTATTGTTGGTGTCCCTGGTAAGTCTCTCCATTCAGCCATTTCTGCTATAAATCATTCCGAACTATATTACTGATCGTGTAACGTCCTCTTTCATTTTTTCTATTGTTGGTATCGCTGTTACGTCTCGATGTCCAGCTATTAACGACAATTCATTGCATTACTGCTTTTGTTGTTTATGTATTGGGAAGTTGGAAGGCATTCTCTTCAATCCCGTTCACACACTCTGTTTGTGACACTATCCCTCTCTGAGGCCAATAACTGAGGCTGAACGAGTCTGTTTGAAACATTGGTGATTCGTATGATGCTGAGCTCTGTCTCGACCACATATCTTCTCTATTACTAATCCTGCCTACAAACACCTCCGTTATATCGTCCGTTCTCTCAAGCCGTCACTGCATAACTCTTATCCATGCCTTATTAAATCCAGAGATTAAATTTACGATGCTGCCCTGACCAGTCTCCCAGTTATAAACATTCATAAACAACTCTGCTACCCATATTCGAACTCACAGCAAAATCCCATTTATTCATCTTCCCTGTGCTCACTGACCTACAATGGCGTAGAGTCTGGCAATGTCTTGATTTCAATATTCTTCAATGTTCAAATCCCTTCATGCCTCAATCCACCATTCCACCATTCATCTCCTATATTCGTGCAGCATGTCCACATTAAGTATTTATCGAATTCCCGTCTTAAAGTGATGTGATTTACCTCTGTGTACCTTACTGGGTGCAATTTTGTCCTCCTTAAAGTCACCGGTGGCGATGCTATGCAGCTCATAAAACATAAACTGGTGTGGGACATGCTGCCAGCCACTTACAGAGTGTCCCGGTGGTGCTCCATGCTGGGCTCTTGTTAGTCCCTGACATTGCTTACGAGCCATCAGCTCTCACCACTTGTTGCTGTCTGTTACTAGGCTCCAGCTCACACTGTTCTCCAGCCTCAGACACTGCGGTCCTGTTCTATCTGCTCTCCAGAATCGGTTTCTGTGTTCTTGCTTTAGGTGATCCCCGGCGTCAGTTCCAGTGCCCTGGCGCTCACTGCTCCCCAGCCTCAGGGACTGGGTTTCAGCTTTATTCCCTCATTGCTGCACCGCCTTGATTAGTGTGCTCTGGTCCCTGGCTCTCAATATGCGACAGCCTACGTTATAGAGTTCTAGCTCTCTCTGGGCCCTGATCTTGGTTGCTTGGCTCTGTCTCCGTTTGTGGGATCAGCTCTCGCTGCTCAGCAGCCTCAGTTATTGGTCTCTGACCCTTGGTGCTCCCCAGCCTCATTTACTGCGCTTCAGCCTTTGCCACTCATTGTACTTTATCTTGGTTACTGGGTTCCGGCCATGGCTCTCGCTGCCGTCTCCCTACCCCCACCACACCCTCCAACCCCCGACCTTGTCTTTGTAACAAGCCCCAGTTTCTGGGCTCAGCTGTCCCTTCTCCCCAGTCTTGATTACAGGGCTCTGACCCTCGTTGGTTCCTTGTCTTGGTTACTTGGCTCCAGCCACAGGCTCTCGCTGTTTGCTGTTCTCACTTCCTGGGTACAGTTCTCGCTGCTCACTGGTCCTAGTTTCTGGGCTCCAGCTCTCATTGCTCCCAGGCCTCGGTTACACGGTTCTGGCTCCTGTATTCACACCCACCAGCCTCATTTCTGAGGTGCAGCTCCCGTTGTACCCTAGCCTTGATTAATGGGCTAACCTACTATAATCTAGGCACAACTTGCACCCACTTGGCTACCTCAAGCATCCAATTTGGCACACCTTGAACACTTTTGGTCACCCCAGCACGCTAATGGACACACCTATTACCCTCTTCCCATCCACTAACACACTCTTGGCCATGACTGACATGCTTTTGAGCACGCCTAGCAGACACTTGCTCACTCAAACACACTATTGGGAACCTGTAGAACGCTCTTGACATTCTATAACACCCTCATCACACTCCTGGACACTACTGCCACGCACTTGTCATCGCCGAGTACACCCTTGGGCATACCTAGATAGCTCTTGTGCATCCCTAAGATGCTCATAAACGCCCTTATCACACAACTGCTCACTACTAAAACATTCTGGGCACTTAAGTGGGCAAGCTATCGCACTGTTGGGCACACCATTTAGGCACTTAGATACACTAGCACACATTTGCCATCCCCTAGGACATGATTGGTCACCCAGGAAACACTTGGGGACCCCTATCAAACTTTTCTTTACCCCTAGCACACACTTGCTCTCTCCTATCACACTCTTGGGCAACACTTTTGCCGTCCCTTTGTAAAGTTTTGAGCACCTCCGAATACTCTTTGGCACCCCTACCACAGTCGTGCACACTCGTGAAGCACTGGAACACTCCTGGGCACACCCCATTACACATTTAGGCACCCCATCACACTTTTGGGCAACACTTTCAAGTATGTGGTCACACCTAGCACATGATGTCATGCCCTAGCTCTGTCTTGCGTACATGAGTACACCATGGGCACAGCATGCACACATTTAGGCCACCTTTGCCCGATCTTGGGCACCCCTAATAAATATTGACACTCTACAACAAATCTTTCAACCGCTAGCACATGTTTGGGCAGCAGTATCACATTCGGGGCATCTGTCGATAACACCTGGGGACCAACAGTACACTCTGGGTTCCCAAGGAGGCCCTTGGAAACCTATCACTCTCTTGAACAATCCTAGCACAATCTGGGACACGCTCCGAGCACTCCTTTCTCTCTCTCTGTTCTTATGATCTCTTTCTCTCTCTCTGTCTGGTCTTCTGTCCTCTCTCTCTCCTGGACTATAGCTAATAGCTCTCCCTGTTCCTTGACCTCGTTGACTAGGATCTGGCTCTTGCTGTTCCGGGGTCTCAGTTACACGTCAACATATCTCACCATTCCCCATTCTCAATTACTGGGCTTTTTCTTTGGTTCCTCCCAGGCCTTGTGGCTTTATTTACTGAGGTTCGTCTCTTTCTGCTCCCCGGCCTCCACTTACCGGCCAACACTTTTCAACACTTCCCAAACTCAATTACAGGTCTTCGACTCTAACTACACGCCAGCCTGAGTTACTGAACTTTGTCTCTGACTGATCCCTGACAGCGGATACTTAGATCTCTTTCTCAGCGCCCCCTGGCCTCAGATGCAGAGCTCTGTTTCCTGCTGCATTCAGCCTTGATCAGCTATCTCTGGCCTCTGCAACCTGCTTACTGGCCTCAGGTACTGGGTTCTGGCTCACATTGCTGCTCAGCTTAAGATCCTGGTCTACGGCTACCAGGGCGGCACAGTGGCGCAGTGGTTAGCACTGCAGCCTCACAGCTCCAGGGACCCGGGTTCGATTCTGGGTACTGCCTGTGTGGAGTTTGCAAGTTCTCCCTGTGTCTGCGTGGGTTTTCTCCGGGTGCTCCGGTTTCCTCCCACAAGCCAAACGACTTGCAGGTTGATAGGTAAATTGGCCATTATAAATTGTCACTAGTATAGGTAGGTGGTAGGGAAATATAGGGACAGGTGGGGATGCTTGGTAGGAATATGGGATTAGTGTAGGATTAGTATAAATGGGTGGTTGATGGTCGGCACAGACTCGGTGGGCCGAAGGGCCTGTTTCAGTGCTGTATCTCTAATCTAAGCTCTCCCTGCTCCTCGAACTCGTTGGTTGCGATCTGGCTCTTGCTGTGCTGGGGCCTCAATTACAAGCCAACACATCTCACCATTCCCCATCCTCAATTACTGGACTTTTTCTTTGGTTGCACCCAGGCCTTGTGGCCGTGGTAACTGACTCCGGCTGTCACAGGTTCCTGGCCTCGATTTCTCGAATTTAGCCCGCAGATCTCACTGCACCCCAGATGCGGTTACTGGGCTTCAGCTCTTGCTGCTGTTTGGTCACGGCTGCTGAAATCCAGCAGCCTCTTCACGCTGCTCTATGGCCCTGGTTACTTGACTCCGGTATACGCTGCTTCTGACTTTGGCTACTAGGCCCTGACTGTCACAACTCCTCCACCTCTGTTGCTGGGATACAGCTCACTCTGCCTCTCAGCCTAGGATTCTGAGCTCCAGCTCTCACTGCTACATGGCCTTGGTTACTGGGCTCTGGCACCCAGCTCCCACTGTTTACTGGCCTCCGTTACTGGGGTCCGGCCCTCGGCTTCGCTGCTGCCTTGCGCCAGTTAGTGGGCTTTCGGCCCCAGCTCTTGCTGCTCCCTGCACTCGGTGACTAGGCTCTGGCTCTGACTCACTGCTACCCGGCCTCGGTTACAGGGTTCTTTTCCTCACTCTCACTGCTCCATGGAATCGGTTACTCAGCGCCAGCTCCCATCTCTGGCTGCTCCCAGGTCTCAGTTACTGATCTCGGGCTTTCATTGCTCTTTTGCCTTTGTTACTGGGCACCAGCTCTCGCTGCTCCTCAGTGTCAGTATTGGGCTCTGGACCCCGACTCGCGCAGCTCCTCAGCTTCGATTACTGGCCCCCACTATTACTGCTGCTCGGCCTCAGTAACTGGGCTCTGGCCATGCTGCTCCCTGACCTCGGTTTTTGACTCCCAGTTCCCACTGCTCCATGGCATTGCTTACTGGTTCCTAGATTTCATTGCTCCCGGGTCTCAGTTACTTGGCTCCGGCTCTCACAGTTTTCTGCCTTTGGTGACTGGTCTCCAGCTCTCACTTGTATGGTCCCTGATATTTGACGAGTTCTTGGTCAAGATCAAAGGACAACTGACGATGGGTTTGATGCAGCAAGTCATCAGAATATAGAAGGTAAATTCATAAACATAATACTGAACGACAGTAGACAAGCTGCTTTCTATCCTTGCTCCTCGAAGTTGCCTGAACATAGGTGATGTTTTCTTCAGTCCGACACTGGTAACTTCTTCTGCCCTGGTTTCTTCTTCTGTGTGTGTTCTTCTTCTGGGTTCTTCTTCTCCTGGGTGTTGTTCCAATGCGGTCTGCCTACGCCTGTGCGAACTGTCGCCTTGAGATCACTGCTTTTATATCTTCATTTTCAGAGCTGCCTAAGTCCCAGTCTTTGCATACTCTTTAGCTCTGCACCTGATTCTCCTTCCTGAACTGATACAATTCTCATTCAATTTACCTTACCTGGCTTGATTTGATTGCCGTTTTTGACTCTCCCCAGACTTTCTGGCGCCATTTCAGCCCGCTTTTGAAACAGTAAAGAACAACTTAGCCGTTCATTAACAACCTTTGAAGAAAACATCTTTAAATCTTCTCACACACCGATCTTTTCAATACAAATCTTGTCAAAAAATACTTTAAAGATATTTTACACTCTTACCAATCCGAACATGAATTTAAATATATTGACACCTACTTTAATCAAAACATGGATTTAAGCATATTTCGCTCCTTTCAACAGACTTCACCCCGTTTTGGCTATTAAGTTCCAGCTCTCACTGCTCGCCAAACTCGAACATTATGCTCTGGATGCCACATGTCAATTCTCCAACGTCTCAGTTGCTGGGTTCCTGTTCACTCTGCCCCCTGACCTCAATTACAGGCCTTCAGCTCTCATCAATCCACTGTGTGATTTACTGCTCCCAAGCTTTCACGGCCCCCCAGCCTCAGGCTCTGGTTCACGCTGCTCACTTGACTTGCTCACTGGGCTCCAGCTCTCGCTACACACTGATTTCGCTTACTTGTCTCTGGCCTCGGCACCAATCTCTCCCTGGTCTCTATTATTGTGCTTCGTTTCTTGCTACTCTCTAGCCTTTGTAACTGTCTCTGGCCCTTGCTTCTCCCTGGCCTCGGTCACTGGGCCATGGTCTGCTGCCTTTCACTGCCATTTGCCCTCAGTTGAGAGGATATGATTCCAATGTCTTGCTGTGTGCCAGCGATAGATACCAGGCTCCATCATTCAATGCTCCCTGCCCTTGGTCTATGGATGCCGGGTCTCCTCTCTCTGAATTCAACTATTATGCTATGGCCTGATGCTCCTGGATCTCCCTGGCCTCCGTTGATCAGCTCCAGTCCTGAGCAAGAAATGTTCCCTTACCTTGGCTACTGGCTTCTGGATTCCAGTTCTAGCTGCTACTCGGCTTCAGTTACCGGGCTCTGGCTCCCAGCTCTGGTTGCTCACTGTCCTCGGTTACTCAGCTCTGGCTTCCAACTTTGGCTGCTCCCTGCCATCAGTTACTGGTCTTCATCTCTCATGGTTCCCTGGTCTCAGTAATTAGTCGCCAGACCCAGACTTTACTGCTCCCTGGCCTTGGTATCTGATGAGAGATATGGGAAGAGAAATAAATTAGTGAAGACAAATGTGGGTCCCTTATGGTCAGAAACGGGGGAATTTATAATGGGGAACAAAGAAATGGCAGACCAGTTAAAGACATAATTTGGTTTTGTCTTCACAGAGGAGGGCACAAATTACCTCCCAGAAATGTTGGGGAATATAGGGTCTAGTGAGAAGGAGGAAATGTATGAAATCAGCATGAGTAGGGAAATGGCGTTCGGGAAATTGATGGGATTGATGGCCGATAAATCCCCAGGGCCTGATAATCTACATCCCAGGGTACTTAAGGAAGTGGCACGGAAAATAGTAGATGCATTGGTGGTCATTTTTCAAAATTTTATGACATTGGAACAGTTCCAACGGATTGTAGGGCACTATCAAAAAAGGGAGGTAGATAGAAAACAATGAATTATAAACCGGTTTGCCTGACATCCGTAGTGAGGAAAATGCTAGTACCCATTATAAAATATGTAACAGCAGTACATTTGGGAAACAATGACAGGATCGGACAAATTCAACATGTATTTATGAAAGGAAAATCATGCTTAACGAATCTACTGGAATTGTTTGAGGATGGATCCGAGGACTATAGCAGAATAGATCAGGGAGAACCAGTGGATGTGGTGTATTTGGACTTTCAGAATGCTTTCAATAAGGTCCCACATAAGAGATCAGCATGAAACATTAAAGCACATGGAAGTGGAGGTAAGGTACTGACATGGATAGAGAGCTGGTTGGCAGACAGGAAACAAAGAGTAGGAATAAACGGGTCTTTTTTCCGAGTGGCAGGCAGTGACTAGTGGAGTAAATCAGTGCTAGGACCCCAGCTATTCGCAATATATATTAATGATATTCATGAGGGTATTAAATGTAATATAACCAAGTTTTCGGACGACACAAAGCTGCCTGGGAGTGTGATCTGTGAGGAAGATGCAGAAAAACTCCAGTGGGATTTGGACAGGTTGAGTGAGTGGGCCAATACATGGTAGATTCAGTATACTGTGGATAAATGTGAGGTTATTCAGTTTGGCGGCAAAACAAGAAAGGCAGAACGGCGGTAGATTGGGAAAGGGAGAGGTGCAGCGAGACCTGTGTGTCCTTGAGCACCAGTCGCTAAAAGTAAGCATGCAGGTACCGCAGGTAGTTAAGAAGGCAAATGGTATTTTGGCCTTCATAGCGAGAGGATTTGAGTACAGGAGCAAGGATGTCTTGCTGCAATTATAAAAGGCCTTGGTGAGACCACATCCGGAGTATTGTGTGCAGTTTTGGTCTCATTAGCAAAGGAAGGATGTTCTTGCTCTGGAGGGAGTGCAGTGAAAGTTCACCACACTGATTCCTGGAATGGCAGGACTGACGTATGGAGAGAGATTGTTGTCGGTTAGGCTTGCATTTGCTAGAGTTTAGAAGAATGAGAGGGAATCTCATAGAACCTACAACATTCTAACAGGACTGGACAGACTAGATGCAAGAAGGATGTTCCCGATGGCGAGGGAGTCCTGGACCAGGGGCCACACTCTAAGGATAAAGTGTAAGCCATTTAGGACTGAGGTGAGGAGGGATTTCTTCACCCAGTGAGTGGTGAACCTGTTGTATTCTCTACCACAGGAAACAGTTGAGGCCAAATCATTATATTTATTCAAGAACCAGTTAGATATAGTACTTAGGGCTAAACGGATCAAGGGATCCGGGGAGAAAGTGAGAATAGGGTACTGAGTTTGGATGATCAGCCATGATCGTACTGAATGGCGGTGCAGGCTCGAAGGACCGAATGGCCTATTCCTGCTCCTTTTTTCTATGTTTCTGGCCCTCCCTAGCCACTGGCCTTCAGATGCTGTGCTCTGGCTTTTACTGAAAGCTACTCCCTGTCGCATAAGCTGAGCAACATCTTTCACTACTCGCTGACCTTTGTTATGGCGTTATGGTCGTGGGCTATCACGGCCCCCCGCGCCATGTTTATGTGCTATGACCTGATGCTCTTGCTGCTGCATAGTATCTGATACTGGGTTCCTGATCTCGTGGCAACCTCAGATCAGTTACCAGGGCTCCAGCTCTGATTAAACCCTGGCCTCCATTAGTGGGCTCTGGCTCTTGTTGCTCCTCATCCTTGTTTACTAGCTTCCACTCACCAGCAGCGCTGCTTCCCAATCTTGGTTACTCATCACCGCCTCTCACCACTCGGCAGCTTAACTTGATGGACTCTGCATTTGCTGCTCCCTGACCTTGCTATTAGGTTCTGGCTCTCGCTGCTCCCTGCCCTCCGCTACCTGACTGTGGACCCCTGTTCTTGCTATGCCCATATCTCATTATTGGTTTCTGTCCCCATGCTAATCCTGCATACAGACGTTGGATACTGACCCCTTTCTCTTCAGCTCCCTGGTCTTGGTAACTGGCCATTGAACACAGACTGTTGCTGTTCCCCAATCCTGGTTACAAGGATCAAGTCCCTAGCTGCTGCTACTCCCCAACAAAATTCATTTTCTCAGTCCAAAGCCCAGGCTCTGGCTGCTGTTCAGCTGTGGTTAATGGGCAACAGCTCTCGCTGCTCCCCGACCTCAGTTGCTGTGCGATGGTAACCTGATTGTACTGTTTGCTAGACAAAGTTAATGGACTCCAGCCCAATGCTTTTGCTGCACACTGGCGAACTTCACCGGGCTCCATTTCCTGCTGCTCCATATCCTTGTATAACTAGCTCTAGCACTCACACATCTTTGCCATGATAATAAGCTCTAGCCCTAAGTTCCCCCTGCTCCCTGGCCTCGGTTACAGGGCTCCAGCTCTTCTTGCACCCTTGCCTCAGTTATGGAGCTCTGACCTTCGTTGCTGCCCAGCATTGGTTACATATGTTGTGCTACCTAACTTCAGCACGGCCACCGTTTCTGGGCTACGATTTCCAGCCTCGTTGCACCACGGCCTCAGTTACTGGGCTCAGGCTCTTCTTGCATCCTTCCCTTGGTACTGAACTCTGGCTTTATATGCACCCCTTCTTCAGTTACTGGGGTTGGGCAACTGACTTTAGATGCTCTCCAATCTCAGTTACTGGGATCCAGCTTTCACTTCTCCCTGGGCTTGAATCTGGGCTCCGGAAATTGCTCTCACTGTTCCCCGACCTTGGCTACTTACCACAGCCTCTCAGCTCTCCCTCGCTTTAGTTACTGTGCTTTGGCTCTCAGTATTCCCAGACTAATTTGCTCAGCTCCAGCCCTGAGCTCATGCTGCTTGCTGGCCTTGGCTTCTGGGCTGCGGCTCTCATTGGTCCCTGAACTCATTGACTGAGTTACGGTTATTCCCAGTTCTCCTATCTTGGTTACTGTACTCTGCCCCCCAGCCCTCGCAGCTCCCCAGACTCGTTTACTGTGCTGTGTCTGAAAACAGTTCTCTGGCCTCCATTACTGTGCTACTAACACCACCACCTCCCACCCACCCCGCACACTCTCTCTGTTTATTTCTTCCTGACCTCTGTTTGTGCACTCTGGCACCAAGCTCTTGCTTTTCCCTGACCTCATTTATTCTCCTTCGGCTCCAGTGGCTCTCCAGCCATGTTTACTTGTACCTGGCTCCTGCCTCTCCCCGTTGTCGATTCGTGCACTGCACTGCCTCGCCCTGACAATTCCCCAGCTTAATTTCCTGGACTCCAGCTCTCGCTTCTCCCCATCCTCGCTTATTGGCCCACAACTTTTACTGCACCCCGGTGTCACTTACTGGGCTGCAGATCTCCCTGCCCCCTACTGTTGGTTAATTGGCTCAAGCACCCACCGCTCACTGCGTCCCAGCTTCTGCTACTGTGAACTGCTCCCAGGCTTTCAATTCTCCATGGAGTAAGTGACTGTGCTTGTGCTCTTGCAGCTCCGTAGGCCTGGTTACAGAGCTCCACATCCCATCTCCTGCTGATGCCCAGCGTAATTTTCTGGTCTCTGGCTCCTGTCTTCGCTGTTCACAGCCTTTGCTCCTGGATTCTCAACCCGGGTGCTCGCTGCTCCCCGACTACGGTTATTGGGCTGAACTGTTTGCTGCACCCTGGCCTCGGTTACTGGGTACAGGCTGTTGCCGGTCCCTGGCCTTAGTTGCAGTGCTTGGGGCCTCAGTTCCTATTGCTCCCTGGCTTGTTTTCCGTGCTCCCGCTCTCTCTCATCCCCAGTCCTGGTTACTGGGCTATGATCCCTTGATCTTACTGCTGCCTGGCCTCAGTTATTCGGCTCTGTCCTCCCACTGACAGCTCTTGACAATGATAGATTGGGAAGATGCATAGCATAGGAATGAGATGGCAGGGAATGGATGGAACGTGGTTGACTCTTAAAATGCCCTCTGCAAAGGCATAGCAAGCCGTTCAGTTGTACCTAACCGCTAAAAGTACGCTAAGGAATGAAACTGGACGGACCACCCGGCATCGACCTAGGCACCGGAAGTGACAATGTCAAACACATCCCTGTCGACTCTGCAAAGTCCTCTTTACTAACATCTGGGGGCTTGCACTAAAATAGGGAGAGCTATCCCACAGAGCAGACAAGCAAAAGCCTGACATAGTCATACTCATCGAATCATAACTTACAGACAATGCCCCAGACACGAACATTACCATCCCTGGATATGTCCTGTCCAACCGAAAGGGCAAAGGTGGCGACACTTGGTATAGAATAGGCGAGTGTTGCCCTGGGAGTCATCAACATTGATTCCGGACCTCATAGCATCATGTCAAACATGGGCAGTGAAACATTCTGCAGATTGCCACCTACTGCTGCACCTCCCCCCGCCCCGCCCCCAAACCATCAGCTGATAAATCAGTACTCCTCCATGTTGAACTGAGGGTGGCAAGGATGCAGAATGTACGCTGGGTGGGGGAGTTCACTGTCCATCACGAAGATTGGCTCGGTATCACCACCACAGGACTATTGAACGCCAAACAGCAAAAGAAGAATGTGATAGATAGAGCTAACCGATCCCACGACCAACTGATCAAATCGAAGCTATGCAGTCCTGCCACATCCAATATTGGATGGTGATGGACAATTTAACAAATAAGAGGATGAGGTGGCGCCACATTTATCCACAACCTCAATGATGGGGGAGCCCAGCACATCAGTGCGAAAGATAAGGCTGAAGTATTTGCAGCCATCTTCAGCCAGAAGTGCTGAGTGGATGATCCAAAATGGCCTCCCCCTGAAGTCCCTAACATCACAGATGCCTGTCTACAGCCAATTTGATTATCTCCGCATGATATCAAGGAATGACTGAAGGCACTGGATACTGCCCTGACAGCCTTCCAGCAATAGTACTGAAGACCTGTGCTCCAGAACTTGCCGCATCCCTAGCCAAGCTGGTCCAGTACAACTACAACACTGGAATCCAACCAGAAATGTGAAATATTGTCCGGGTATGTCCTTGACATATAAAGTAGGACAGTTCCAACCCAGTCAATTACCATTCCACCAGTCTACACTCAATCAACAGTAAAGTGATGGAAGGTGTCATCAACAGTGCTATCAAGCGACACTTGCTTAGCAAAAAACTGCTCAGTGACGCTCAGTTTAGGATCTGCCAGGGCCACTCAGTTCTTCACCTCATTACAGCCTTGGTTCAAAGAAAAACACAACAACTGAAGTCAAGAGGTGATGTGACAGTGACTCTCCTTGAAATCAAGGCAGCGTTTGACCGAGTATGGCATCAAGGAGCCCGAGCAAAACTGGAGTCAATGGGAATCGGGGGAAACTCTCAGCTGGTTGGAATCATAACTAGCACAAAGGAAGATGGTTGTTGTTCCCGGAGGTCAATCATCTCAGCTCCAGGACAACACTGCATGAGTTCCTCAATGCAGTGTCCTTGGCCCAACCATCTTCAGCTGCTTCATCAACGACCATCCTTCAATCATAAGGTCAGAAGTGGGAAGGTTCGCTTATGATTGCACAATGTTCAGCACCATTCGTGACTCCTCAGATACCTCGACAGTATCCAGGCTTGGGTTGATAAGTGTCAAGTAGCATTTGTGCCACACAAGTGCCAGGCAACGACTATCTCCAACAAAGGAGAATCATCCATCTCCCCTTGACATTCAATGGCACTACGATCGCTGAAACCCCCACTATCAACATCCTAGGGGTTACCATTGACCAGAAACGGAACTGAAGTAGCCATATAAATAGCGCAGCTGCAAGAGCAGGTCAGAGGCCAGAAATCCTACGGTGAGTAACTCACCTCCTGACACCCCAAAACCTGTCGAATATATCTGCAAGGCACAGGTCAGGAGTGCGATGCAATTCTCTCCACTTGCCTGGATGGGTGCAGTTTCAACAACACTCAAGAAGCTCGACACCATCCAGGCCAAAGCAGCCCGCTTGATTGGCACCCCATCCACTAACATTCACTCCCTCCAGCACCGGTGCACAGTGACAGCGGTGTGTACCATCTACAAGATGCATTGCGGCAACGCATTGAGGCTACTGAGGCATCAGCTTCCAAACCCGCGCACTCTACCACCGAGAGGTACAAGTGCAGTAGATGCGGAGGAGCACCACAACCTGCAGGTTCCCCTACAAGCCACACACCACCCTGACTTGGAACTATATCAACGTTCCTTCACTGTCACTCTGTGTAAAAATCCTGGAACTCCCTTCCAAATAGCACTGTGGGTATACCTACCTCACATGGACGGCAGTGGTTGAAGAAGGCAGCTCACCACTACCTTCTCATGGGAAATTAGGGATGGGCAATAAATGCTGGCCTGGCCAGCGACGCTCACATCACATGATATGAATTTTTTTTAGAAAAATGGAGAGGTGTATGTAAAGGATTGTTTGGTTGGGGATGTGATGTGGATGAAAAGAGATGGATGGAAGGGATGGGATTAGTCTGGCAGGGCAGGGAAGATATGAAAAGAATAGAATGAATGGTATGTGGATATAAAAAATTCACGAAATAATAATGCTAATTCCAACACAAATATTTTGTGGTATTCTGCTAGTGTATTAGAAACAGTGATCTGAGTACCGAACCTGGGGAAATCACAACATACATACTGCCAGTCCAAGCAAATAGCCAATCACGCCAATGTTGATATAAGACCACCAGACGTTTGTTACTGACCTCATTAATGCCTCCAAGGTTGCTGATGTGTTATAGGGATGTCATTAACCACGATTACCTTAATACTATTGTTTCATTTACTTCTCATTCCATTCCTGATTACAACTCAAAATCCTTCTTTTTCTCTCCATTTCCCAATGCAGTCATTATTATTTAACTTAAACCCTCTCTCTTCAGAAAACCTTGTCAAAAGTGCAACAATTTAGATCTATCACTTTATGTGGTAACATGCATCACCTGAACACCTTCAAGCCTTTTTTTTTTCTCGCAACATGATAGTAATTTTCCGTGTTTACTGGTAACTTATTGAAGTTTGGGATTATTTGCTTCATTGATGTTTCAGTGAACTAATTTTCTATCATTGTTTCAACATAACTGATTTCCATGCTGCCTGTTACAGGTGAGGGAATCTCTCAGTCAGTCCAACACTTAACTTTCGATAAAAGAACAAAGTACTGCGGAAGCTGCTAATCTGAAATAAATACAGAAGGTGTTGGAAATATTCAGTGGGTCTCTAGTATCTGTAGAGAGAGAAATCTACTTATTTTTTTCGTGTTGGTGATGCTTTGGCAGAACTGGGGGTGCTCAGATATGTAGCAGTATTTTCAACGAGGCAGGGAATGGAGGGAGGGGAGGGGAGGATAATGATCAACATTGAGTTCAGCAATTTCGTACCATCCTTTTGTCATTTCATGTTTCTGCCTTCCACCATATCACAAAACCTTCCCAGGTACAATCATTTCAATACATCATTTGCCACAGTAATAGATTTGCAAATCTCAATCTGTACACGATCAAATTGGTAACGTTGCTCCTAGTCTGGTGTATAATTTCCCTGTTTATTCCTCTCCCCCACAGCTAACTTAGTCACGATTGTGATCCTGTATCGGGGAAAGTGTGATCTTTCTGAATGTGTCACTGGCTACCTGATGGCCATGGCAGTGGCGGATCTACTGGTCATTATTCTCGACTTGATATTGCGGCATATTCCGATTCTGTATCAGGAACATTTTTATTTCCTGCGAGATATTCCCCTTTGCGATATCCACGCTGTCCTTCTTCATGCAGCCACAGACTGTTCTGTCTGGTTCACCGTCACTTTCATCTTTGATCGATTAGTGGCCATTTGTTGCCAAAAGCTGAAAAGTAAATACTGCCTGAAGAAAACGGCGTCTGTGGTTCTGGGAACAGTGACTTTGCTGAGCTGTTTAAAGAACATTTTCTGGTATTTTACGTTAATAGATCGTTATTGGCTAATTAACTACCCCTACTTTTGTGAGATAACAGGTCATGTTCTGTTTTCTCATACCTGGACAGCAATCGAGTTCCTTCATTACATTCTAACCCCTTGCGTTCCATTTTTTTTGATTCTGTTGCTCAATGGTTTCACCGTCAGGCACATATTAGTGACCAGCAGAGCCCGGAAGAGACTCCGGGCTCAGAGGAGTGTAGGAACTCCCAGGGATTCGGAGATTGAGAGCCGAAGGAAATCCATCATTTTACTGTTTGTTATCTCAGGGAATTTCATACTGTTATGGTCATTGTTTATGGTGTTTTCCGTATGGAACAAAATGTATTGGTTGGGCTTTAGGTCGGTATATCTACCATTTTTTGTACAAGAAATAGGATTCATGTTCCAGCTCTTGAGTTGCTGCACAAATACGTGCATTTATGTGGTGACACAGACTAAGTTCAGGGAAAAGTTGAAGAATGTGGTGAAACACCCTTTTAATCTAATTATAAAATTCATGAAATGATGAGAAGAATTAAGAATTCCCAACATGAAAACTAAATGAAGCTTCATTTCAAAGGAATCTATCCCTCGGGATAAAGTTCCTTCCTGGTGTGAAGTCAGAAAATAACAGAATCAAGTCACACAGATAAATTCCACGAACATCTCACAATTAATACTAAAAAGAGTAAGGTCCATCTATCTTTCTCGTTATCTGTGCTTGAATTGCTTGACTGGTTTTTCACGCAGGCTTTGGGACCCCGACACCAGGACGAAATAGGGGTCTCAAGTCCCACTTGCAGTCATAGGCACTGGCGGAGGAATCTCCAGGAGGCAGCCTCCTAATTTGTCGCTCTATGTTCGACATCCAATTAAGGGCAGAGGGAAGGCTTTAGAATATTTCAGCACAATCAGAGGGCCAGTAACTCTGGAACCTGGGCAGCGTGGTGGGAGACCTCGGTGCTGCTGAGGCAGGTCCAAGACTGCGAGGGCACCCCGACATGAAACGTCCCTCACTGACCGTCATAGTAATCATAAAAGGACCAGTTTAATCTTTCACCTATGCAATTGAATATTAGTCTTGAGCTACAAGCACACATTGCTGAATGAGGATATGACGAAGTTGCAATAAAGAAAATGTGGCTTAAAAATTGTCTGATCTCGGCACTTAACATTCAAGAGTACAATGCGTTCAGCTAATATCGGGAAGGAAGAAGGGAGATGGTGTGGCAGTACTGACAAGAGAACACATTGTACTGTTAAAAATAAAGGATATAATTGAGGGTGAAAAGCAGAATCATTTAGAATAGAGTTGAGAAGCAAAGATATCATGATTCCGCAATTAGTGGTATTCTGTAGACCTACAAATAATGAAAGAAACATAAAGAAACAAATCAAAATGGATCTGCAAAATCTATAGAGTGGTGATGTTGAGTAAATTTTGTTAACCAAATATCGATTGGGAAAATATCGATTGGGATAATGTTAGAGTAAAGGGAAAGGTGGGGGTTGGGGGAGTAATTTCTGAAATATGTTCAGGAGAACTTCCTTGACCTATATGCCCGCAGTCGATGTGGGAATGGGGCATTGGTAGATATGCTGCTGTGGAATGGACGAGGTCGCTGTGGATGATCATTTAGGTAAGAGAGATCATGGCAAATAAGTTTTAGATGAGCAATGGCGAAAGGATGCAAGGGCATTCCTCGGAACGACAGGACAGTCAGTTTAACACTTATGGTGGGTAAGGTTTTAGGAACAAAAAGCAGGGTAAAGATCAGCAGGCAATTGGAAAGCTCTGACTTAATTATGGAGAAGGAGCACACATTTGTAAAAGAAAGACTAATGTGCTTGACTAATTTAGTTTTATTGCAGTAACAAAGAAGGTTAATGAAGGGAAAGCAATGGATGTTGTCAATATGGATTTTGAGAAAGTATTTGAGAAATTTCCACATAAAAGGCTGGGTAATAAAATTAAGGCTCCTGGAATGGAAGGTTCAATATCAGCTTAGATAAATGAATGAAATTCAGGACATAGAACAACAAATTGTAACGAATGGTTGCTTTTCAGAATGGAGGATAGTAGACAGAGGTGTTGCCCAAAATTCAGGAACAGTGTCACTGCTTTTTTGATACACAAAAAAATGACTTAGATAATGTAAGGGAGTACAATTTTTAAAAATGCTGATGGTACCCAAGTGGAAGTGTTCCAGACAATGAGGACGATATCAATCAACTGCAACAGAAGATAACTAGGATAGCAGAATGGGAAGAGATGTGGCAGAGGGAAGTCAATACAGATAAATCTGAGATGATGCATTTTCACAAAAGGGGTAGGGAGAGGGAATACATAGGAAATGGCAAAGTTTTAAAGAGTGTAAAGTGACAGAATAACCAGGAGGTTCGTGAGTAAAGATGTTCAAAGGAGGCAGGACATATTGAGAGAATAGTTGGCAACGCATATGTGATCTATGGCTACATAGGTTTGAGTAATTAGCGCCAAAGCAGGATGGTCAGCTGATACTTTACAAAGCCTCCGATTTGGCCAACACTGGAGTATTGTGCACAGTTTCAAATACCACACTTTAGCAAGGATGTAAGCCCTTTCAGAAGACGCAGTGGAGGTATACCAAAATGGTTCATGGGCTGAGAGATTACAGCTACAAGATTAGGTTGGAGAAGTTCGTGTTATTCTCCTTCGAGCAAAGAAGATTGAGAGGAGTCTTAATAATGGTGCATAACATTCTGACAGGTTCGGATAGGGTAGACAAGAAAAAAATACTCCTGTTAGTTGATATTACAAGAACTACGGGATGCAGGTTTAAGGATTTTGTTATGAGATGCGGGGGGTGGGGGATGTGAAGAAGAACTTCTTTTCAGCTGGTCGTAATGAGCTGGAACTGGCTGCCTACGAGGTTGTTGGAATCAGAGACGTTCAATAAATTTGAATGGAAATTAGATGGGCCTTTGAGAGAAATATACTTGCACGGATACTGGGATAAATTGGGGAATGGGACTGACTGGATTTCTCTACAGAAAGCCTGCATGAATTCGATGGGCTGAATGGCCAGCTTTGGTGCAGTTATGAAACCATGGGCTTGATTTAGACATGCCAGCTAGCTCCCGGCGCTTCACAGAAAAGCAACCCCGCTCCAGCGTTCCTCCATGGCAAGATTCAATGGCTTTCAGGCACGAAGTTCCAGGCACCAGGATACCCGTCCCTTTGCAAATATCCTGTCTTCAGATCTGCTAGTCAATATGAGGGCAACAGATTCTGGAAATTAGCTGTGCCACCAGAAGTGGCGGAAACTGCCAGTTCTACAGTAAGGTGGGATCTGTCCCAGCACTTGAGCCCTGGACGAGAGGTAAGTGAGGCAGAGTCAGCGAGAATATTCCAGGACAGCATTGTGGGGGACGATGGGCGCTGAGGGCGAGTGGGGGTGGGGAATCTGATGGGCCTCAAATTGCCCAGGAAGGATGAATAAGTGATCGGCTGGAGGAGTACAGCTGCTGGGCGGGAGGGGGCAGGAGCACTGCTCTTGGTGGCAGTAGCTTGTGCTGTGGCAGACGGGAGGTCGGGTAAATGGGTGAAGTGAACTCGGGGGGGGGGTGGGGGTGGTGGTGATGGACAGGATCCTGAGTGGGTCAGATGTTTGATGGAGGGGGAACAGGGCAGGAATTTAAGGGAGGGGAACAAGGATCCTGGGGACATGAGATCATAGGGAAGGGGAGGGGCTCAGTGGAGCTGAACATGAGCTGGAGAACATCTGGATATGAGCTCATGGGAGGATGCAAGAGCTCGGAGAGTGGCAAACGCGTTCCAGAGAGAGGCCAGGTGATCGGATAATGGGGAAAGAATGGGTGGAGGTAGAGTGGCCTGGAATGCCTGGTTGTGCAGGGAATTTCGGGGGCGGGGTGGTACAGGAGCTTGGTGGAGTGGTAACTGTAGCTCACGATATGTAACACAGGAGCATGGGGCAAGGATTCGCATCTGGGAAGGGGGTGGGGAGACGGTGCTCCAGCGGGGTGAGGAACTAAGAGTTGGACAGAGTAGCTCGGGAATTGAGGGATAGGAGCTTTGGGCATGGAGCTGGAGCTCATGGATAGAATAACAAGAGCTCAGGGATGGGAAAGTACCTCATGGGAAGTGGTTCTGGAGCTCGGGAATGGTGCAGGCTCACAAGGGAAGGCGGGAGATTCCTCCGTGAAGGTGTCAGCAGCTGAGAGTAGGAGGAGAGAAGCTTAGGGATGGGGAGACTGGAGCTTAAGGCATGAGGACAGGAGCTCGTGGATAGGTGAACAGGAGCTCAGCGGGTGGAGGCAAGATCTTAGCAGAAGTGGGAAAAGCAGCTCGGCGGTGGGGTGTCAGAAGGTTGGAGCAAGGTTGGAGGTAGGTGGACAGGGAGTCGGCTTTATGAGAACAGCACCTCATGGTGTTGGCAGTAGTTTGAGTTAGGGGGCAAGAGCTCGAGGGATTAGGACGGGTGCTCGGATGCAGTGGTGCGGGATATTGGGGAAGGGCAGGAGTTCGCAGGGAGCGTCCTGAGCTCAGGGGTGAGGGAAGAGAACCTCAGTAGAGGCGGAAACAGGGACCGATGGGAGGAGCAGGAATTCGATTTGAATGTGCATGGGAGGGTGACAGGCGTTGGGGATGTCAGATGGGACCTATGGGAGGTGTCAGGACCTTAGGGAATGAACGGACAGGAGCTCTGTGGGAGGGTGGACTGGAGCTCAGAAAAGCTGGACAGCAGCTCAGTACAAGCTGTCATGAGCTTGGTGGTAGTTTTGCAGGTAGGTCAGGGCAGGGGTGCTATGAGCTTGAGGGGGGGGGGAGTTACAATGAGATATCGTAAGGAGAGCGACAGGAGCCCGCAGGAGGGCAGAAGTGTTCTGGGAAGGGGTCAAGAGCTCGGCAGAAAGAGGGCAGGAGTTATGGAGAGGGTGCAGGAGCTTGCTGGAGGGAAAACGGACTTGGTGGGTAGGAAATCGTAATATTATTGGCTTAAAGAGGGGCAATAATGGCAGCTTAACATCCATGGACTTTTCAGGCGGGTTCGAGAGGGAAACAAAATTGAGGGTGTGTAGCATTATTGGTTAAGGAGTCAATACCAGCTGTGAGGTGGGGTGATAAGCTCAATGAATTATCAAATGATGCCTTATGGGTTGAGCTCAGAAATGCAAAACTTGTAGCTGCACTACAATGAATGTACTGCACCCCAAAATAGTGAAAAGGGAATTGAAGAACAATATGTCGGTAAATTTTTGACTGCAAAAACTATAGGGCAGATATAATTGCACTTTTCAACGACCCTACGATCAACTGGGACAAAAACAGTATGAAGGGCACAGAGGGCACAGCATACTTGAACGGCATTCAAGAAAACATTTTTAGCCAGCAGGTAACAAGCCCGAGTGCAAACGCATTTCTAGATCTAGTCCTCGGTTATGAATCTGGGCAAGTGGATGAAGTGGGTGACCATTTTGGAGATGGTGACCATAATATAGTTAGTCTTAGCATAGTCATGGAAAATAATCACAGAACAATACAGTGCAGAAGAGGCCCTTCGGCCCATCGAGTCTGTACCGATGCATTAAAGACACCTGGCCTGTCTACCTAATCCCATTTGCTAGCACTTGACCCATAGCCTTGAATGTCATGACGTGCCAAGTGCTCATCCAGGTACTTTTTAAAGGATGTGAAGCAACCCACCTCTAGCTCCCTCCCAGGCAGTGCATTCCAGATCGTCACCACCCTCTGGTTAAAAAAGTGCTTCCTCAAATCACCCTTAAACCTCCTGCCCCTCACCTTAAACTTGTTTCCTCTCGTAACTGACCCTTCAACTAAGGGGAACAGCTGCTCCCTATCCACCCTGTCTATGCCCCTCATCATCTTGTACACCTCGATGAGGTCTCCCCTCGTCTTCTCTGCTCCAGTGAAAATAACCGAAGCCTATCATACATCTCTTCATAGCTTAAATGTTCCATTCCAGGCAACATCCTGGTGAATCGCCTCTGCACCCCCTCCAGTGCACTCACATCCTTCCTGTAATGTGGCGACCAGAATTGCACACAATACTCCAGCTGCGGCCTTAACAAAGTTCTATACAACTCCAACATGACCTCCCTGCTTTTGTAATCTATGCCTCGATTTATACACCCTATTAACCCGCCCTTCTGCCTTCTGAGATCCATGGACAAACACGCCAAGGTCCCTTTGTTCCTCGGAACTTCCAAGTGTCACCCCTTTTATTGAACACCTCAATATCACATTATTCCTTCCAAAGCGTATCACCTCACGCTTTTCAGGGTTAAATTCCATCTGCCACTTTTCTGCACATTTGACCATCCCAGTCTATATATTCCTGTAACCCAAGACACGCCATCTCACTGTTAACCACATGCCAATCTTTGTGTCATCCGCGACCTTACTGATCCTACCCCCCACATAGTCATCTATGTCATTTATATAAATGACAAACAATGGGGGACTCAGCACAGATCCCTGTGGTACACCACTGGACACTGGCTTCCAGCCACTAAAACGGCTGTCTGTTATTACTCTCTGTCTCCTCCAGGTAAGCCAATTTTGAATCCACCTGATCAAGTTACCCTGTATCCCATATGCAATTGCTTTCTTGATACGTCTCCCATGTGGGACCTTGCTGATGGCTTTGCTGAAATACATGTAAGCTGCATCAATGGCACTACCGTCATCTGCACACCTAGTCACATGCTTAAACAATTCAATCAAATTTGTTCAGCATGACCTCCCTCTGACAAAGCCATGCTGATTATTCCTAATCAAAGTTTGCCGCTCCAAGTGGAGATAGATTCTCTCCTTCAGAATTTTCTCCAATAGTTTTCCTAACACTGACGTCAGACTCACTGGTCTGTAGTTCCCTGGCTTATGTCTACAACCTTTCTCAAATAGTGGGACCACATTAGCAGTTCTCCAGTCCTCTGGCACCTCCCCCAGAGAGGAATTCAAAATTTGGATCAGAGCTCCTGCAATCTCCACCCTCTCCTTCCACAGCATCCTGGGACACATATCGTCTGGACCTGGAGATGTCTACACTTTCATGCCTGCCAAAACCTCCAATACCTTGTCGCTCATATGACAATTTGCTCAAGAACCTCACACTCTCTCTCTCTGAGTTCCACATCAGCAGTCTCATTCTCTTGGGTGAAGACAGATGTTTAGTTTCTAGATACAGCACTGAAACAGGCCCTTCGGCCCACCGAGTCTGTGCCGACCATCAACCACCCATTTATACTAATCCTACACTAATTCCATATTCTTACCACATCCCCACCTGTCCCTATATTTCCCTACCACCTACCTATATGAGGAGCAATTTATAATGGACAAGTTACCTATCAACCTGCAAGTCTTTTGGCATGTGGGAGGAAACCGGAGCACCCGGAGGAAACCCACGCAGACACAGGGAGAACTTGCAAACTCCACACAGGCAGTACCCAGAATTGAACCCGGGTCGCTGGAGCTGTGAGGCTGCGGTGCTAACCACTGCGCCACTGTGCCGCACTGTGAATACTGTGAAGTATTCCTTCAACACCCTACCAATGTCCTCTGGCTCCACCCACAAATTCCCCCCTTGGTCCCCAATGGGTCCTACTTTTTCCCTGGTTACCCTCTTCCCTTTGATATACATATAGAATATCTTCGGATTTTCCCTACTTTTACCAGCTAGAGCTTTATCACATCCCCTCTTTGCACTCCTAACTTATTTCTTAAACTCCATCCTGCACTTGCTGTACTCCACTAATGCTTCCGTTGATTTGCTCTCCTTGTATTTGCTAATCGCCTCTCTTTTCCTTCTCAGCGTACCCTGAATGTTTCTGGTCAACCATGTTTCTCTGGGCTTTTTGCTCCTACCTATTACCCTAGAGGGAACACGTTGGGTCTGTACCTTCCCGCTTTCCTTTTTAAATGTCCCCCACTGCTCTTCTGTAGATTTCCCAACAAGTAACTCTTTCCATTCTACCTTGGCCAGATCCTGCCTTATTTTACTGAAATTCACTCTCCCCCAATCCAAAACATTTTTCTGCAACATGTCTATTTCTTTCTCCATAACAAGCTTCAATTGTACCATGTTGTGGTCGCTATCACCAAAATGCGCCCCCACCAACACATCAAACACCTGTCCGACTTTATTCCCAGAATTAGGTCCAGCACTGCACCCTCCCTTGTTGGATCCTCTACATATTGCGCTAAAAAGGTTCTTCTGTATACATTTTAAGAACTTCACTCCATTTAACCCTTAACACGATGACTATCCCAATTAATGTTGGGAAAGTTGAAATCACTAATATAATTATCCTATTGTTATTTTTACACACCTCTGCGAATTGCACACATATTTGCTCCTCAATTTCCCGCTGACTATCTGGGGGTCCAAAATAAAAACGTAGCAATGTGGCTGTCCCTTTTTTATTCCTAAACTCTATCCATAACGCTTCATTTGGTGCCCCCTCCTAGATATCATCTCGCCTTACTGCAGTAACTGACTCCTTAACTAATATTGCAATGCCCTCTCCTCTTTTGCCCCCTCCTCTGTCGCGCCTGAAGATTCTATATCCGGGGATATTGAGCTGCCAATCCTGCCCCTCCCTCAACCATGCCTCCGTAATGGCTAATATATCACAATTCCACGTGTCAAACATTGCCCTTAACACATCCGTTTTCCCTGTAAAACCCCTGGCATTGAAGTAGAGGCCATCAATCCTGTTCTTTCTCCCTTGAAACCTACTTCCACTGTATTCCCACTGACTTATTTGCTTTCCTGTGTTTAGCTGTCTCCCTATTCTGCTAGGAGTCTGCGTCCCCTACCCCTGCCAAATTAGTTAAAACTCATCCCACCAGCACTAGCAAACCCGCCAGCAAGGATATTAGTCCCCCTCTGGCTCAGATGTAGACCTGTACAGGTCCCACCTTCCCCAGAATCGGTCCCAGTGGTCCAGGAATCTAAAACCCTCCATCCTGCACCAACTCTTAAGCCACCCATTCATCTGTGCTATTCTCCTATTTCTATACTCGCCAGCACGTGGCACTGGGAGTAATCCAGAGATTACAACTCGAGAGGTTCTGATTTTTAGTCTAGTGCCTAACTCCCTGAATACTTGATGCAAGACCTCAACCCTCTTTCTACATCTGTCATTGGCACCAACATGCACCATGGCCTCTGCCTTATCACGCTCCCCCTTCACGGTGCCCTGCATCCATTCAGTGACATCCCAGACCCTGGCACCAAGGAGGCAACACACCATCCTGGAGTCTCGTTGCCGGCCACAGTAGCGCCTATCTGTTCCCCTGCCAATAGAATCCCCTATTACTATTGCTCTTCCTCTCTTTCCCCCTTCCTGTGCAGATAAGCTGCTTGTGGTTCCAGAAGCTTGGCTCTATCCGCACTCCCTGGAGGAACCAGCCTCATCAGCCTCCAAAATGGAATACCGATTTGCAAGCGGGACCCCAGGGGTCTCCTGAACTACCTGCCTGTTTCTCTTTGACTGCCTGGTAGTCACCCATTCCCTCCCTTGCTCACGTCCTTTCAGCTGCGGTGTGACCACCTTCCTGAATGTGCTATCCACGACTCTCTCAGACTCACGGATGCTCCGCAGTGTTTCCAGCCGCCATTCCAGCTCTGAAATCCGAGCATCCAAGAGCTGCAGCTGGACACACTTCCTGCACACATGCCGGTCCCAGGGCTGGAAATGTTTCCGGATTCCCACATGCAGAAAGAGGTGTAAACCATGGCCTTAAGCTCTCCTGCCATGACTAAACCCTTTAAATTTAAAACTTTAGAAGACCATTATAATAAAAAAAATCAATTAAGTCTTGCAAAAATAATGACTTCCAATTCAATCCTGTTTGAAAAATACCCACCAGAACTTTCTCGCCAGTCAGCTGGGCTCTTTGGAAAGTCTTGCCTCCCCTCACGCTCTTTGAGTACCGGGAGGAAATGAAAAGAGCTCCTCACTCCCGCCTCACAGAAGTCCCTCAGTCACAAACCTCCCACTTTAGCACTCTAATGCAGCCCCGAATCAGCACTCTAGTGCAAAAGGACAAAGATAAAAGAAGAGTAAAAGTTTCAAATTTGGTGAAGGCAAATTTTACGAAATTGAGTGTTGACCTGGCCAAAATGGATTTGATACACCTACGTGAACGATAATCAATGGCAAACTAATGATAGGCATTCAAAAACGAGATTCTGCAGGCACCGCGTAGGCATGTGCCCATAAAAATAAAGGGCGGTATGTCCAAATTTGGAGGCCCTGGTTATTTAAACGCATAGAGGGGAAATTATAGAAAATAAAGAAATTTTCTGACAGTCGAAAAAATCTTACTATTTTAGAAAGCTGAGAGGAGTATAGAAAGTGCAGGAGTATAAAGGAAATTAGAAAACCAAAGAGAGGATATAAAAAAAAACAAATGCTGGCAGGTAAAATCAAGGAAAATCCAAATATGCTTCAAAAGTACATGAAGAGCAAGAGGATAACTGAGAACAGGATAGGGTCTATCAGAGATGCACAAGGGACTTATGCCTGGATGCAGAAGGCGTGCACAGGGTTCTTAATGAGTTTTCATTTTGCCTCTGTTTTCACAAATGAGAGGGACGAAGGAGATATTGCTACAAAAGACGAAGATTGTGGAATATTAGATATGATAAGAATAATGAAAGAGGAAGTACTGGAGCATTTGACATCCTTGTCGGTGGATTTTTCGCCAGAACCAGATGGATTGCATCCTAGATTGTTAAAGGAAGCGGGGGAGGAAATGGCAGATGCGCTGAGGATCATCTTCAAATCCTCACTGAATATGGGCGAGGTACCAGAGGATTGGAGGTTAACCAGAGGATGGAACGTTATACCATTGTTTAAAAAGTATGCGAGAGATCGGCAAATATTTATAGGCTGCTCGGTCGGACCTCGGTAGTGGGTAAATTATTAGAATCAATTCTGAGTGACAGGGTAAACTGCCCCTTAGAAAGGCAGAATTAATCAGGGATAGTCAGCATACATTTGTTAAGGGAAGGTGGTGTCTTACAATACTAAAAGCAAAATGCTGTAGATGCTGAAAATCTGAAATAAAAAGAAAAATTGATGGAAAATCCTCAGTAGCTCTGGCAGCATCTGTACAGAAAGAAGCAAGGTTAACGTTTCAGATCTGTGATCCTTCATCAGACCTGAAACGGTAACTCTGCTTCCCTCTCCACAGGTGCTGCCATACCTGCTGAGTATTTCCAGGCCTTTTTCCTGATGTCTTATTAACTTCACTGAGGTTTTTTCAGGAACTGACAAGAAGTATTGATCAGGGTAGTGCAGTGGATGTGGTTTACATGGATTTTACTAAGGCATTTGTCAAGGTGCCACTTGGCAGACTGGTTAGAAAAATGAAACCCCATGGGAAGCAGGGGAATGTGGCAGGTTGGATCGAAATTTGGCTCAGTGGCAGGAAACAAAGGGTAGAATTCGATGCCTGTTTTTTCGAATGGAAGGCTGTTTCAATTGGTGTTCCACAGGTTGCCTTGCAGTTTGTGGTTTATATTAAGGATTTGGACTTGAATGTAGGTCGTCCGGTTGGGAAATTTGCTGGTGACACAAAAATTGGCCGTGTAGTTGATATTGAAAAGAATGGCTGGATACTCCGGAATGATATCAATGGTTTGGGTGAGTGGGTGGAAAAAGTGGCAAACGGAATTCAATCCGAAGAAGTGTGAGGTAATGCATTTGAGGGAGGGCAAACAAAACAAGGGAACACACAATAAAGGGAAGGATATTGAGAGGGCTAGATGAAGTGAGAGAGATGGTGGTGCATGCCCACAGGTCCCTGAGGTGGCAGGATAGGTAGATAGAGTGGGGAAGAAGGCATATGGAATGCGTTCCATTGTTGGTCGATGTATGGAATACAAACTCAGGGATGTAGTGCTGGTACTGTATCAAACGCTGGTTAGGCCACAGCTGGAATATTGTGTACAGTTCTTGTCACCACATTACAGAAAGGACATAATTGCACTGGGGAGAGTACAGAGAAGATTTAAAAGTCTGTTACCAGGGTTTGAAAGTTGCAACGATGAAGGAAGATTGGATCAGCTAGGGCTGTTTTCCATAGAACAGAGGAGGGTAAGGGTGACTTAATTGAGGTGTACACGATTATGAGGGGCCTAGTTGCAGTAGACAGGAAGGGACTATTTCCCGCAGAGAGGTCAATTACCAGGAGGCCCAGATTTATGGTGATTGGTGGAAGGATTGGAGGGGACATGAGGAAAAACCTTTTCACCCAGAGGGTATTGGGGTCTGGAATTCAATGTCTGCATTGGTGGTGGAGGCAGAAACCCTCAAATAATTTAAAAGTTACCTGGACATGCAGCTTGAGTGCAGCAACCTGCAAGGCTACAGACTAGGTGCTGGAAGGTGGGATTAAATTGGGTGGCTAGTTTTTTCAGCCAGTGCATACATGATGGGCTTAATTCCCTCCGTCTGTGGCGTAATTTTTATACAGAGCTGTAGTTCTATGTTTCTATTTCCATCAAAATGTGTGGTTGAGTCATGTGAAGCTATCCAAACCAGCAGAATCGATAGTTTAAATGAAATACAGAATTCTCTTTTTTGTAGTCAAGTGTACAGAAACTGATCAAATCTACCTGCACACATTGTAAAGGCTAAAAGGCTTTTCAAACTAAAATAATATTTCAACATATGGAATGTCTGACCGGGAGACCCAAGTGTCATAACAAGGATTGACACCAACGAGCAACCTTACCTTAAAGTTCTGTTTTGCTTTGCATCATTGTTAGACTCTCAGTGAAAAGTTTTATTTCAACAAGTCTTATCAGAGATTAAACTTGATAGAAAGAACATGGAATCAAGATGTCTGTTCCAGGTTGGATTTTAAAGCTCAACTACAGAGATTCGGCTAATTTAAGCAGTGTAAAGTTCACTTGGTATTTGCAAGAAGATAACAAAAACTGACATCAATGGAGGTTGTCAAAGTTTGTCTTCTTTTTCAATGCATAAGTTTCAACTATGGGTGTTTCTCTGTGCTTCCTAATGAAGTCAGTTTTTAATTCACCGGAGAACAACTTTGAAGACGTCAACAATTTGGGGGTCTCTGAATGCTGAAATATCTTGTTGGTCCTGGAATGTGTGACCAGGCAAAGAAGCTACTGTTGCTTCTGCTGATCGCGATCTCAAGCCAACTGCAGAATTCAAAAGTGATGAAAAATTACTGATGGAAGTAAAAAGCAAAAGGGCAATGTCGATGCACCGCTTAACTGCAAGATTTAGAAAAGAAATTCAACATATCATTGCACAGCTGCAGCATAAATTGAATCTTGATAGGACTGTACAACCCTGTTAAAGGAACATCCTCCCCACCTTGAAAGAAGGATATGCAGATTATTTTAAAGACCGAATTGGTGCTGCAGCCAAGAAATTTAGCAAGTTGATGAAAGGTACAAGCAACTGGAGGTGAGCACCCATCGGGTGAATATATGTCGAACCTTTTGTAACGTATTTGTGACAAACGGGTGCATTGTATTACTAACGGATGTACTATATTGCTAATTAGTTTTCCTACAAAAGCTGGTAAAGACATTAATGTTCGATTTGGACTTTGGGTGTGGTCTTAATATTTCTCGAAATTTGTGCACGTGAACAGCAGAGTAACTGGTCAAATGTAGACAGTTACATCTTACATTAATCCATGATTATATTGGATATGAAAGAGGATAGTGACATACGCAGATCCCAAGGTAACAACTATCGATGTGGTGTTCATTAAATATGTCACGGGGGAATTGCACCTCTTTGAGAGGTGGGTGTAGAAGAGCATAAGGACATATTAAATAGGAGCAGGAGTGGACCATATTGGCCGATCAATTTCTTGTCAATGTTAACACTAGGATGTTAATGGTGGGGGATTCAGTGCCGTTGAATGTCAAGGGGCGATAGTTAGACTTTAAACTACTGACCTATCGTTAAAGGGCTTATCCAACTGTCCTGCTTTAGACAGGGCGTAATATTGTTATATCTCCCGTCCTCTCAGAGAATTACCATATCTGAGCGGGATTGAAGCATTCTGGCCAGTGACTCTGCTCTTTCTGCTTTGTCTTCCCTAAGCAACCCTCATACATTCCACTCAGAAAGGTTTTTTTTATACTTTATTTAGTATACAAAGTTTTCGTTTGAAAGTGGTTAAATGAACTTCTTTGTGTAGCGACCGTAACAAATTTCAGTCTCCATGTGTTCCTAATTGTGTCACTAGAGGGTTTCCTTTGTCTATTAATAAAGCACGTCTTCAATATGTTGTCCCATAGTGTGTGTCAGAGTGTCACCTCCGGCACTAACAGGGAACAGCAGTTCCAGAGAGATGGAGAGGATGGACCATAATCTAAGAAACATTGATTTTAATGTTACAACAATGGACCAAAATCTGGGAACAATAGATTGGAATGTTACAACTAAGAGTTTCTCCTGTTGGTCTGACGAACTTTCTGACGGTTCTTGGATGACATTAACTGATCGAATCTTTTATGCACTGAAGGTTATTCAAACGATTTACTATCCCATCCTTGCTATTGTTGGTGTTCCTGGTAAGAATCTCCATCCAGCTATTAATTCCATAAACCATGGTTAAATGTTATACTCTTCTTGTCATTTATTCTGCCCGCATTGCTGCTATTTTTGTTCCTGTATCCAAAACCTCTGTATCTAACTATTAACAGCAAACCTCTGTGAACTGTATTACTGTTCAACAAATTTATGCCTCACTGTTTTCTGCTGGTGATGTTTTTAGTCAGTGTCTATATCCAGCTACTAGATCCGTAAACCATGCTTCATTATGTTACTGCCCTTTTTTTCCTAAGTGCTGGGACAATGGATGACATTTTCTCATGGTAAAATAAAAGCAGATTACGTACCCCTCTCAGGCTAATGTCTGAGGCTGAACCAAACCGTTTGCTCCCTTGCGAATCCTTTTGGTCCGGAGCTGAGTTGCGGCCCCACATTCCCTCTATCAACAATCTTGCCGAGTACCGCCTCTCTAAAATCAGCCTTCACATCTGCCTCTCTGCTACATAAACCCATATCTGCGTCTTTGTTAAATCAAATTGGACGATCCTCATGCTGTCCTGGTCATCCTCCCACTTGTAAATCTCCATAAACTGCAGCTCATCCAAAATCTTGCTGCTCACAACACAACACACAACAAATCCCTTTCACACATCATCCCTGCGTTTAATGACATACTTTTGTTCCTGGTCTTGCAGTCCCTCAGTTTTAATATTCTCACCCTTGTGTTTAAACTCCTCCAAGCCCTCACCCCTCCAATTAATACCATTTCCCTGTCTGTTTTCCATATTCGTGCAACTTGTTCCGTCTTAAGTATTTATCCAATTGCTTTTTAATGCGAAATATATTCCTCTGCATCTATCCCTTTACGCTCTGTTGAGTTCCATCGAGCCATTGGTGCAAGTGCTACGAAGTGCAGAAAACGTACAATGTTGCAAGACATGCTGTCACCACGAGTGGCGTGTCCTATCTGGTGTTCCATGTTTGGCCGAACGTTTCAGCAGCTTTGACATACATCTCTGAAAGTTCTGCTATGTGCAAGTGTGGGATTTATTGGTCGTCATTTACTATCCGTTTCTCTGACTGTTACTATACTGTGTGTGAGTGTGGCATTTTCCTTATGAGTTACTGTTCCTGTCACTGTCTCAAGCTACTGTGTGAGTGTGGCATTTATACAGTGCAATTTCTGGTACTTGTCATAGAAACATAGAAAATAGGAGCAAGAGTAGTCCATTCGGGTTTTCGAGCCTGCTCCACCATTCGTTATGGCTGATCATTCAACTCAGTAGCCTGTTTTGGCTTTCTCCTCATACCCTTTGGTTCCTTTAGACCCCAGAGCTATATTTAACTCCTTTAAAAAAAAGCAGTACAATGTTTTGGCTTGAACTGCTTTCTGTAGTCGTGAATTCCACAAGTTTACCTCTCTGGGTGAAGAGATTTCTCCTCATCTCAGTCCAGAAAGGTTTGCTCCGTATCCTTAGACTATGACCCCTGGTTCTAGACTCCCCCACCATCAGGAACATCTTTCCTGCATCTACCCTGTCAAGTCTTTTTAGAATTGTATAGGTTTCTATGAGATCCCCCCTCACTCTTCTGAACTCCTGCCAATATAATCCTAACAAACTCAATCGCTCCTCATGCGTCCGTCCTGCCATCCCAGGAATCAGTCTGGCAAACCTTTGCCGCACTTCCTCTTTGGCAAGAACATGCTTCCACAGTAAGGAGACCAAAGCTGCTCACAATGTTTCATGTGTGGCCTCACCAAGGCCCTGTAATACTGTTGCAAGACATCCCTGCTTCTGTACTTGAATGATCTCGCTATGAAGAGCGACATACCATTTGGCTTTTTTACCATCTGTTGCACCTGCATGTTTACCTTCCTAGACTGGTGTACGAGAACACACCCAATAATTCAAAGTATTTTCAAGAGCTAGCAACAGTACCACAGCTTCCTTCGCCACCATCCAGGATCCCATTATCTATTTTTTTTTTGCAGAAATATCCAAATGGTCTGTCAATGCCTAATTCATAAAATAGGAGCAGGATGGCACCTACCCCTTGGTCACTAGCATCCACTGACACTTTAAATGGTTTGTTAAGGTTTGGAGCTGCCATCGCTGGTTCATTGGTTAAGGTTGTTTCCAGCCTCTTGAAAACTGTTAGCATCTACCTGAGCACACATCCTTTGTTTATTTTTTCTGTAACAAATCTGTCAGTGGGACTGCTATAGTGCTGAATTTAGGACGAGTTTGTGGTGAAACCCATACATTCACAAAAACACTTTATTTTGTATTTGGCCACGGGGATGGGAAAATGTATGAGTGCCTGTACCTTTGATTCTCTGGACAACATTCATCCTTGACGCACTGTAAGCAGCTAGGTAGATTATTTGAGCTTCAGCAAACTCGCTCTTAACTGGATTGTCCACATGGTCAGTTGCCCATAACCATTGCAAGAGCGCTTCGAAATGTCTAGGTGGCCGCCAGGTGTCAATTTACACCAACAGATCATCCATGTACACTACACAGTTGGGAAATCCATCAACTGTTTGGTCCATCAGCCTTTGGAAGGTGTGGTGGATTTGCTTAATCCAATGGGCTTCGCCCATCAATGGAATAAACCATCTTAGGTGGTTAAGGGAACCTACCAGTACCCTTTTAACAAGTCTATTTTATTATGTCTGTGGCGACTACCACCCTGTATATAGTCTTCCAGATGGGGAATTCGGTTGGAATCAGCTCTGTTCACTGCATTTATCATTCTGCAATTGATTCTGAACCTTGTTGATTCATCAGTTTTCGGCACCAGCACAACTGGGGAACTCCAACTGGGGAGCTCTGACTGTGCTCAATCGGTTTATGCTACAGCATTTACTGATTATTCTACCACACCTGGTTCACATTCCTGGCACGTAAGATGTAGGGATTTTTTTTTCTATTGGAAGGGTATTTCCTGTATCCACATCATGTAGGGTTAGGGTTCTGCACCCTGGTTTGTTCCTGCTGTGAGCAGGGGTCTGAGGTCCCTTCTCAGTTCTGCATTTAAACAGGAGCCTGTTTATTTTGCATTGACTCATGCTGTCTCATTTCTAGAACATTTCAGTGTTAGCTGACTGGACAGCAGAAGGTTCTATTAGGGGATCCTCCATGCCTCCTTCGAACTCGTTTTTAATGTCCCGTTCTCCTTATTCTTTCCTCACTGTCTAACAGATCTCTTTGTTTGTCCACTTACCGTCTGTGAAGCCGTTTTAACGTATTAATGTCGCCCTGACTTTGCTATTTTTCCTCCGTTCTGCAGTGTCAATTATATAATTCACATTGTCAATTATCTTTTTTACTCTGTGCAAGCTACTGAAACGGGCTTTCACTGATTCTCCCTGTACTGGTAATAGCACTAGCACGTGGACAACGGGCCGAAATGTTCTGGCCTTGGCATATTTATCCAACCTCATTTTAATAGTTGGCTGGGAGGGTTTCCTGACCCACTGCTTTTCGTTAAATACAACCAATTTTCAACAAATCAGATCTTACTGAGAAATACCACACCATGGAAGCATTATTAATGTTCAAACGCACTTGTTCGGTTTCCATAGTTTTCCTTATGCATCTGCGTCCCTTTGGGTGGTTTCAGAAACACTCATCTTAGAAAAGCATCACCCTACAGAAATATGGCTTTCATGACAATTGATCTACGCTCCCATAAATATGTGGTCAAAGGAGACAAAAAAGATTTGCAAGATTGATTTTCCAGCTTTGGGAGAGTCCACTCTAACACTGTATCACCCAATTGTTCTTCAGAATCCCTTTCAACTAGCCTCAATTTTACCTTGTAAATTCCATCGGGAAAGACGTTTTCAGTACAAGTCCATCTATGTAACAAGACTTGTTTTTCCCCCATCTGGTACCTCAGAATAAACCCCAAACACTTGACAACTCTCCAATGCTTCTCTTATTCTCAAGTTTATTGGCAGCCATTAAAACATCACGGTCCTGAGGACTTCTATCGCTAGTTTTATTTGGAAATTGCACTCTAGCCTTCATTTCTTTGTGAAATATATTCAACCTACGGTCTCTATTAGCACGTTGATATCTTTCGGGAACACTACTAAAAGTTTCCTTTGAACATTATCGGAGTGAGGGAGAGAGAAACAGGGATTACAGACCTGTTAGCCTTAGATCAGTCCTTGGGAAAAAGCTAAAATATATTCTCATGGATGTGGTAATTGGACACTTGGATCATAATGATTTGATTGGGCATATGAGACTAATGAATGGGAAATTATGTTTGACGAACCTGTTGGACTTTTTTGAGGAAGTTGCTAACAGAATTGATAAAGGGGATTTGGTGGATGTGATATACTTGAATTGTCAGAAAGCTTTGGATAAGGTCCCCCACAGGAGTTCGGTGAGCAAAGTTAAAGCACATGGGATCGGAGGTAATATACTGGCATGGATTAATGATTGGTTAACAGGAGGAAAGCAGATTATAGGAAGAAACAGGTCACCCTCGTGTTGGCAGGCTGTGCCTAGTGTGGTACCACAGGCATCAGTGCTTGGGACCGAGATGTTCATAATACGTATCAATGATTTGGATGTGAGGACCAAATGTAGTATTTCCAAGTACGTGGATGACACAAAACTAGATGAGAATGGATGTTGTGAGGAAGATGCAAAGCGGCTTCAAGGGGGATAGTGAGTGGGCAAGAATGTGGCAGACAGAATACAATGTGAAAAACTGTGATGCTGTCCACTTTGGTAGGAGCAATAGATGTGCAAGGTTTCTTTTAAATGGTAAGAGATTAGGCAGTGTCGATGTATAAAGGGTCCTGAGTGTCCCTGTCGAAAAGTCACTGAAAGCTACCATGCAGGTGCAGCAAGCAATTAGGAAGACTAATGGTATAATGGCTAAGGCCTTTATAGCAAGAGTATTTGATTATTTGAGTAGTGAAGTATTGCTTCAATGGTATAGAACATTAGTTAGACACCATTTAGAGTGCTGGGTGCAGTTTTGGCCCCCTTACCTTTGGAAGGATATTATTGCCATTGCGGGAGTGCAACGAAGGTTCACCATACTTCTTCCCTGGATGGCGGTACTGTCCTATGAAGACGTATAGGGGAAACGAGGCCTGTATTCTCTAGAGTTTCAAAGAATGACAAGTGATCAAAGCTACAAAATACTTAAGTGGGTCGATAGGGTGGATGCATCTAAGCTGTTTCCCCTGGTTGGGGAGTCTGGAGCCAGAGTACACAATTTCAAAATAAGAGGGGAGCCACTTAGGACGGAAATGAGAATACATTTCTTTACTCAGAAGGTTGTAAATTTTTGGAATTCTCCACCCCAGAGGCTGTGGCAACTCAGTCATTTCGAAAGTTTAAAGCAGAGACTGACAGATTTCAAAATAGAAATGACAGAAGGGGTTATGATGATAGTGTGGGAAAAAGGAATTGAAGTGGATGATCAGCCATGAGTATATGGAATGACGAGGCAGGTTCGATGTACTGAATGGCCTATTCCTACTCCTATGTCCCTATGCTCCAGTGCATGATCACTTCTTTACACAAGAACCACTTCCAGACCCACTATTAGAATTTGCTTTACACATCCTTACCATGCACCCTTTCACCCCATTCTTCCAGACCATGAATATTTGTTCTTGGCCATCATTTTGAACATTCAACCAATAGTTAATCTTTCCTGTAGATTTTCCTGCACGGCACACAATTGTTGCATGCCTCCAATGTTTAGAAAGCTCTGGAATATATGTCATCCGCGGACCTAGTCGGGACAACTGGCCTTTGATGCAATGGTTTTCCGAGGCATCATGACCACACACATTATCCAACCCTTTAGCTCTTCAAAGTTCTTTTCAACTTTCCATTACAGTACTTGTTGACTATCGATGTCGTGCCAGTATTTAGCCTCAGATGGAGTTTACCACCCACTTTGGGCTGCATTCACAAGCAACCCGACTCTGAGAAGACTCGATCCCAACGAGCTCGGTCCCAACGAGCTGGGGGCCACGAGCAGCCTCACACCGTCCTCAGACTAAGCCTCGATCTGACGGAGTTGGGCCCCTTGGGGAGGCGGTGGCGTAGTGGTATTATCACTAGCAACCCAGAGAACCAGAGTATTTTTCTGGGGACATGAGTTGAAATACCACCACAGCAGAGGTGGAATTTGAATTTAATTAATAAATCTGGAATTAAAAGCTAATCTTATGATGGCCATGAAACCATTATTAATTGTTGTAAAAACCCATCTGTTCACGAATATCATTTAGGGAAGGAAATCTGCTGGCCTACATGCGACTCCAGACCCACAGCACTGTGGTTAACTCTTACATACCCTCTGAAATGGCTTAGCAAGCCACTCAGTTGTTCCGCAATGCTACGAAGTCAATAAAAAGGAATGAAACCAGACGGACCACCCGGCATCGACCTAGGCAGCGGAATCGACAAGGGCATACCCAGCTCTGTCGAACCTGCAATGTCCTCCTTACTAACATCTGGGGGCTTGTGTCAAAGTTGGGAGAGCAGTCACACAGACTAGTCAAGCAACCGCCTGACATAGTCATACTCATCGAATCATACCTTACAGACAATGTCCCAGGCACCGCAATCACTATCCCTGGGTATTTCCTGACCCACGGCAGGACAGATCCAGCAGAGGTGGCGGGACCGTGGTATACAGTAGGGAGGGAATTGCCCTGGGAGTCCTCAACATCGACTCCAGACCCCATGATGTCTCGTGGCATCAGACCAAACATGGGCAAGGTAACCTGTTACTGATTACCACCTACCACTCTCCCTCAGCTGATGAGTCAGTTTTCCTCCATGTTGATCACCACTTGGAGGAAGCACTGAGGGTGGCAACGGCACAAAATGGACTCTGGGTGGGGGACTTCAATGTCCATCACCAAGAGTGGACCGGTAGCACCACGACTGGCCGAGTACTAAAGGACAGAGCTGCTAGAATGGGTCTGCAGCAGGTGGTGGGGGTAACAACAAGAGGGGAAAACATACTTCACCTCGTCCTCTCCAATCTGCCTGCCACAGATGCATCTGTCCATGAGTGTATTTGTAGCAGTGACCACCACACAGTCCTTGTGGAGACGAAGTCCCGCCTTCACATTGAGGATGCAGTTCATCGTGCTAAATGGGATAGATTTCGAACAGATCTCGCAATGCAAATCTGGGCATCCATGAGGCGCTGTGGGCAATCAGCAGTAGTGGAAATGTACTCAACCACAATCTGTAGCATCATGGCCCAGCATATCCCCCACTCTACCCTTACCATCAAGCCAGGAGGCCAACCCTTGTTCAATGAAGAGTGCAGGAGGACGTGCCAGAAGCAGCACCAGGCATACCTTAAAATGAAGTGCCAACCTGGTGAAGCTGCAACCCAGGATTACTTGCATGCGAAACTGCATAAGCAGCATGCAATAGACAGAGGTAAGCGATCCCATAACCAACGGATTGGATCTAAGCTCTGCAGTCCTGCCACATCCAGCCGTGGATGGTGGTGGACAATTAAACAACTAACTGAAGGAGGTGGCTCCACAAATATCCCCATCCTCAATGTTGGGGGAGCCCAGCACATCAGTGTGAAAGGTAAGGCAGAAGCATTTGCAACAATCTTCAGCCAAAAGTGCCAAGTTGATGATCCATCTCGGCCCCCTTCTGAAATACCCAGCATCACAAATGCCAGTCTTCAGCCAATTCGATTCACTCCATGTGATATCAAGAAACGACTGAAGGCAATGGATACTGCAAAGGCTATGGGTCCTGACAATATTCCGACAATAGTCCTGAAGAACTGTGCTCCAGAGCTTGCCGCACCCCTAGCCAAGCTGTTCCTGGATAGCTACAACAGTAGCTTCCACCCGTCAATATGGAAAATTGCCCAGGTCTGTCCTGTACAGAAAAACCTGGACAAGTCCAACCCGGCCAATTACCGCCCCATCAGTCTACTCTCAATCATCAGTAATGATGGAAGGTGTCATCAACAGTGCCATCAAACAGCACTTACTTAGGAATAACCTACTCAGTGACACCCAGTTTGGGTTCCGACAGGGCCACTCAGCACCTAACCTCATTACAGCCTTGCTTCAAACATGGACAAAAGAGCTGAACTCAAGAGGAGAGGTGAGAGTGACTGCTCTTGACATCAAGGCAGCATTTGAACTAGTATAGCATCAAGGAGCCCTAGCAAAACTGGAGTCAATGGGAATCAGGGGGAAAACTCTCTGCTGGTTAGAGGCATATCCAGCGCAAAGGAAGATGGCTGTGGTTGTTGGAGGTCAATCATCTGAGCTCCAGGACATCACTGCAGGTGTTCCTTAAAGTACTGTCCTAGGCCCAACCGTCATCATCTGTTTCAACAATGACCTTCCTTCAATCATAAGGTCAGAAGTGGGGATGTTTGTTGATGATGGCTCAATGTTCAGTACAATTCACGACTCTTCAAATACTGAAGCATTCCGTGTAGAAAAGCAACAAGACCTGGACAATATCCAGGCTTGGGCTGATAAGTGTCAAGTAGCATTCACGCCACACAAGTGCCAGGCAATGACGATCTCCAACAAGAGAGAATCTAACCATCTCCCCTTGACATTCAATGGCATGACCATTGCTGAATCCCCCACTATCAACATCCTAGGGGCTACCATTGACCAGAAACTGAACTGGAGTAGCCATATTAATACCGTGGCTACAAGAGCAGGTCAGAGGCTAGGAATCCTGCGCCGAGTAACTCACATCCTTACTCCCCAAAGCCTGTCCACCATCTACAAGGCACAAGTCAGGAGTGTGATGGAATACTCTTCACTTGCCTGGATGGGTGCAGCTCAAACAACACTCAAGAAGCTCGACACCATCCAGGACAAAGCAGCCCGCTTGATTGGCACACGATCGACAAACATTCACTCCCTCCACCACCGACGCACAGTGGAGGCAGTGTGTACCATCTACAAGATGCACTGCAGCAACGCACCAAGGCTCGTTAGACAGCACCTTCCAAACCCGCGACCTCAACCACCTAGAAGGACAAGAGCAACAGATGCATGGGAACATCACAACCTGCAAGTTCCCATCCAAGTGACACACCATCCTGACTTGGAACTATATCGCCGTTCCTTCACTGTCGCTGTGTCAAAAGCCTGGAACTCCCTTCCTAACAGCACTGTGGGTGTACCTATCTCACATGGACTGCAGCGGTTCAAGAAGGCGGCTCAACACCACCTTCTCAAGGGCAATTAGGGATGGGTAATATATGCCGGCATAGCCAGAGACGCCCACATCCCCTGAATGAATAATAATAAAAACAAACCTTTTTCTACTGTATTCATTTCCTCAGGACATTCATCACAAAACACATGAGCATGTGAGTTACAAGGTGTATCATTTCCCGCTGTGTACTGCTCATATTGTCAGATGTTGAAATCAAACCTACGAATGAATCTTATTACTTTGATTTCCATGTTTGATAACGACTTTCTTTAATTCCTTCATTGGCTGTGGGCAGCGTTGGCAATGTCAACGTTTGTTGCCCATCCCCAATTGCATTTGACAACTGAATGGCTTGATATGTCTTTTATGAGGGTGGATAAAAGTCAGCCACATTGCTGTGTCTGGAGTCACACGTATGCCAGACCAGTTGAGAATGGCAGACTTTCTTCCCGAAAGGACAAGAGTGAACCAGATGGGTTTTTACAACAATCAATAACAGTTTCGTGTCCCCATTACTGAGACTCGCGTTCAATTCCAGAGTTTATTTTAAAATTAATTAATTACATGCATTCATTAATTGAATTTCCACCAGCTGCCGTGGTGGGATTTGAACCCTTTCGCCAGGAGATTAGCCCAGGTTTCTTGGTTATTCAGTTCAGTGACATTAACACTATGCCACCGTCTCCCAGAATTTTTTGTCATCCCAACCAATTATCCTTACCAGGACCCTCCCATTCCTTATTCTCCTCTCTTTTATCTTTCACCAAAGCTCCTTAATTCTATTCCACCTTGGATGGCATTATGCGATGCCTCAGAGCTCTCCGACTTTTCTCAGAGACCTAAACCTTGATTAACTCCCGTCTCCCTGCATGTAAAGCATTCCAATGTGATCAAAACAGGACCGGATTGTCCTACCTTCTAGAGCAGTACTATCACACAATTGATAGGGACTATCTCAGCATCTGAAACGAAGTCATGCCAGGGCAGTTGTCTACTTGCAGTATGGCTGGTCAACAAGATCTAATGCAGCAGTTCATCAGTCATTGCGTGATTCCTTTCAAATAGTCCAGTGCTGAAAGGACTTTCAGCCTAAGTATTCATAACCATATGTGAATGTTATCAGACATGTCTCTGAACGCGTCTTTGACAAATTCCCTTCAATTAACAATCACAAACAGAGTTGGTGCTCCAAGTGTGGTTCCTATCCATTTCTACTTACCTTTATCCGTAATCACCCCTTTTCCCTCGCTCTTTATTGTTATAGAAATGTGAAACCTAGTCGCGAGGTCCATAAAATGTAGAATGCAAAGTTTATTGTCTTTGTCCCATACCTTTAAACACATGATAACTATTTCTTTAAAGTCACGTGCCACTGGGAAGTTTACAAGAGGACGTGAGGGTGTCCTCCAAAACTTTTCACAGATTTCACACTTTTCATTAATCTATTTTAATGTCTTCATTTAAGAACAAAGAACAAAGATAATTACAGCACAGGAACAGGCCCTTCGGCCCTCCAAGCCTGCGCCGATCCAGATCCTCTCTCTAAACATGTCGCCTATTTTCTAAGGTTCTGTATCTCTTTTCTTCCTGCCCATTCATGTATCTGTCTAGATACATCTTAAAAGACTCCATCGTGCCCGCGTCTACCACCTCCGCTGGCAACGCGTTCCAGGTGCCCACCACCCTCTGCGTAAAGAACTTTCCACGCATATCCCCCCTAAACATTTCCCCTTTCACTTTGAACTTGTGTCCTCTAGTAATTGAAACCCCCACTCTGGGAAAAAGCCTCTTGCTATCCACCCTGTCTATACCTCTCATGATTTTGTACACCTCAATCAGGTCCCCCCTCAACCTCCGTCTTTCTAATGAAAATAATCCTAATCTACTCAACCTCTCTTCATAGCTAGCGCCCTCCATACCAGGCAACATCCTGGTGAACCTCCTCTGCACCCTCTCCAAAGCATACACATCCTTTTGATAATGTGGCGACCAGAACTGTACGCAGTATTCCAAATGTGGCCGAACCAAAGTCCTATACAACTGTAACATGACCTGCCAACTCTTGTACTCAATACCCCGTCCGATGAAGGAAAGCATGCCGTATGCCTTCTTGACCACTCCATTTACCTGCGTTGCCACCTTCAGGGAACAATGGACCTGAACACCCAAATCTCTCTGGACATCAATTTTCCCCAGGACTTTTCCATTTACTGTATAGTTCACTCTTGAATTGGATCTTCCAAAATGCATCACCTCGCATTTGCCCTGATTGAACTCCATCTGCCATTGCTCTGCCCAACTCTCTAATCTATCTATATTCTGCTGTATTCTCTGACAGTCCCCTTCACTATCTGCTACTCCACCAATCTTAGTGTCGTCTGCAAACTTGCTAATCAGTCCACCTATACTTTCCTCCAAATCATTAATGTATATCACAAACAACAGTGGTCCCAGCACGGATCCCTGTGGAACACCACTGGTCTCACGTCTCCATTTTGAGAAACTCCCCTCCACTGCTACTCTCTGTCTCCTGTTGCCCAGCCAGTTCTTTATCCATCTAGCTAGTACACCTTGGACCCCAAGCGCCTTCACTTTCTCCATCAGCCTGCCATGGGGAACCTTATCAAACGCCTTTCTGAAGTCCATGTATATGACATCGACAGCCCTTCCCTCATCAATCAACTTTGTCACTTCCTCAAAGAATTCTATTAAGTTGGTAAGACATGACCTTCCCTGCACAAAACCATGTTGCCTATCACTGATGAGCCCATTTTCTTCCAAATGGGAATAGATCCTATCCCTCAGTATCTTCTCCAGCAGCTTCCCTACCACTGACGTCAGGCTCACCGGTCTATAATTACCTGGATTATCCCTGCTACCCTTCTTAAACAAGGGGACAACATTAGCAATTCTCCAGTCCTCCGGGACCTCACCCGTGTTTAAGGATGCTGCAAAGATATCTGTTAAGGCCCCAGATATTTCCTCTCTCGCTTCCCTCAGTAACCTGGGATAGATCCCATCCGGACCTGGGGACTTGTCCACCTTAATGCCCTTTAGAATACCCAACACTTCCTCCCTCCTTATGCCGACTTGACCTAGAGTAATCAAACATCTGTTCCTAACCTCAACATCCGTCATGTCCCTCTCCTCGGTGAATACCGATGCAAAGTACTCGTTTAGAATCTCACCCATTTTCTCTGAGCCCAAGCATAACATTCCTCCTTTGTCCTTTAGTGGGCCAATCCTTTCTCTAGTTACCCTCTTTCTCCTTATATATGAATAAAAGGCTTTGGGATTTTCCTTAACCCTGTTTGCTAAAGATATTTCATGACCCCTTTTAGCCCTCTTAATTCCTCGTTTCAGATTGGTCCTACAGTCCCGATATTCTTTCAAAGCTTCGTCTTTCATCAGCCGCCTAGACCTTATGTATGCTTCCTTTTTCCTCTTAGCTAGTCTCAGAATTTCACCTGTCATCCATGGTTCGCTAATCTTGCCATTTCTATCCCTCATTTTCACAGGAACATGTCTCTCCTGAACGCGAATCAACCTCTCTTTAAAAGCCTCCCACATATCACATGTGGATTTACCTTCAAACAGCTGCTCCCAATCTACATTTCCCAGCTCCTGCCGAATTTTGGTATAGTTGGCCTTCCCCCAATTTAGCACTCTTCCTTCAGGACCACTCTCGTCTTTGTCCATGAGTATTTTAATGCTTACGAAATTGTGATCACTATTCCCAAAGTAGTCCCCTACTGAAAATTCAACAACCTGGCCGGGCTCATTCCCCAACACCAGGTCCAGTATGGCCCCTTCCCGAGTTGGACTATTTACATACTGCTCTAGAAAACCTTCCTGGATGCTCCTTCCAAATTCTGCTCCATCTGGACCTCTAACACTAATCGAATCCCAGTCATTGTTGGGAAAATTAAAATCTCCTATCACCACCACCCTGTTGCTCCTACATCTTTCCATAATCTGTTTACATATTTGTACCTCTATCTCACGCTCGCTGTTGGGAGGCCTGTAGTACAGCCCCAACATTGTTACCGCACCCTTCCTATTTCTGAGTTCTGTCCATATTGCCTCACTGCTCGAGTCCTCCATCGTGCCCTCCTTCAGCACAGCTGTGATATCCTCTTTGACCAGTAAGGCAACTCCTCCACCCCTTTTACCTCCCTCTCTATCCCGCCTGAAGCATCGATATCCTGGGATATTTAGTTGCCAATCATGCCCTTCCCTCAACCAAGTCTCAGTAATCGCAATAACATCATACTCCCAGGTACTAATCCAAGCCCTAAGTTCATCTGCCTTACCTACTACACTTCTTGCATTAAAACAAATGCACCTCAGACCACCAGTCCCTTTATATTCATCATCTGCTCCCTGCCTGCTCTTCCCCTTAGTCACACTGTCTTCATTATCTAGTTCCTTACAGGCTTTTGTTACTACCTCCTTACTGTCAACTGACCTCAATTGGTTCCCATCCCCCTGCCACATTAGTTTAAACCCTCCCCAACAGCGTTAGTAAAAGCACCTCCAAGGACATTGGTTCCAGTCCGGCCCAGGTGTAGACCGTCCAATTTGTAATAGTCCCACCTCCCCCAGAACCGGTCCCAATGTCCCAAAAATCTGAACCCCTCCTTCCTGCACCATCTCTCAAGCCACGCATTCATCCTGACTATTCTTTCATTTTTACTCTGACTATCACGTGGCACTGGTAGTAATCCTGAGATTACTACCTCTGAGGTCCTACTTTTTAACTTGGCTCCTAACTCCCTAAACTCTGCTTGTAGGACCTCATCCCGTTTTTTACCTATATCATTAATGCCTATGTGCACAATGACAACTGGCTGTTCACCCTCCCCCTTTAGAATGTTCTGCAGCCGATCTGAGACATCCCTGACCTGTGCACCTGGGAGGCAACATACCATTCGGGAGCCTTGTTTTCGACCACAGAACCGCCTATCTACTCCCCTTACAATCGAATCCCCTACGACTATAGCCCTTCCACTCTTTTTCCCGCCCTTCTGAACAGCAGAGCCAGCTCCGGTGCCATGGACCTGGCTACGGCTGCCTTCCCCTGGTCAGCCATCTCCCCCAACAGTATCCAAAACGGTATACTTGTTTTGGAGGGAGATGACCGCAGGGGACTCCTGCGCTGCCTTCCTGCTCTTTCTCTGCATTTTGGTCACCCATTCCCTTTCTCCCTCAGCAATCCTAATCTGCGGTGTGACCAATTCACTAAACGTGCTATCCACGACCTCCTCAGCATCGCGCATGCTCCAAAGTGAGTCCATCCGCAGCTCGAGAGCCGTCATGCGGTCTAACAAGAGCTGCAGTTGGACACACTTCCTGCACGTGAAGGAGTCAGGGACATCAGCCGTGTCCCTGAGCTCCCACATTGAGCAAGAGGAGCATGACACGGGTCTGAGATCTCCTGCCATTTTTAATCTTAAGCTTAACTTAGTTAAATGAAAAAGGAACGAAAAGTTTTTACCAATCACAATAAAACCAGAGAAATCGAAAAAGCCTTACCTTATAAACACCCCACCGAGTCCTTTTTTTTTGTTAGAGGAGGAGGGCGGGTGGGAGACACGACAAGTGTGGTGTCTCGGGTTCAGAAACCGCCCAAATATATAGTGTTTTACTTACCCAGCAGCCCCCTGGCCTCCGCCGAAAAACAAAAGGAAATTAAATTTACTTTCAAACTGACCTTCCCAGCTGCTCACTCGCTCACTCTCTGCTCCCGAAAAAGCTGCTGCAATGAAAGGAAAGTTATTTTAAACCGCCCAAATATATAGTGTTTTACTTACCCAGCAGCCCCCTGGCCTCCGCCGAAAAACAAAAGGAAATTAAATTTACTTTCAAACTGACCTTCCCAGCTGCTCACTCGCTCACACTCTGCTCCCGAAAAAGCTGCTGCAATGAAAGGAAAGTTATTTTAAACCGCCCAAATATATAGTGTTTTACTTACCCAGCAGCCCCCTGGCCTCCGCCGAAAAACAAAAGGAAATTAAATTTACTTTCAAACTGACCTTCCCAGCTGCTCACTCGCTCACTCTCTGCTCCCGAAAAAGCTGCTGCAATGAAAGGAAAGTTATTTTAAACCGCCCAAATATATAGTGTTTTACTTACCCAGCAGCCCCCTGGCCTCCGCCGAAAAACAAAAGGAAATTAAATTTACTTTCAAACTGACCTTCCCAGCTGCTCACTCGCTCACTCTCTGCTCCCGAAAAAGCTGCTGCAATGAAAGGAAAGTTATTTTAAACCGCCCAAATATATAGTGTTTTACTTACCCAGCAGCCCCCTGGCCTCCGCCGAAAAACAAAAGGAAATTAAATTTACTTTCAAACTGACCTTCCCAGCTGCTCACTCGCTCACTCTCTGCTCCCGAAAAAGCTGCTGCAATGAAAGGAAAGTTATTTTAAACCGCCCAAATATATAGTGTTTTACTTACCCAGCAGCCCCCTGGCCTCCACCGAAAAACAAAAGGAAATTAAATTTACTTTCAAACTGACCTTCCCAGCTGCTCACTCGCTCACTCTCTGCTCCCGAAAAAGCTGCTGCAATGAAAGGAAAGTTATTTTAAACCGCCCATATATATAGTGTTTTACTTACCCAGCAGCCCCCTGGCCTCCGCCGAAAAACAAAAGGAAATTAAATTTACTTTCAAACTGACCTTCCCAGCTGCTCACTCGCTCACTCTCTGTTCCCGAAAAAGCTGCTGCAATCCTCGATAAACACACCTGCATCATTTAACAGGGTTTTTAATCTCTGACAAGAAAGGTGAGCAAGTTGTCTGTGCAACGTCGAGAAATTTTGCTTTTTATCTCTCTGAGTATGGACAGCTGATGCCACAAATACATCTCTAACACTCGAAATAGAAACACCATGTTTTCTTCCGCGGATACAATAATGCTCTGACTGAGTAACCTGAAATTTCACTGACTATCCAAAAACAATTGACTTTTCATGCTCCACATCAAGTTTCCTTTGTGCCTTTGCATTGAAGGTTTAGTCAACAGTGAAGGTATTTCACCAGGGACTGCATCAGTACTGATAAAGAGGCTTACTGCAGCTACTTTACAAGGAATAACTACTCAAGTCAGTGACTTCAATGTGTTGTCAGCAGCTGGTAGCACTTTTATATTCCTTAACCTGTGTCGATTAAAAAGGAACAGTATTTAAACCAGAAAGGGAAGGATGGGAGTGGAGGATTATGACCAACATTGAATACAACATTTTCAGTGTTATCCTTTTCTCATTTAATCTTTCCCACCTTCCACCGTATCACAGACCTTCACGACGTTTTTCACGTCCATTACTTTCAATATATCACTGGATACAGAGGCTCGTTTGAACATCTCAATAAGTATTCAATCAATCTGGTAACTTTGCGCCCAGTCTGATGTATAATTTCTCTGTTTATTTCCTTTGCTCACAGTTAACTTGGTGACGATTGCGATCCTGTCTCGGGGAAAGTGTGACCTTTCCAAATGTGTCACTTTCTACCTCGTGGCCATGGCAGCGGCAGATCTATTGGTTGTTATATTCGACCTGATTCTGAGGCATATTCCCATTGTTTACCTGAAACATTTTCTTTTCCTGAAGTATTCCATCCCCCTGTATAATATCCACGCCGCCCTGCTATTTGCAGCTACAGACTGTTCTGTCTGGTTCACCGTCACTTTCACCTTTGATCGATTGGTGGCCATTTGTTGCCAGAAGCTGAAAACTAAATATTGCACCAGGAAAAGGTCGGCTATTGTTCTGGGGACAGTGACGGTGCTGAGCTGTTTAAAGAACATTTCTCGGTACTTTATGTTGTCAGGGCAGTATGGGCTGCGGAACGAAGCCTGGTTTTGTTTTGCAACTACAAGTGTTCTGTACTCTCAGTTCTGGTCAATAATCGAGTTCCTCCATTACATTCTAACCCCGTTTGTCCCATTTCTTGTGATTCTAGTGCTCAATGTGTTGACCGTCAGACACATTGTAGTGAGCAGTCGAGCACGCAGGAGACTGCGAGCTCATAGCAGTGGCGAGAGTTCCAGAGACTCTGAGATGGAGATCCGAAGGAAATCAATCATTTTACTGTTAGTTATCTCGGCCAATTTCATACTGTTATGGGCAGTATTAATGGTGTATTCAATATGGAATCGAATGTGGTATCTGGGAAATGGATCTGAATATATACCCGTTTTTCTGCAGGAAATAGGCTTCATGCTGCAACTCCTGAGTTGCTGCACAAACACTTGCATTTATGCCGTGACCCAGAATCAGTTCAGAGAACAGTTGAAAACTGTGCTGAAGTATCCTTTTTCTCCAATTAGTAAATTAATTCAATGATGACAAGAACTGAATCATAGACTATTTTCAACATTTTCCACATTTCAAAGAAATATTTGCAGCAGCGGTGGGAGGGGCTGTCGCTACGGCAACAGAGCAGGGGCTAGACCAGACTCGATGGTGGCAGAGCTCGGTGTCGTGGCCTCTCGTTATGGTGACAGAGCATGGGCGGGGTCTGTTCTCCATGGTGATCAGGAACGGTGGAATGGGACAGAGTCATTACCCCATGGTGATGGGGGTGTGCGGTCGCAGCCTATTCCCAATTGTGATGTGGAGTGGGTACGGGACATAGTTCACAGCGTGCCACCACAATGGTCTGGGGGCGGGGCCTGATATTCGCAGGTTCCGGCTACCAGGGTAAGCTTTGGAGCAGACAGTTAACGCGAGGCAATTGCGTCAATACTGGCACCGCCCATCTGTCGTCTCCATGCAGTCCAATATTACAATCACAACAACAGAAGGAACAAGAAATGAGAACATACTGGGAAGCTTCAGAATGAATTCTTTATAATCCTTTAAATGCTTTGTAATACTCTGTATACCTACATGATCCAATATAACCTATATAATGCTGAATAATCTTCATAACTCTTCATGATCCGTTATCGTATTTATAACCATTATAATGTTTTATCAGCATTTACAATTGTTTATAAAACCTTCTAACACCTTATAATGTTAAGACCATTGATAATTGTTTATTGTACTCTATAATCCTTTGTAAAGCTTTATTATCGTATACAAACATTATAATTGTTTATGAGACTTAAATAACACGTACAACACTTTATAACTCATCAGTATGCTTTATAATCATTTGGAATGCTTTGTAACCCTTTATAGTGCTTTATAAGACTTTGTAATCCTTTATAAACCTTTATCATCCTTTATGACATAGCAAACAAATAAAAGAAATATAATTACTCTTGATAACAATTTATAATCCTTTGCAACCATATCTGACATTCAATAATCATTCATAATCGTTTTTATCACGCGTTACAAAATTCATAGCACGTCATAATACTTCATACCACATTATAATCCTTTATAAAACTTTAGAAACCTGCATCATACTTTCTAATTAATTGTGATAATTTACAATATTTTATAACATTTGTAATTTTTTAAAATCATTAATAATCCATTCTAACACTCTGCAATCCTTTATAACCCTTTATAATCGTTTATAATGTCTAATAATAATTTTTGATAATTATATTCATTTATAACACGTTATATTTCATAACTGTTTATATCACTTAAATTTAAAATTTGCTGTAATTCTTTATAACCCTTGATAATCCTTGGTCCTTTATCACACTTTACAACAGTTTATAATCTTTATAATCCTTTATAACGCGTTGTAGTATTTCATGATCCTCTGTAATCATATATAACCCTTTAGATTCATTTTAACCGTGTATAATCCTTTATAAACTTACATAGTCTTTTCCAAACCTTTCCAAAATCACTTAAGTCCTTTATTACACTTTTTAATGCTGGGTGAACATTTGTATTTCGTTACAATTCTTATGATTTTTTTTTGTAATACTTAATAACCCATTTAACACTTTATAATTATTTATAGCCCTTTGCAATGCTTTATCCTGCCTCATAATTTTAATGACCCATTCGTATACGTTATAAATGTTAATAGCCCTTACCAAAACTTTATAAATCGTTCTAGTCCTTTACAACGCGTTTTGTCCTTCATAAAACTTGATAGTTTTTATAATCCTATCGATTTGTACTTGTAAATCCGTTAGAATAATTTGCAATCCTGCATAACACGTCATCACCCTTTATAACCCTTTGGAACCTTATATTAGTATTATCATTACTATTATTATTATCATTATGATTATATTAATAATAATAATTTCAATCCATAATAATCGTTCAGAATTTTGGTAAATCTTATCATCAGTTGTAATTCATTATATTCCTTTGTAAAAATTGATATAACTTTGAACATCCTTTACAATCCTTTGCAATACTGTAGAATGCTTTTTAACACCTTATGACAAATCATAGACCATTATAATCCTGCATAAATCTCTATAATATTGCAAAATTGTTCATCATATTTGAAGGCCTTCGTAATACTCTATAAACTCAGAATCCTTTGAGATCCTTCATAATCCATGCCAATCCTTTGTAATATTCATAATCCCTTATAATCCTCCATGGTTGTTACCATCCTTTATAGTCTTTGGATCAATCTTTCATCTTTGATAAATCGGCATCATCCTTTCTATTCCTTTTTAATTGTTATTACATTTTAGTATCATTGAGAACACTTTGCAGTTCTTTATAATCCTTTGAAACGATTTCTACAGAGGGAGGAAAGGGAGGCTAGATAAAGTGCCTGCACACCTTTGGTGTCCAAATATTGGATATTTCGAGTGAAAGAGTGTGCGTACAAGCATTCGAATATATGCATGAGGAGCATTAGTAGTCCTGTCGGCCCATTGAGGCTGGAGGAGGAGTGTGCACAACTCCGGTCTCGAGATAATGGGCAGACTTTTTCAAGAACGGCACAGCGCACCTGTGAGATGTGAGCCACGGAGCCGCCCTGATATTTGGCGTGGCGGCTCATTTACATGGAGGGGCAGATCGCCCGCCCCCAATGACGTAAGGTGGCAGGCACTTGTGGCGTCACCATGCAGGTGCCAGCATCATCTTTAACGGGCTTCAGGCCCTTCCGCTTCATTTCACTATTTAAAGTCACAGTTTTCTGAAAAATAATATTAAACGTTTATTCTCAGTTCAAAACCCCTCTCCCACCGCCTTAATGACTAATCAGTTTATTTTTCTATGCTTCCCTAAATAAGTAAACCCTGGATCCCAACCTTTCTTCCTAAACTTTCTCCACTTTAACTTCAACTCCTTAGGACCATCCCCTCAACCAATCGCATTAATTTTTCCAGTCCCCCTCCCGCCCTAGAATTTGACTCCTTCACCGCCCCCACCAGTGTTCTGCCTCGGATTTGCGAATACAGATCGGAAGACCTGGGAGTTGTGCCATCCGGCAGGAATATCGGTGTGGGACGGCCATCCTGACGAGGTAAGGAATTATTCATTAATTGCTCTTGATTTTCACATTTAAAATCAGTCACCATCTTGTGCAGAGTTCACCCCTTCCCCCCTCACCTGTCAGAGTGCAGAGTTCACCCCTTCTCCCCTCACCCGTCAGAGTACAGAGTTCAACTAGATACAGGACTGCAATTTATCATTGTGTTGTGCTCTGCAATGGTGCGCTGTGAGAGCAGAGACCTTTCGACATGGAAGTGCTGCCTCACAGTCCCCACGATATTATGTATGGGGGCTGATTTAAATAGAGGGGGCGGGGCGGTCGCTTCGATGATGCAGAGGGGCCGGCCACCGCATCTCCGGCAATGGCATCCTGCGCCACCGCACAGGCACAAGCACCATCTTAAATGGGTTCAGCCCTCAGCAATTATATAAATATTTCAAGTTACAGTCGTCAGGATGCTTTTAAAATAAATAATTAGTATAGATAGGGAGGCCTTTCCCCAAAACCCTCCAATGGTATTTTAATTGGCCCTTATTGAAAAAAACGTAATTTATTCCAAACCCGAACTTCACCACCCACCCAAACTTTCTAATATTTGCCCTTCAACACCTTCGCACTATCCCTACAGCCAATAAAAAAATATTTTCCCCGCTGCCCCATACTTCCCACCCTGAAAATATTATTCCTCCCTCCTCTACAGTAGGTTCTCAATATGGAGCTCCGAAGGCGCACAAGCTGTGTTCAGCGGTTGTAAAATCAGCATGGGGTTGGCCGCCAACTGCAGGTAAGTTATTTTACATCTTAGCATCATAGAAGAAACATGGAATGCTTAAGGCACATAAAGAGGCTACATGGCCCATCGTGTCTTTTAGGTGGAAAAACAATCCACCTATTCTGCCATTGCCGCATCTCTTCCAGGAATGCCTACCTTGAAGAAGTTCTGCTCTTCTGTCCGACTCACTGCAACCTATTCTTATCCCACCTTCCAGCATTTGGTCCATAGCCCTGTAGCTTACGGCACTTGAGGTGCCTATCCGGACTCTTTGTGAATGAGTTGATGGTCTCTGCCTCAACAACCCTTTCAGTCAATGAGTTGCAGACCCTTTATCCTTTCTGCCAATTGTTTTAAATCTATGCCCTCTCGTCACTGACCTCTCAGCTAGAGGTCTCTGAATGGACCCGTCACCTCCACTCAATCCAGGCCCCTCAAAATGTTATACATTTCAATCAGGTCGCCCCTCAACCTTGTCTGTTCCAAGGAGAACAATCCCAGCCTATCTACTATTTCCTCATATCTGCATTTCTTCCAGTCCTGGCAATGTCAGCGTAAATCTCCTCTGTACCGTCTCTAGTGCAATTACATCCTGTCTGTACTGAGGTGATCAGAACTGCACACTGTACTCACGTTGTGACCTAACCAATGTGTTATACTTTTCGCACATGCCCTCTTTGCTCTTGTATTATATACCTTGCCTAATAAAGGAAATGATTTCATATGCCTTCTTAACCACCTTATCGAGCACTCCTGTTGCATTCAGGGGTCTGTGGACATTCACTCCAAGGGCCCTCACTTACTCTACACTTCTCAGTATTTTCCATTAATTGTCCATTCCTTTGCCTTGATGACCTCCCCAAATGCAGCACCTCACACTTCTTCAAGTCGATTTCCATTTGGACTTTTCTGCCCATCTGACCAGACCATCAGTATCTTCCTGCAGCCGACAGATATCCTCTTCACTATCTGCCGCATGGTCAATCTTTGTGTCGGCCGCAAACCTTTTGATCACGCCCGCTATATTTACATCAAATCGTTAAATTAAACCAGACAAATGGGACCCAGTACTGAGCCCTACAGAACACCATTGGAAACAGCCCTCCTGTCGCTGAAACACCCATCGACAATTACCCTTTCTTTCCTGCCACAGAGCCAATTTTGTATCCACCTTGCTGCATATCCGTTGTTCCCATGAGATTTTTTTAACCAGTTTGCCATGTGAGACCTTATCAAGAGCCTTGCTAGAATCCATGCAGACCACATCAACTGCATTACACTCATCTATCTTCCCTGTTACTTCTTCAAAAAAATCGATCAATTTGGTCAAACTAGATCTTCCTTACCAAATCCATGATGACTATCCTTGATTGGCCTATGTCTTTCTAAGTGACAGTTTATCCTTTCTCTCAAATTATTCCAATAATTTGCCTACTACTGAGGTGAGACTGACTGGCCTGTAATTATTCGGTCTATCCTTCGCTCCCTTTTTAAACAGAGATGAAACGTTGTTAATTTAAATATTTAGACGATGGCCCCACTGCCAAGCGGTAGGGGCAACGCCAAGGTTCCCCCGCCAAGGTGGACCCTTCTCTATGTCGGGCATCGAGGTGGGCCTCTCTCCTCAGAACTTTATGCCTCCGTCCCGCCGTGACCCACGGAATCAAGGGGCTAGTAAAATTCATCCCATATATTTGAACTGAGGGATGGCAGCTGAATACAATGAGCGTACAATTCTGGGCTGCACATTCTAGATAGATAATGGAATAGAGGGTAAGACTGAATAAGGAGAGCGCACAGCTCTCGACACCAGATCCCAGATATAAAGAGGAGGCGAGGGTGTGAGGTTGGTAAAGAGGTGTTTACAAGCCTGGAATTCAGACAACAGGTACATTGGGCTGGATTTAGGTGTCTCCCAGGCGTCTGGGTCCTCAGGGGGGCGGGTGGAGGGGAGGTGGAGCCGTTGAAGATGACTCTGGGATAGCGCCACCACGCACACCGACGCTGAGATGGCCCAACACCATATTGCCAGTGGCGGCAAGGTGTCAGGCCGCCCACGCACCTCCCCCCGCCCTCCCAGCCCAACCGCTCGGCAATGGGACCCTCATTTGCATATTTTAATAAACTAAAATTAATTAATTTGTAATACTTACATCGCCACCTGAGTTCCTGCTCCGATCTCCAGCCCAATTGCTGGCACTCCTTCGCCTTCAAATCCCCGTCCCGGGAAACAGGCGTCACATTGGTGCAGAGAGGGGTATCACTCAATGAAGGAGGGGTGAAAGCGGTCAAAGTAACATCATTGGTGTAGGGGCTGGTGGGAAGGATTGGAGATTAAAGATTATGCAGTTTTGGGAGGAGGTTTAGATAGTAAAGGTAAGCATTTTGGCAGAAAGGGAAATTTAACAATTGTATGGTTATGTGGGTGGGGGAAGGGCAAATGAGTGTATTTATTGTTGGTGTCCCCTTTATCTTTAAGGATTTAAATCTGTCAGTAGGGTTGGCAGCTTTTTATAAAGGGCACCACCACCGAGTACACCAGGTCCAAGTAAGACTCCACAATGTACTGAAAAACACCCAAAACACATCTAAGGCTCTTTGAAGATCCACCCACAACTTCTCTGAAAAAACTACAACATCATCATGATTATCGACATCACTTTGTGTCAATATGAAGAGTCTGGAACTTTCTGATGGTGGTTTTAATCTCTTTTTTTCAATCCGGTAAATTCTGGCTCATGCAGTTTCACTGGCCGCATTACATTTGTCTTTAGTTAATAATAGCACGTAAATTGATCACTGGTCATTGTGTGCTTTTCAGTCACGTTTTTCGATAATGAAAGCCGATTTACTGCAAATATATCAGTTCTCGGTTTGTTCTGTTCACGTTTAGCTGCAATAATTAATAAGTATATTATTTAGATACCCCTGTGGTTTAGGAATCCTCTGTCTCACTCTGACACCTGACACTGAAAATCGACACTCCGCTTTTGTCTCCCATGAACAAGGATCAATTTATAACGTGTGATGCGTTTTTTTTTTACACTGACCTGAAATGGATCCGGTTGCAGAATGCTGTGAATGAGGCTTTTGGTCTGCCGGTTACCGAATGCTTAAAAAAAAGGACAGAGAATGAATCCGAATAGATGCCGCATTGGAAAAGCTGATCTGGAACTTGTGAGAAAATGTGAAATAATACGATATGGGGGATATTATTGCATCCTTGTCGGAAGGCTATATGACCTATTAACGTGATATAGTGTGATGCCGCTCCTTGTTTTACAAGTATGTTGGCCGACGTTTCAAATTTGAAAAAAGAAACCGTTTGGAGTCTGCCAATCCAGCGCGGTTATTTGCCGCTCTATTAATTTGATGTCTCTGGATTGGTGAACTCAGCAACTAACTGATTGGTAACATGAATAACACAATGAGAAGCTGCACAGAGTGACCAATCACCAATGTCCTCATCATCATTCCTCCAGAAGGGAGAAGTGTGACGGAGGTGGGCGGATTCTAGCATTCTTCCTGAACTGTTTTGGAATGTAGTTTTTACAGATTTTTATGAATCAAGTATATTTTTGGGAAAAAAAATGTCTTGACGAAGGAAGACCGGTGGTAATGCTCGGGCAAGGCCAAGTCTCGCTATGGGCAGCAGTTCCCGGTGGGCCGTGCTCACAGGCTACTGACAAAGGCGGAACTATGCTGATCATGTGGGTGCCGGAGCCCGGGTCTATCTGGCTGCTGTGCTCGAGTAGCTGGCAGCTGAAATTCCAGAGCTGGCTGGCAACGCGGCCCAGGACAGCAAGAAGAGCCGCAACATCCCCGGACACCTCCAGCTGGCCCAATGTCTCTTTTCAGAGCCACCCACTTTATCAGTGTAAAGGCTGGTCGCCGTCTGAGAGAGAGCAATTGTATAATGCTCGCGTTTTGGACTTCCAGAAGGCAGTTGATAAGGTGCCGCACAAAAGGTAAGATCACATGGTGTTAGTGGCATTTTATTGGCTTGGATAGAGGATTGTTTAAACAACAGAAAACAGAGGATAAATGGGTCTTTTTCTGGTTAGCAAGATGTAACTGGTGGGGTGCCACAGGCTTCGGGCCTTAGGCCACAATTAGCTACAATCTATATTAATGACTTGGATGCAGGGATGGAAGGTACTGCAGCCAAATTTGCAGATAACACTCAGATAGGTGGGACAGTATGTTGCAATAAAGAAATAAGAAATTTACAAATGGATGTGGATAGGTGAGGTGAATGGGCCAAAATTTGGCAGATGGAGTTTAACGTGGATACGTGTGAGGTTATCCTTCTTGGTCGGAACAAAGAACAAAGAACAAAGAAAATTACAGCACAGGAACAGGCCCTTCGGCCCTCCAAGCCTACGCCGATCCAAATCCTCTATATAAACCTGTCGCCTATTTTCTCAGGGTCTGTATCTCTTTACTTCCTGCCCATTCATGTATCTGTCTAGATACATCTTAAAAGACGCTATCGAGCCCGCGTCTACCACCTCCGCTGGTAATGCGTTCCATGCACCCACCACCCTCTGCGTAAAAAATTTCCACACATATCCCCCCTAAACTTTTCCCCTTTCACTTTGAACTCGTGTCCCCTTGTAATTGAATCCCCCACTCTCGGAAAAAGCTTCATGCTATCCACCCTGTCTATACCTCTCATGATTTTGTACACCTCAATCAGGTCCCCCCTCAACCTCCGTCTTTCTAATGAAAATAATGCTAATCTACTCAACCTCTCTTCATAGCTAGCGCCCTCCATACCAGGCAACATCCTGGTGAACCTCCTCTGCACCCTCTCCAAAGCATCCACATCCTTTTGGTAACGTGACGACCAGAACTGCACGCAGTATTCCAAATGAGGCCGAACCAAAGTCCTATACAAATGTAACATGACCTGCCAACTCTTGTATTCAATACCCCGTCCGATGAAGGAAAGCATGCCGTATGCCATCTAGACCACTCTATTGACCTGCGTTGCCACCTTCAGGGAACAATGGACCTGAACACCCAAATCTCTCTGTACATCAATTTTCTCCAGGACTTTTCCATTTACTGTATAGTTCACTCGTGAATTGGATCTTCCAAAATGCATCACCTCACATTTGCCCTAATTTACTCCATCTGCCATTTCTCTGCCCAAACTCTCCAGTCTATCTATGTTCTGCTGTATTCTCTGACAGTCCCCTTCAGTATCTGCTACTCCACCAATCTTAGTGTCATCTGCAAACTTGCTAATCAGACCACCTATACTTTCTTCCAAATCATTTATGTATATCACAAACAACAGTGGTCCCAGCACGGATCCCTGTGGAACACCACTGGTCACACGTCTCCATTTTGAGAAACTCCCTTCCACTGCTACTCTCTGTCTCCTGTTGCCCAGCCAGTTCTTTATCCATCTAGCTAGTACACCCTGGACCCCATGCGCCTTCACGTTCCCCATCAGCCTACCATGGGGAACCTTATCAAACGCCTTACCGAAGTCCATGTATATGACATCTACAGCCCTTCCCTCATCAATCAACTTTGTCACTTCCTCAAAGAATTCTATTAAGTTGGTAAGACATGACCTTCACTGCACAAAACCATGTTGCCTATCACTGATAAGCCCATTTTCTTCCAGATGGGAATAGATCCTATCCCTCAGTATCTTCTCCAGCAGCTTCCCTACCACTGACATCAGACTCACCGGTCTATAATTACCTGGATTTTCCCTGCTACCCTTCTTAAACAAGGGGACAACATTAGCAATTTTCCAGTCCTCCGGGACCTCACCTGTGTTTAAGGATGTTGCAAAGATATCTGTTAAGGCCCCAACTATTTCCTCTCTCGCTTCCCACAGTAACCTGGGATAGATCCCATCCGGACCTGGGGACTTATCCACCTTAATGCCTTTTAGAATACCCAACACTTCCTCCCTCCTTATGCAGACTTGACCTCGAGTAATCAAACAGCTGTCCCTAACCTCAACATCCGTCATGTACCTCTCCTCGGTGAATACCGATGCAAAGTACTCGTTTAGAATCTCACCCATTTTCTCTGACTCCACGCATAACTTTCCTCCTTTGTCCTTGAGTGGGCAAATCCTTTCTCTTAGTTACCCTCTTGCTCCTTATATATGAATAAAAGGCTTTGGGATTTTCCTTAACCCTGTTTGCTGAAGATATTTCATGACCCCTTTCAGCCCTCTTAATTCCTCGTTTCAGATTGCGCCTACAATCCCGATATTCTTTCAAAGCTTCGTCTTTCATCAGCCGCCTCGACCTTATGTGTGCTTCCTTTTTCCTCTTAGCTAGTCTCACACTTTCACCTGTCATCCATGGTTTACTAATCTTGCCATTTCTACCCCTCATTTTCACAGGAACATGTCTCTCCCGCACGCTAATCAACCTCTCTTTAAAAGCCTCCCACATATCAAAAGTGGATTTACCTTCAAACAGCTGCTCCCAATCTACATTCCACAGCTCCTGCCGAATTTTGGTATCGTTGGCCTTCCCCCAATTTAGCACCCTTCCTTTAGGACCACTCTCGTCTTTGTCCATGAGTATTCTAAAACTTACGGAATTGTGATCACTATTCCCAAAGTAGTCCCCTGCTGAAAAGTGAACCACCTGGCCCGGCTCATTTCCCAACACCAGGTCCAGTATGGCCCCTTCCCGAGTTGGACTATTTACATACTGCTCGAGTAAACCCTCCTGGATGATCCTTACAAATTCTGCTCCATCTGGACCTCTAACATTAAGTGAATCCCAGTCAATGTTGAGAAAATTAAAATCTTCTATCACCACCACCCTGTTGCTCCTACAGCTTTCCATAATCTGTTTACATATTTGTACCTCTATCTCACGCTGGCTGTTGGGAGGCCTGTAGTACAGCCCCTGAATAGAAAGGAAAATTATTATCTAAATGGAGAGAAACTTCCGAGTGCTTCGGTGAAGAGGGATCTGGATGTCCTCGTGCATGAATTGCAGAAAGTTACTATGCATGTGCAGCAGGTAATAAGGAAGGCAAATGGAATTTTGGCATTTACTGCTAAAGAAATAGAATATGAAAGTAGGGAAGTGTTGCTGCAAATGTTCAAGGCATTAGTGAGACCGCACCTTAGGTATTGCACTCAGTTTTAGTCCCCTTACCTGAGGAGGGATATATTTGCATCAGAGGCAGTTCAGAGGAGGTTCACGAGATTGGTTCCAGGGATGAGGGGTTTGTCTTATGAAGTGAGACTGAGCAGTTTAGGCCTTTACTCTCTGGAGTTTAGAAGAACAAGAGGAGATCTAATGAGGTGTATAAGATGAATAAGGGGATTGACAAAGTAGACACAGAGAGGATATTTCCTCTTGTGGGGCAATCTAAAACGAGAGCTCATAGTTTTTGTATAAGGGGCAGCAGATTTAAAACTACTTCTCTTAAAGGGTGTGAGTCTGTGAGGTTCACTACCCGAGAGTGCGGTGGATGCCGGGACTTTGAGTAAATTTAAGGAGGAGACAGACAGATTTTTAATTAGAAATGGGTTGAATGGTTAAGAAGAACACGCAGGACAGTGGAATTGAGGCCAAGATGAGATCAGCCATGATCGTATGGAACGGCGGAGCAGGCTTGAGGGGCTGAATTGTCTACTCCTGTTCCTAGTTCTTATGTACTTATGCTGCTTTGAGTTGGCATGTTTTGGGATTTAGCTGCTCATGTCTTGCGATATTATCAGGCATTTTAACAATTCTATCCTTTAAGCACAGATAAAGCTTTTGAGTCTGAAAATGATCACCCCTCTAAAGAAATGAGCTGTACACATTGGTATTGCTGCTCCAGACAAGTTTCTCGACTGGAAACGACATCAGGAGATCGCAGCTCTTTCTTTTGCCAATTTGTTAGCTCGTCAAAGAGCCGTTGTGTTATTTGATGCCAAACTCAGTTCAGGGCAGGATGAGTTTAGGCGCGCTTCCCGTGGAGACGGCGGGCCATCTGGATGTCTTTGGGCATGATGGTGACTCGCTTGGCGTGGATGGCGCACAGGTTGGTGTCCTCAAAGAGCCCCACCAGGGAAGCCTCGCTGGCCTCCTGCAGGGCCATGACGGCCGAGATCTGGAAGCGCAGGTCTGTCTTGAAGTCCTGCGCGATCTCCTGCACCAGGCGCTGGTAGGGCAGTTTGCGGACGAGCAGCTCGGTGCATTTCTGGTACCGGTGGATCTCCCTCAGAGCCACAGTGCCGGGTCTGTAACGGTGAGGCGTCTACACTCAACCCGTGGCTGGTGCGCTCTTGCGGGCCCCTTTGTTAGCCAGGTGCTTGCGGGGGACATTCCCTCCGGTCGATTTGCGCGCTGTCTGCTTGTGTCTGGCCATTACGGGAGAAGATCTGGAACAAAGACGCTGTAAATGTTGAGGCTGCTCAGGAACTGTCTATTTATGACATTAGAGGGACCGCCCTTGTATTGTGATTGGATGCAGCCCCGTCCAACAGTCAAGTTTGAAACCAGATCTGGGAAGTAAAAGGGCGGTGGGAAATGCTGGGCCCTGATTGGTTGAACTGCAACTGAAATTTAATCAATTTCAAAAAGCCCGCCAATTTCAGATAGCAAAACAATCAAAAAAAATTTTAAAACACCTAATTTGGCGGAAGAATTATGAAATCTGATTCCTACAGCTCATTTCATTCGTGTGAGATCCCCCAAGGACGATTTGCTACAGTTTTACAGGGTATTGGTGAGACTGCATCTGTAATACTATGTACAGTTTTGGTCTCCTTACTGATGAAAGCAAAGGCATTACATTCGAAGCAGTTCGACTGATTAATCATATGAAGGGGTTATTTTCTGGGAAATGGTTGGACAGGTTGGCCTGTATCCATTGGAGTTAAGAAGAATGAGAGGTGATCTTATTGAAATATATATGCTCTTGAGGGCACTTGGCAGGGTTTTCCCTTATGAGAGAGACTAGAACCAGGGAACACAAGGATCCTTGCGAAAAGTGAAAGAAACAGGAAGCATCTGTTAAGTGTGTAGATTGAACCAATTAGGATAATCGGAAAAATTCTGAACCTAATATGGTAAGATCCTAACACCCCAAGAAGAGTAAAAGAAAGGATGATAGGGGATATCATCGGTACACATAGCACGGAGAACATTGTTGTCACACTTAGAAGGAGAAGATAGACGATGGTCAACACAGCAAGAGAAGAAAAAGGAGAGAAGGCCATGTCCCAGCAAGCTCAGAAGCAAGAACCAGGATTGAGTGTTGCTGCATGCCTATTGCCGTTGTTAAGGATTAATTTTGTGCATCTTAGTTAATCCTAATATGACTTGCTTACAGAACTTGAGCTTGTACCTTGTAGGTCCATCTTGTCCATCCTCTGTTCAGGTAACATCTAGCTGAAACTTACAGATCTTTAGCATCTGCAAACATTGCTATGCATTTTGTCCTCCCCAAACTTCGAAATTATGGCCCCTATAAAATCAATGTTGCTAATAAAGTTTTCTGTGTCACCCGACTGCACACTTCTTCGCATTAAAAATTACATCCGTTCACTACTACATTCTTTCTCCTATCCTTTAGCCAAGTACCATCTCAGCATACCAGCGTTAATTTTTAACATGCACTTTCTGTTTACCTCTGTTATGCACGACTTGAATGCCTTTCAAAAACCATTTATCCAATATCTATAGCACTACCTTCAGCAAAGTCAACCCCAAGAATTCAATCAGGTTAGTTGCACATGATTTGTCCTTAGCAGATCGGTACTGCATGTCCTTTATAAACTTATCATTCTTCAAGTTGAAGTTCATTTAATTTTTGACACTTGTCTCCAATTGTTTTCGACGACTGATGACAAAACTCATTGGTCTGTTGTCACCAGCGTTTTCCATCCCATTCCTAGAACAGGAGTGTAACATTTGCACTGTTTCAGTCGACTGGCACTACTTTAATATCCAAACATTATCGTCAGGGCCTCTTTTATCTCCCTCAGCAATCTGGGATGCTTTCTATCTGAACTCACCAACTTAAAGTGATGCCAATCTATTCAGGACTTCCTTTCTGTCTATTTTCATTCTATCCAATATCTCTGTACACCTCCTCGACCGGGACATTAACTTCATCCTTGCTTTTGTGAACAGACATGACGCTCTCATTCATTACTTTTTCCAACACAAGGAGATTTCCTTTCTTTATCCCTAAAAGCTCCGCAATTTCTGAACTATCATTTTGCATTTTTCTTTATTTATTGATTATTTTGCCGGTATAATCACGGCAGGTCCCTGTCTCTCTTGTTTTGAATGAAACGATGAAGATCGCCATTCGGTATTACTCACATTGACCGCGGGTTTCACTCCGGTTAGATAAACCTTTGATGGCTGAAATTAATTCTACAAGGTCCGAACAAACACACCAGCTCCCTCCTTCCTCCCATGTTTCTGTCGGATTGTTTTGAGAGCAGGGGGTCTCAATAATAACAAACACCCTGCAAGGAGAGACGGCAATTTGAACATCTAAATGGGATCAGCTCCCGGCTTTCCAGGTTATAGATTCCCTTGTCCCATCCCCTCCTTCCCTCCAGCCTAACCCCATGTTGAGTTTCATTGTTTGGACATGATGTCGGTGAAATGGCGAAAGTTCCCATTGATTTGTGTTGCAGAGATCTGCGCATGCGCGGTATAGCCACGCCCACTGAGACGTCATCATTGGGAGAAGAGCGCATGCGCCCTCCTTCGCCCAACACTTGCTCTGAGCGTCATTCAGTGAGTGAGCAGAAGACTGTTTAAATTCGCTGCGAATGGAGACATTAGAGCCCCGGGTAAGTGAACAAACAGCATCTGCTTGCAGCAGCACACCAGGTTTGGGAGCGCGTCTGCAGAGGTGCTCAAAGATTAACATTGGATAGCGGGGAAGTTCAGCGGAAATAAAAACAAGAAATGCTGGAATCACTCAGCAGGTCTGGCAGCATCTGTGGAAAGAGAAGCAGAGTTAACGTTTCGGGTCAGTGACCTTCTTCGGAAGAAGGGTCACTGACCCGAAACGTTAACTCTGCTTCTCTTTCCACAGATGCTGCCAGACCTGCTGAGTGATTCCAGCATTTCTTGTTTTTATTTCAGATTTCCAGCATCCGCAGTATTTTGCTTTTAAGTTCAGTGGCAGTCAGGCTGCACGATAACGATGCAGCAGTTGTTCAAAGACGAGGTGAAAATTTTTACGACACGTTTTAAAAAGTGCCTGCTTGTTTTTCCTTCAACAACAGGACTTGGAAGTACAAATCTACCTGACCCAAACACGACTAGACCCGAATACGTACATCCAAAGGTGATTCTACACCACAGTACACTGTGGATGTAAAACAAATGCTGTCTGCTGGAGAAAGTTTAGCAGTCCTGCAGCCGGAAAATTGAAGTCTTCCATTTGGAACATTTCAATCTTGTTGTTTTCCGCAATAGTAAAAGTTCAAGTGGATTTGTACAATGCAAATCTTGCAAACTTCTACAAAAATATCACAGGAAAAAGACAGGAAATTCATCTTTGCAGCGGCACACTGAAAAGGATGTACTCGACCCACAGCAGAGACAAGTCAGTCAAAGCTAACTTCATTGGTACGTACGAGCAACAAAAAAAAATAACCGCTCACAAGGAATCAGATATTACAGTCAAATGTGTGACTCTCTGTTGCAAGGATATTCGAACTTTCCAAACTGTCTCTGGTGAAGGGTTTGTTGAGCTAGTACAAGAGCTTTTCAATGTGGGTGCTGCATACGGTTAAGTATCAGCTTCAAGTGTGTTACCAAATGCAATTACAGTTTGAAGAAGGTGTCGTGATGTGGCCAAAGAAAAGAAAAAATAACTAATTCCTCAGATTGCTGATATACTGAAGGATGTGAATGTGGGAATGCCAACTGACATGTGGACGGACGGCTACAGTAAAATCCATTAGATGTCGATAACTTGTCATTATACCACAATAAATTGCAAACTTAATGCCAATGTTTTAACAGCAGCAATGCTTCCACTGGAGGACACCAAAACTGGCAAAAACATCAGGCATGAGATTTTAAAGCTGCTAGTGAATACACTTGGATTCGACCCAGCAAATTTAAATAAATTAGTCTGGGTGACAGATCAAGGTGAGAACATTGTGTTTGCTCTGTGACCGCATCAACAAAGAACAAAGAACAAAGAACTGTAATATAAAAGCAAAATACTGCGGATGCTGGAAATCTGAAATAAAAACAAGAAATGCTGGAATCACTCATCATGCCTGGCAGCATCTATGGAAAGAGAAGCAGAGTTAACGTTTCAGGTCAGTGACCCTCCATCGGAACTGAACAAAGAACAGTACAGCACAGGAAAAGGCCATTCGGCTCTCAAAGCCTGCGCCGATCTTGATGCCTGCCTAAACTAAAACCTTCTGTACTTCCGGGGTCCGTATCCCTCTATTCCCATCCTATTCAAGTTTTTGTCAAGATGCCTCTTAAACGTCTCTCTTATACCTGCTTCCAGCACCTCCCCCGGCAACAAGTTCCAGTCACTCACCATGATCCGTGTAAAGAACTTGCCTCGCACATCCCCTCTAAACTTTGCCCCTCTCACCTTAAACCTATGCCCCCCAGTAACTGAATCTTCCACCCTGGGAAAAAGCTTCTGACTATCCACTCTGTCCATGCCACTTATAACTTTGTAAACTTCTATCATGTCGCCCCTCCATCTCCGTCGTTCCAGTGAAAACAATCCGAGTTCATGCAACCTCTCCTCATAGCTAATGCCCTCCAGACCAGGCAACATCCTGGTAAACGTCTTCTGTACCCTCTCCGAAGCCTCCACGTCCTTCCAGTAGTGTGGCGACCAGAATTGCATGCAATATTCTAAGTGTGGCCTTACTAAAGTTCTGTACAGCTGCAGCATGACTTGCCAATTTTTATACTCGATGCCCCGACCGATGAAGGAAAGCATGCCGTATGCCTTCTTGACTAACTTATCCACCTGCGTTGCCACTTTCAGTGACCTGTGGAACTGTACGCCCAGATCTATCTGCCTGTCAATACTCCTAAAGGTTCTGCCATTTACTGTATATTTCCCACGTGCATTAGACCTTCCAAAATGCATTACCTCACATTTGTCCGGATTAAACTCCAGCTGCCATTTCTCCGCCCAAGTCTCCAACCGATCTATATCCTGCTGTATCCTCTGACAATCCGCATCACTGTCCGCAACTCCAACAACATTTGTGTCATCCACAAACTTACTAATCAGACCAGCTACATTTTCCTACAAATCATTTACATATACTGCAAACAGCAAAGGTCCCAGCACTGATCCCTGCGGAACACCACGTGTCACATCCCTCCATTCAGAAATGGACCCTTCCACTGCAACCCTCTGTCTTCCATGACCAAGCCAATTCTGTATCCATCTTGCCAGCTCATCTCTGATCCCATGTGACTTCACCTTTTGTACTAGTGTACCTTAAGGGACCTTGTCAAAGGCTATACTGAAGTCCATTTAGATAACATCCACTGCCCTTCCTTCATCAAGCATCTTCGTCACTTCCTCCAAAAACTCAATCAAATTGGTGAGACACTACCTCCCCTTCCCAAAACCATGCTGCCTCTCGCTAATAAGACCAAATTGTTTCCAAATGGGATTAAATCCTGTCCCGAAGAATCCTCTCTAATAGTTTCCCGACCACTGACGTAAGGCTCACCGGCCATTAATTTCCGAGATTATCCTTACTACCCTTCTTAAACAAAGGAACAACATTAGCTATTCTCCAGTCCTCAGGGACCTCACCTGTAGCCAATGAGGATGCAAAGATGTCTGTCAAGGCCCCAGCAATTTCTTCCCTTGCCTCCCTCAGTATTCTGGGGTAGATCCCATCAGGCCCTGAGATCGTATCTACCTTAATGCTTTGCAAGAAACCCAACACCTCCTCCTTTTTGATAATGAGATGACTGAGACTATCTACACTCCCTTCCCTCGGCTCATCATCGACCAAGTTCTTCTCCTTGGTGAATACTGATGCAAAATATTCATTTAGTACCTCGTCCATTTCCGCTGGTTCTACACATAGATTCCCTTCTCTGTCCTTGAGTGGGCCAACCCTTTCCCTGGTTACCCTCTTGCTCTTTATATACGTATATGAAGCCTTGGGATTTTCCTTAATCCTGTTTGCCAATGACTTCTCATAACCCCTTTTAGCCCTCCTGACTCATTGCTTCAGTTCCTTCCTACTGTCTTTATATTCCTCAAGGGATTCCGTCTGTTCCTAGCCTTCCAGCCCTTACAAATGCTTCCTTTTTCTTTTTGATGAGGCTCACAATATCCCTCGTTATCCAAGGTTTCCAAAACATGCCAAACTTATCCTTCTTCCTCACAGGTACATGCCGGTCCTGGATTCTAATCAACTGACCTTTGAAAGACTCCCACATGTCTAATGTTGATTTACCCTCAAACAGCCGCCCCCAATCTAAATTCTTCAGTTCCTACCGGTTATTGTTATAATTAGCCTTCCCCCAATTTAGCATCTTCACCCGAGGACGACTCTTCTCCTTATTCACAAGTACCTTAAAACTTATGCAATTATGGTCACTGTTCCATAAATGCTCCCCTACTGAAACTTCGAACACCTGGCCGGACTCATTCCCCAATACCAGGTCCAGTACGGCCCCATACCCAGTTGGACTATCTACGTATTGTTTCAAGAAGCCCTCCTGGATTCTCCTTACAAATTCTTCCCTTCCATGCCCCTAGCCCTAAGTGAGTCCCAGTCAATAAAATTAAAATCACCCACCACTACAACCCTGCTACCTTTACATATTTCAACAATCTGTCTAAATATCTGCCCCTCTACCTCCCGCTGGCTGTTGGGAGGCCTGTAATAAACTCCCAACATCGTGACTACACCTTTCCTATTCCTGAGCTCCACATGCCTCGCTGCATATCCCCTCCGAGGTATCCTCCCGCAGTACAGCTGTGATATTCTCCTTAACCAGTAATGCAACTCCCCCACCCCTTTTTCATCCCCCTCTTTCCCGCCTGAAGCTTCTAAATCCTGGAACATTTAGCTGCCAATCCTGTCCTTCCCTCAACCAAGTCTCTGTAATCGCAACAACATCATAGTTCCAAGTACTAATCCAAGCTCTCAGTTCCTTTGCCTTACCTGTTATACCTCTTGCATTGAAACAAATCCACTTCAGACCACCAGTCCCGCTGTGCTCCACAACATCTCCCTGCCTGCTCTTCCTCTTCGTCTTACTGGCCTTATTTACTCGTTCCTCCTCATTTATTTCACTTGCTGTCCAACTGCTGTGGTTCCCACCCCCTGCCACCCTAGTTTAAACACTTCCGAGTGATGCTAGCAATCCTTGCAGCCAGGATATTTGTGCCCCTCCAGTTAGATGCAACCCGTCCTTCTTGTACAGGTCCCATCTGTCCCTGAAGAGTACCCAATGGTCACGATATCTGAAACCCTCCCTTCTACACCAGCTGTTCTGCCACGTGTTTAGCTGCACTACCTTCCTATTTCTAGCCTCACTGGCACGTGGCACTGAGAGTAATCCCGAGATTACCACACTAGAGGTCCTGTCTTTTAACTTTCCACCTAACTCCTTAAACTCCCCCTGCAGGAACTCATCACTCTTCCTGCCTATGTTGTTGGGACCGATGTGTACCACAACCTCTGGCTGTTCACCCTCCCCGTTCAGAATGCCTCCTGTCCGTTCAGAGACATCCTTGACCCTGGCACCAGGGTGGCAACATACCACCCTGGAGTCTCTTTCACGTCCACAGAAGTATTGACGTCTGGATTGTCAGGACCATGTATATCACACGGTCCTTCAACATTCAGTTGCTCCAAAGCTTCTGAAGCTCCGGATGTTGTAGAAACAATACATCATGCCACAGTCTTGGTGACATATATTAAACAGTCTGGTCTTTCTGCACAGTTACCTAAAACTTTAAATCCAGTGGAAGAAACGAGGTCCAGTACTTGGTACCAGACACTGAATTCAATTCAGGATAATTCTCATTAGCTGCAAGTGAAACTGGAACAGCGTGGGGAAAGCTGCTGGCTGGAGAACATCGCCCCCGATGTCTTGCAGTGTTTGGTTGATTTCCTCTGACCATTTTATGAAGCTCAGCGGAAACTAGATGGAGTCGAGCATCCTACATTGAACCTGGTAATTCCGTGATTTGAGGATCTTAAAAGATTCTGTATGCCACTTTCTTACGATAGTCCAATGCAAGCAGTTGTCAGGCAAAAGCACAGAGAGTGGCTTCTGAAGAAAGTTGAAATAAATGATGAGCACAAGATAGGAACATTTCTCTGGCTTAAATTTAACCAGCTCTGAATGCTGTCCAGCCATGATGGGGAAGAAGTTTATTCTGAAGTGCGCAGACATATCAACAACATTCAAGCAGGAGTCCCTGTGAAGGAAACGACAGTGGTTGACAGTGAACCTACAGCTGCCAAAAACAGTGACTGCATTTGCTGAATGGGAGATTGTTCATGAACAAATAGACACAAATGATAAAGTGCAGCAGTACACAGCACAGAGTCCTGCTGTGTTGGCGATGGAAAACGAGCGAGATCTGTTGGGCTGGTGGAAGGAACACACTGTTCCATACCCTAAACTGGCCCGGCTGGCTCGAAGTATACTTTACATTCTGGCGAGCTGTAGCAGCAGGAAGAGGTACTTCAGTGTGGCTGGAAAGCCAATCAAACAGCGGAGGACTGCTCTTCAGCCTTCCACAGTTGACACTATTATTTTTTACATGACAATTTATAAGACATTTCTTTCGATATTTTTTTGCTATGTCTGTAACTGAGACTACCGACTTGCTGTGCATGCGACTAAGACTATTGACTTGCTGTGTCTGTGAATGAGACTACTTGCTTGCTGTGTCTGTAACTGAGACTACTTACTTGCTCTGTCTGTAACTGAGACTACTTACTTGCTCTGTCTGTAACTGAGACTACTTACTTGCTCTGTCTGTAACTGAGACTACGTACTTGCGCTGTCTGTGCCTGAATCTACGAAATCGAATGTTCACCTGACTACCTATCGGGTGCTTCATTGGAGCAGGCTATGAGTTTTCTTTTTAATCTACACTTTGAAACTATTTGTTTCTGTTTTATCTGGTTATTGTCACAGTGCTGTTTGTGGAAGCTTGCTGTGGGCAATTGCTGCTCCGTTTCCGACTATCCAACAGCGAATACAATTCACAAAGATCTTCATTGTGCGTAAAGTGCTTTGGGACGTCCTGAGGTTGTGAAAGGTGCTTGAGAAGAGCAAGTCTTTCTTTGCAGAGAGAAAATGGATAATCTCATGAGAAGACTGCTTACAAATCATGAGGGAGTCAAGATGTTGTTTGAAAGTCTCAGAAGAGACAGGTTGATATTTCTGACAGAAAACTGAAATACTGTGTGTATTTGAAAGTCATCGACAAAAACTTCGTTCAGCTCCTACAGTTGGGATCTTTAAATCTATGTAATCAAGGAGTTGGAAGAATGATGTTCAATAAATACATAACTTTATTCGATCGCTGTTAGATAATTTGTTTTGCATTTCACTACTTCAAATCAGGGTTTCTGGGTTGTTTTATCTCTTCTGAGACTGAACTGCAATCTTTTAGAGGAACAAGACAGTCCAGTGTGGAAAAGCAATTAAGAAGCAGCGCTGATTGTTTATCTGGCAGTGCAGAAGAAACTGACAAAGATCTCAAAGGATAGATGGACACATTAAAAGCTTTGGAGGGTTGAGATCCACCCATGACATCAAATAATTTGGGGTAAGAATATTTGTTTGTAAAAAGAAGATGCGAATTGTTATGTAAATTTGTTTAAATGTATATGCTAGAAATCATTCAACATATTTATCAACTTTAACATACTTTTTTTTTGCTTTGTAGGCTATTCGAGGTGCTGGCGATTATGTGTAAGCTGATCAAACAGAAGTCTTCAATAAACAGCACTGTAGATGCACAGTACTGTCGACTAATGATCAGGCGGCACCGGGAATCAGCAGTGCTGCACATTAACAATCAAATATCACGGGGAAAGCCTGCTATCTGTTCTGTGATTTTTCCAATCAATCAATCTTTCCATTCACTGAAATTTACTTTCAAGTCCAATCTCTCTGAACTGAATTCGCTGAGCTTAAGTCACTGAGCTGAGTAAGAAAATGATCATTGGCCTCTGTGTTACTCATGTTCAAATCTTCATGGCCTTCTACGTTTTGTCCTGTGGGAAGGCTAGAGAATGAATTATGAAATGGGATTTAGTGCCGATGTTTGAAACCCTTCAGCTCTTTCTATGATTTCATTAATTTAACAACGTGATTGAGAGGGTATTTCACCACTTTCTTCAGCTCCTGTCTGAATTTAGACTGTGTCACAGTCTAAATACATGTGTTGGTGCAGGAACTGAGAAGTTGCAGCATCTCTGATGTGTGATCTGTGCTCAAGAGAGGGTCAGTGTAGGAGGAATAATAATGAGCATCTGCAATTCGCCTATAAATGTTGCACACAACCCAGGTCACCCATAACAGCATAAAACTGCCAGTTATACTGAAGAGTAAAATAATTGATTTACTGCTATTATCCATCTCTGGGTCCTTGTGATTCTCTCCCTTGCAGTGGCTCCGGAATCCCCTGCAAACTTTAATGGCAAATTAAGTACGTCTGACCGTTAGAACATTGAGCAGCAAAATCAGAAAGAACGGGACACAAGGGGTTAAAATGTAGTGAAACAATTCAAATGCCCCCCATGTGGGGGAAGTATAGAAGCTCGGTTTATGGACACAACGCAGGGGATCATTATCAATAATGTACCTTTGTTTAAATGTAAAGTACCAGGGGACTGACTCTAAACAGCCCATCACACTCACTGTTCCAACAATCACAGACGCTGTTTTCCTGGTGCAATATCTTCTTTGCAGCTTCTCACAACAAATGGTCACAAATCGATTAAAGGTGAAAGTGACTGTGAGCCAGACAGAAACAACTGTGGCTGCAGAAAGCAGAACGGCAGTGAGAATACACACAGGAGTAATTCTCAGGAATGAATCTGGGAAATAAATTGAAACAATCCAACTCAATATGCGATCAGTGAGAACGACCAGGAGATCAGCCACTGCCATTCCCACCAGGTAGACATTGATGCATTTGGAGAGACCGCACTTTCCTCGGGACAGGATCACAATCGCCATCAAGTTAACTGGAAGAGAGAGAAAGGAAGCAGAGAAATTACTGATCAGAACTGGAGACAAAGCAGCACTTTGACAGGATCTGGGCTGGGCATCTAACTGTGAAAAGTGATTTATTGACCCAGGCAGTGCTTTGCCACAGTGAAATGTTTGAAACAGAATTATGAATAATGAATTGGGAAATTGATGAAGAAAGTCAATAAAGTTAGCATTGGATCTACTGGATGTACTGAGTGAGGATTCAGTGCCAGTTGGGAAATGAGAAGGGCTTTTACAGAGATGGAATCCAATATGTTAATTGGGAATTTGTCTCCTGATTGTTGGTTGGGAACATTTGCGGAGAACGGGATGTGCAGCTGGTTGTTCAGAGAACGGACAGGGACTGTTACCAAATGGGAAAAAGGACTCCTGCTCCTATGTTCCTGTATTCCTATCAGGTTGGACGAGGCAGCTGGAGGTGGAGACTGTGAGTGAGATTGGGAGGGAGAGAAGGAAAAGGACATGTTGGTGCTGGAGGGGAGACTGGAACAGATGGTTTGGGCAATTGGCTGAACTGAAGCAATTGATGAAGCTACTGAGGATTCAATACAGTGAGAGGAGAGGCTGAGATTCACAGGGACAGACTGCAGCAGAGAGTTCGCGGAAATCTATTGATCCCAGTAATACAACTCAATTAATACATTCAAATAATAATCCCTGTGGTTAATGGTGTTGGAGAACAGTTCATTGGTTATAAAATATAGTCAATACATTTAGATTGTACTGGCATTAAATACCATTTTAAGTATATTTCTGATATCAGACTTGCTCTTTATTGAATTCAGCAGACACCGAGATTTTAAAGTGTGGTATTTAAATAATGAATTATCATCAGTGAAGAACTGATTCCATTCTGTTTATTCAGTCACTAAATAAGGAATAAGAACTTTCTACCAAACAAAATGAGGACCTGACAGAAATCAACACGAGGATCAAGTCCAACAGGGAAATTAACACAATCTGAGAACAGATAACTTCAACTCACAGTTTCTTTCACTAACTGTTCAGGACATTCCAGCACTTTATGATAGTGAATTATTTACACTGCTGCTTCTTTCTCTTTCTCTTTCCGTCTGCTTATCTCTTTCCCTCGGTTTTGTTCTCCCTGCTCCTTTTCTCCCTTCCTATCTCTCTGGAGTACTCACACCCTGAAAACTGTTACTTAATGCCACTTTTCATATATGGTTTATTCCTAACATTCTGCGCCTGCATTCTTTTCAACAGCCCCGTGTTCTATGCAGAGTCAGTTTGATCAATGGTGAAACCTCTGTGAATAATTTAACGTATCTACAGAACACAGAAGTCTCCACCTGTTCACCTACACTCTTCACTTCATTTGCAAGGTATTGAATAAACAGGATCGCAAGCTTCTTCCAGACAAACATCACAATCTTTCCTTCTCCTGGAATTATAAATTGCACCGTTAAAATGTGGGATTGTTTAATTAATAAAACACCAACATCAGCGCAGCAGCTGACAATCATAGATAGATGGGAGCCTCTTGATTCCAACTGATAGAGTGTAAACCAATAAAACATCACATCAATACTCTCTATTTTACAACAGAGTGACAGTGACAGTGAAGGCTACACAGTGAAGCAAAGAAGGTGATGTGAAAGTGTCAGCAGAAAACGTAGGTCAGTGACGAGACCTCAGAAGCTGCGTCAGACACACAGAGAATGAAATATTATTTGCTAACAGTGATAACCAATAAATACATTGAAATCCGAGTTAATTTGAACCCTGTTATTGAGGAAGGAGGACATTGTGCTGTCCTCTTGTAACACTGAGACCGTGAGATGTCTCGTTATCAATCACGGAAAAAAAAATATTCCAAAACCGGTTTGATCCACATCATGAAACTGTTAAAAGCTCTTATTCTTGATCCTATCCGAGACATCCCCTTCAAATACATTCAATGCACGAAATAATCCAGTAATAATGCCAGGAGTACTTCAACCAATACCATTCAAGACATAACAGGGCTTCTGCAAGATTGAAAGAGTAGATAATGAGGAGATTTCATCCGTAGATTGCTGGGGGGTAAAACAGGCGGCTGTGTAAAACACACAGTGGGAAATAATACCCAGCAGAGCAGCACAGTTAATATCGATTTACATCGTTAAGAGCTGAGATACTGGCTTACCAGGGACTCCAATTGCTGCAAGTACAGGGTAATAAATGTCTTCTATCTGATAGAGTACTGGATATCCCATTTCTGTGAGAAACAGAGACTTCTATTAGCCTGGAATCCACAGCTCCAGCAGGCACTCTGCTCTGATCCATTCCAATGCATCCTCATTTATACAGGGGACAAGTCTCCAAAGACACAGTCATACCCCTGAGCGTGGCATTTAGTTACACTCACCTAAACAAACAAGTTATATCAGCAGCTTGACTCTGATGTAAATGATGGACGGGTTGCATCTTAGCAGAATTTGTCAAATATCCGCACAGGCAGATTTGCTACGGCTTTTGGGGAGGGTTTAAACTAAATAATCGGGGGTGGGGGGGGGGGGGGGGTGGGGTGGTGGGGAACCTGAAAGGGAGTTCAGGTTGGAGAGAAGCAAATATGGGGTGTGGGAACCAGGAACGGGTATTAAAGATGAATACCAAAGTGCACAGAGAACTTGGAGAGATAGATGGCACAAGAGTAGGGAATAGGGTGGGGTCATAGTAAGGGAGAAAGTAATAATGTCTGAATCAGGGTTAATGTGCATGTATGTGAATGCACGTAGTCTGGTTAATAAGGCTGGTGAGGTACAGACGGTACAGACGCAAATTGAAATGTGGAAATATGAAGTTGTGGCTATAACAGAGACCTGCTTCAAAGAAGGGCTGGACTGGGTCTTAAATATTACTCAATACAAGGTGTTCAGGAAAAAAACAAATAGGAACGGGAAAAGTGGGAGTGGTGGCAGTAGTGATCAAGGAGAGCATTGCAGTGCTGGAGATAAAGGATATCCCAGAGAGGTCCAGGACAGAATCAATTTGGCTCGAGCTGAGGAACAAAAAAGGTCCAGTTACATTGCTCGATGTTGACTATAGGCCACTAGCTACTGTCTAGGACGTGGAGGAACACATTTGCAAGGACATTTAAGAGAGGTGCAAAGATTGTCGGGTAGTTTTAATGGATTAATTTAATTATTCAAATATAGACTGGGATAATAGTACTATGAAGGGCAGTGAAGTGCAAGAGTTCTAGACTGTGTTCAGGAAAATTGTCTACAACACTTTGTTGCTAGTCCAAAAAGAAATGAGGCACTGCTAGACTGGGCTTTTGGAAAAGAGATACACTCATAGTCATAGAGTCATAGAGTTATACAACACCGAAACAGACCCCTCGGCCCATTGTGTGCGTGCTGACCATCAAGCACCTATCTATTCTAATCCCATTTTCGAGCACTTGCCGCTTATCCTTGTATGCTATGGTGTTTCTAGTGCTCATCTAAATTCCTCTTAATTTTTTGAGGGTTCCTGCCTCTACCACCCCTTCAGGCTGTGATATCCAGATTACAACAACCCTCGGGGGGAAAAATGTTTTTCTCAAATTCCCTCTAAACATCCTGCCCCTTACCTAAAATCTATGCCCCCTGGTAATTAACACCTCTACTAAATGAAAACGTTTCTTCCTATCTTCCCTATCTATGCCCCTCATAATTTTGTACCCCCCAATCAGTTCTTCCCTCAGCCTTCTCTGCCCGAAGGAAAACAACCCAAGCCTATCCAGTCTCTCTTCATAGCTGAAATGCTCCAGTCCAGGCAACATCCTGGTGAATCTCCTCTGCACCCTCTCCAGAGCAACCACACCCGTCCTATAGTGTGGCGGCCAGAACTGTACACAGTACTCCAGCTGTGGCTTAACTAGCTTTTTACACGGTTCTATCATATCCTCCCAGCTCTTATATGCTAGTCCTCAGCTAATAAAGGCAAGTATCCCATATCGCGTCCTAACCACCTTATCTGCCTGTGCTGCTGCCTTCAGCGATCTATGGACAAGTACACCATGGTCCCTCTCATCCTCTACACTTCATAGGGTTCTCCCACACATTATATATTCGATTGCCTTGTTAGTCCTCCCAAAATGCATCACCTCACACTTTTCAGGATTAAATTCCATTTGCCACTGCTTTGCTCATCTTATCAGCCCATATGTATCGTTTTGTAATCGAAGGCATTCCTCTTCACTTTGACACCACCAATTTTCATGTCACCTGCGAACTTACTGATCACACCTCCAATATTCACATCTAAATAATTAACGTACACTACAAACAGCAAGGGTCCCAGATCCCTGCCCAGCACCGATCCCTGCGGTACACCATTGGTCACAGGTACACCACACCCACCCACCCCGCCCCCAAACCCCCCCCTCCCCCACACACACACACAGACTTTCTATATTCCTCTAGGGGCTCTGTTGTTTTCAGCCCCTGAATCTGCCAAACGCATTCTTTTTTTTTTCTTATCTAATCCTCTATATCCATTGACATTCAGGGTTCCCTGCATTTATTGGTCCTACCCTTCACCTTTGTGGGAATATGTTGGCTCTGAACTCTCACTATTTCCATTTTGAACGACTCCCACTGGTCTGATGTAAACTTTCCGACAATTCGCTTATCTCAGTCCACTTTGGCCACATTTTGTTTTATCATATTGAAATCGGCCCTCCCCCAGTTCTGTACATGTATTTCCAGTCCATTTTTGTCCTTTTCTATAACTACCTTAAATCTTACAGAGTTATGGTCACTAACCCGAAATGCTCCCCAACTGACATTCTACCACTTGTCTGGATTTATTCCCAAGGATTAGATCCAGTCCTGCCCCTTCTCCTGCAGGATCTTCTACGTGCTGGCTCAAAAATCTCTCCTGTATGCACTTTAAGAATTCTGCCCCCTTTAAACCTTTTGCACTAAGACTATCCCAGGTAATATTGGGGAAGTTGAAATCCCCGATTATTATTACCCTTTAATTTTGCAGCTCACTGAAATTTCCCTCCATATCTGCCCCTCTACCACTCCATGACTGTTTGGAGGCCTGTACTACACCCCCAGCCAAGCAATTGCATCCTTTTTGTTTTTTAAGTTCTACCCATATGGCCTCATTTCAGGAACAACCGAAGATATCATCCCTCCTTACTGCAGTAATTGACGCCTTGATCACGAGTGAAATGCCACCTCCTCTTTTAGAACACCGCCCCCTCCCAGCCCCTGCCCTGTCACGCCTGAAGATTCGATATCCTGGAATACGGAGCTGCCATTGTTGAGATGGACCACGTGGACCAAGTTACGGTAGGAGAATATTTACAGAACAGTGAAAATTGCATCATAGGGTTTAGGTTGACTACGGGAAGGGACAAAGAGCAATCCAGGGTAAAACTAATTAACTGGGGAAGGCCAACTTCAGTGGTGTAAGAATGGAGCTGAGGCAAATAAATTGGAGCCAAAAGCTGGTAGGAAAACCAGTCGATGAACAATGAGCTGTCTTCAAAGAAGAGATAGTACGGGCACAGTCGAGGTATGTTCCTCATCGGGGAAAAGTAGAGCAAACGAATTCAGAACTCCCTGGATGACAAAAGAGGTAGAGACTAAGATAAAGAAAAAACCTGTGATTATGACAGATGCCAGGTAGAAAATCCTATTGAGCCACCGGCTGAATATAGAAGGTCTAGAGGGGAAGTGAAAAAGCAAATACGAGAAGCAAAGAGAGAACATGAGAAGAGACCTGCATCTAGCATTAAAGGAAATCCCAACGTTTCTATAGGCATATAAGTAGTAAATCGGTCGTAAAAGGAGGAGTGGGCCCGATTATAGACCAGAAAGGGGATTTACACATGGATGCAGAGGGCATAGCGTAGGTATTAAATGAATACTTTGCCCCAGTCTAGAGCAAGGAAGAAGATGCAACCCAGGCAATGTTGAAAAAGGAGGGAAGTCTGACACTAGAGGGGTTTAAAATTGAAAAAGAGGAAGTATTAGGTACACTGTCGTACTTAAAAGTGGATAAAACAACTGGGCCGGATGAGATGCATCCAAGAATGCTGAGGGAAGTGAAGGTGGAAATCACTGAGGCACTGGCCACAATTTTTCTACCTTCCTTAGACTCGGGCTGGTGCCAGAGAACTGGGGAATTGCAATGGTTACACCCTTGTTCAGAAAAAGGGTGTAAAGTTAAGCCCAGCAACAACAGGCCAGTCAGTTTAACGTTGGTGGTGGGAAAACGAGCATAAAAAAATTAAATTGGGGCAAAATAAATTGTCGCATGTACAAATGCCAGTTAATTAATGAAAGTCAGCATGGGGTTCTTAAGGGAAATCATGTTTGACTAACTTGATGGAGTTTTTGAGGATGTAACAGAGAGGGTCGATGAGGACAATGCTGTTGATACGGTGTACATGGACTTTCAAAAGGCATTCGATGCAGTGTCACACAGCAGGCCTGTGTGTAAACATGTAGATCATGGTATAAAAGCGACGGTAGCAACATGGATATGAAATTGGCTGAGTGACAGGAAAGAAAATGCAGTGATTAATGGATACTTTTCAGGTTGGAGGAAGTATAATAGTGAAGTTCCCCAGGGGTCTTTGCTGGGACTCTTGCTTTTCTTGATACATATTAATGACCTAGACCTTGGGGCACAGAGCACATTTACAAAGTTTGCAGATGTTGGGGAACTTGGAAGCATTGTGAACTGTGAGAAAGATAGTGTCGAACTTCAAAATGGCATAAACAAGTTGGAATGGGCAGAAAGGTGGCAGATGGAGTTCAATTCAGCGAAATGTGAGGTGATTCATTTTGGTCGGAAGAACATGAAGAGACAAGATAGAATAAAGGTCACAATTGTAAAGGGGGGGCAGGAGAAGAGGAACCTAGCTGTATATATTCATAAGTCATTAAAGGTGGCAGGATAGCTTCAGAGAGCAGGTAATAAAGCATACACTACCCTGGGCTTTCTTACTAGGGGCATCGAGTACAAGAGCAAGGAAGTTATGCTGAGCTTGTATAAAATACTAGTTTGACCTCAATTGGAGTATTGCATCCAATTCTGGGCGTCACACCAGAGGAAAGACGTGAGGGCATTGGACAGAGTGCAGAAAAGATTCACGATAATGATTCAAGGGATGATAAATTTCAGTTATGAAGAAAGATTGCAGAAGTTTGGACTGTTTTCCTTGGAGAAGAGAAGGCTGAGAGGTGATTTGATGGAGGCATTCAAAATTATGAAGGGTCTGGACTGAGTAGATAGAGATAAACTGTTCCCACTCGTGAAAGGATCGAGAGCGAGAGGGCACAGTTTGAAAGTATTTGGTAAGAGAAGCAAAAGTGACATGAGGAAAAAGTTTTTCATGCTGCAAGTGGTTAAGATTTGGAATGCGCTGCCGGAGAATGTGACGGAGGCAGGTTCAACTGAAGCATTCAAAAGCGAATTAGACAGTTGTATAAAGAGGAAGAATGTACAGAGTTATGGAGAGAAGGAAGGGAAATTGCACTTTCAGAGAGCAAGTGCGGACTCGCTGGGCCGAATGGCCTCCTTCTGCGCTGTAACTATTCCGTGATTCTGTCATTACGTGGTGAATAAAGCACAATCATTTCAATGTCAATGACATTATCTTAGCAAGATCTCTCCCCAGAATAATCCTGAAATCTGTCCTCATACTGGACGGATGCGACAATTATGAGTGGTGCCATTTACATTTTCCATATTATTTCATTGAACTTTTTCACTCCTGGCGTTTCTATTGTCCATATAACTGATCTTTCTGCAGTGGACACAGAATCCAGGGACCAAAGCAATCCTCTTTCACTCTGTTCCTGCCTTTTCCCAGTTAAAATGTGAACTTTGTGTCTCTGATTTGGGACCACGTTCAGGGTTTCAGCCCAGAAACTACTGTGGGTGACATCAGGGGCAGAGTCTGTGCACGTCCATTGGGGAGGGACTCGCATAGTGATAATATCACTGAGTTAGTAATCGAGAGGCCCAAGCTAATGGCATGGTGACTGGGGTTCAATTCCCACCATGGCAGCTGCTAGAACTTAAATTAAGTTAGAGTCACAGAAACAAAGAGTTATTCAACACAGAAGCAGGCCTTTCAGCCTGTCATATCTGTCCCAGCCATCTGGCACCTAGCTATTCCAGTCTCATTTTCCAGCACTTCGCCCATAGCCTTGTATGCGATGGTGTTTCAAGTGCTCTTCTAAATTCTTCTTAAATGTTGTGATGGTTCCTGCCTCTACCACCCCTTCAGGAAGTATGTTCCAGATTGATTCCAACCACACTAATGGTGAAAGAAAAATCCTAAGATCCCCTCTAAGCATCTTGCCCCTTACCTTAAATCTATGCTCCCTTGGTTACTGACCCCTCCGCTAACGGAAAATGTCTATTCCTATCTAACCTATCAATGCCCTTCATAATTTTGTATACCTCAATCATGTTCCCCCTCAGCCTTCTCTGCTCTAAGGGGGGAAAGAACCTGGCCTTTTCAATCTCTCTTCATAGCTGAAATGCTCCAGCCCAGGCAACATCCTGGTGAATCTCCTCTGCACCCTCTCCAGTGCAATCACATCCTTCTGAGGGTGTGGCGACCAGAACTGTACACAATACTCCAGCTGTGGCGTAAATAGCGTTTTATACAGCTCCATCATAACCTCCCTGCTCTTATATTCTATGCCTCGGCTAATAAAGACAAGTATCCCATATGCCTTCCTAACCACCTTATCTGCATGTGCTGCTTCCTTCAGTGACCTATGGACAAGTACACCAAAGTCCCTCTGAACGTCAGTACTTCCTCGGGTCCTACCATCCATTGTACATTCCCTTGCCTTGTTAGTCTTCCCAAAATGCATCACCCACACTTCTCAGGATTAAATTCCATTTGCCACTGCTCCACCCATCTTACCAGACATCTATATCGTCCTGTAATCGAAAAATTTCCTCCTCACTATTTACAACACCACCAATTTCGTGTCATCCGTGAACTTACTGATCATACCTCCTATATTCACGTCTAAATAATTAATGTACACGACAAGCAGCAATGGTTCCAGCACCGATCCCTGTGGTACCCCTCTGGTCACAGGCTTCCACTCGCAGAAGAAACCCTGGATCATCACCCTCTGCCTCCTGTCACGAAGCCAATTTTGGACTCAATTTGCCAAATTGCCCGGGATCCCATGGGCTCTTACCTTCTTTACTAATCTCCCATGCGGGACCTTATCAAAAGCCTAATTGAAGTCCATGTATACCACATCAACCGCTTTACCCTCATCTACACATCTAATCTGCATTTGAAATCTGGTCTCTGTAATGGTGCCATGAAATTATCATTGATTGTTGTAAAAGAAAAAAACATCTGTTTCGCTTATTACTTACAGGGTAAGAAATCTGCCATCCTTACCTGGTCTGCCCTACATGTAGTTACAGACCCAGAGGCATGTGGCAGACTCTTAACTTCCCTCTGAAACGGCCCAGCAGGTTGTCAACGGCAACAAATGCTAACCTTGTCAGCGGAGCTCACATCAAAGAACTAAGAACAAAAAACAAAGAACAGTAGAGCACAGGAACAGGCCATTCGGCCCTCCAAATCTGCGCTGATCACATGAAAGAATAAAAGAAAATCTTCTCTCTGCTATTTGACTGCAGATATTTACCTGTTAACGTATTTTCCGTAGTTGAACCATTTGTGTATCCATTTGTACACTGACCCTTCTATTATATGAGCCCCAACTTTGTCAACCAACTATTTATGTGGCACTTTGTTAAACAAAGACTGCTGTGACAAGGGGTCCCTGAAACCCCTCTTGAACAGCAGACATCTCAAAGCCCAGGAGAGATATCATCAGCGGAGCCTCTGCAAGATCCTGTAAACTCAATGCCAGGACCGACGCTCCAATAGCAGTCTCCACTCTCAGGTCAACAGACCCAACATCGAGACACTGGTCATGGTTAATCAGTTATGTTGGGCGAACCACATCGTTCAGAGATTTGACGCAGGACTCCCCAAACAAGCTATTACTCCGAGCTTCATCACGGCAAGAGGCTGCCTGGAGAGCAGATGAAACACTACAAGGATGTCCTTAAAGCCTCCATGAAAAAAAAAGTGACATCTCCACTGATTTATGGGGACCTTTTGCCTGAGACCGCACAAACTGGAGAAGAAGCATCCGGGAAAGTGCCAGCCAGTTTGAATAACGTAGACTTGCTCAGGCAGCGAACCAAGTGCAAACATTGGAAGGAGCGTTCGAAAATTCGATCATCCCATTCACCCGCCTCACCAAACACCACCTCTCCCAACTGTGGCACGGTGTGCGGATCCAGAATTCAACTATTCAGTCAACTAAGGACCTACAACTCTGGAGTGGAAGAAAGGCATCCTCATTCCTGAAGGACTGCCGAAGAAGAAGACTTTGTTACACACTTTCTTAAAATCAATAGCGTCAATATTCACCACAGTCCCTTCATCAACATTCCCTGTTATCTCATCCAAAAGTTCAACTACATACTTAATTAAGGCGGGCATGGGTGAATGAGATTTAAGTTGAATATTTTAAACCCAGATTATTCTTTCATGGGATTTGAGCTTCGCTGGCAACGATTTGTTGCCCATCCCTAATTTCCCTTGACAATATAGTGGCTTTCTAGGCCATTTCAGAGGGAAGTTAAAAGTCAATCACATTGCTGTGGGTCTGGAGTGACATGTAAGCCAAACCAGGTAAGGACGGCAGATCCGCTTCCCTATGGCCATTGGTGAACCAGATGGGTTGTTGCTACAATTGATGATAGTTTCATGGCACCATTGTTGAGACTAGCTTTCAACTCCAGATTGCACTTTTATTTTTTATTTTTGATTTTTAAATTGGATTTAAATTCCACCAGCTGTCATGGTGGGATTTAAACTCGCGTCCCCAGGGCATTAACCTGAGCATCTCAGAGAGTGGAAAACAGCAAGAGTGGAGCCGGAGCAAAAAAGAGACCCGAGAGAGAACGAGCGTTTGAAAACAAAGTGAACAGGAAAGCTGCAAGGTGATTGTTTGGTGAGTAAATGATGCTAGGGAATAACTCTAAATATCTGGATTAGTAACAAAAGTAAAACAGAACGTTAAGGACTACAGTGTTTTTATACAGTAAGTAATGTTTTTTAGATAATCAAGGTCCCTAGTGTAAATAACCTCTAATTTTGAGTAATTTAAGGGAGCAAATTAAGGGTAAGTTATGACAGGGCAGCTCGGTAGCGTGGAGCGCTATTGCTGTGCAATGTGGGAAGTTAGGAACACTTCCAGTGTTCAGGGTGAACAAGTGTGCAGGAAATGCCTCCAGCTGCAGCGACTCAAAATCCGCGTTTCAGATCTGGAACGGCAGATGGGGACACTGGAGCATCCGTAAGGCTGTGATCATTGTGGATGGCACGTGCACGGAGGTGGTTACACCGCAGGTAACGACTGCTCAGGCAGAAAGGGAATGGGTGACCGCCAGGCATAGTAGAATAATTAGGCAGAAAGTGCAGGAGTCCCCTGTGTCCATCTGTCATTCTGACAGATTATCCACTTTGGATACTGTTGAGGGAGACAACTTCTCAGGGGAATGCAACAAGAGCCAAGTTTGTGTCACCACGGCTGGCTCAGCTGCAGAGGAGGGGATGAAAAATAGTGGCCAAGCTATAGTGACAGGGTATTCTAAAGTAAGGCGCACAGATAGGCGTTTCTGTGGTCACAAACGTGACTCCAGGATGGTATATTGCCTCCCTGTCGCTCGGGCTAAGTGTGTCACAGAGCGGCTGCAGGACATTCTGAAGGGGGAACGTGAACAGTCAGAGGTCGAGGTTCACATTGCTGTTAACGACATAAATGGAAAGAGGGATAGGATCCTGCAACAAGAATTTATGGAATGAGGTAGCAGATTGAAAAGCAGGACCTCAAAGTCTAATATCTCTGGATTACTCCCGGTGCCACGTGCTAGTGAGGATAAGAATAGGAGGATAAAGCAGATGAATGCGTGGCTGAGGAAATGGTGCAGGAGGGGCGGCTTTAGTTTACTGGATCACTGCGTCTGTTTCCGACGGGGTGAGACCTGTACAAGTCGAAAGGGTTGCACCCGAACCAGAACGGGACCAACATTCTTGCTGGGATGTTTGCTAGTGCTGTTGGGTGATGCGGGGGGTGGGGGGAGGGGGAGGGGGTGGGGGCGGGTTTAAACTAATTTGGAAGAGGGATGGGATACAGAGTGGAAGTACAGTAGGAGGTGATGTACAGCTGAATATAGAAGGGACACTGAGTCAGTCAGCAAGGCAGATGAAATATAGATGGGTTAAGGCACATGCAAATAATGCAAGGCTGGATTGCATCTATTTTAATGCAAGGAGTCTTACAAGTATGGCAGATGAATTGATTAACACAAGGGCATATGATATTATTGCTATCACAGAGACATGTTTGAGGGAAGGGCAGGACTGGCAGCTCAACATTCCAGGGTACAGATACTTCAGGCGTGACAGGGAAGGGGGCGAAAGAGAAGGTGGCATTGCACTGTTGGTCAAGGACTCAATTACTGAAGTAAAGAGGGATGATATCTTAGAATGTTCCTCAAATGATGCCATATGGGTAGAACTTAAAAACAAAAAAAGCCAACCACTTGGCTGGAGTGTACTACAGGTCTCCAAACTGTCAGGGAGAGATAGAGGAGGAGATATCCAGGGAAAAGACTCGGAGGGTGGAGTCCCGGACAGGTAAATATAAAAAAATTACCTCGAGGATTCGCGGCCTACAGCCAGGGAGAAGACTCAGAGGGTGGTGTTCCGGACTGGGAAGTATAAAAACCTTATTTTGGGGCTTGCAGCCTACATCCAGGAAGAAGACTGGAAGGGCAGAGTTCAAGACCGGTAAGTTATCTCGGGTGGGAAAAAAACTGAAAAAAGTGATGTTACAGGAAAGATTTGACCTGATTGGTTGGTAGGGAATCTGCACTGAATTTGTAAATGAAACATTGATTAAAATTGATTAAACCCCTAATTGAATAATTAATTAATAATTAGAGGAGTAGCTAAACCAGAGGGAGAAGAATACTGTATTTAGCATTTAATATTTACAGTAGAAATCTAGCGCTTGGGAACATACAGTTAATTGTAACTTAATTTGGTAAGGATTTAATAAGTATTTTAAGACTTATTTTCAATGAATTTATTAAATAGTGCTAGAAATGTCAGTTAGAGGGGTAAAAGGCTTCATCTGTGAGATGTGGGAGGTTCGTAACGCGTTCAGCGTTCTGGACAACTACATCTGCAGGACGTATACCCAATTTTAGCTCCTCACAGACTGCATGGTTCGGTTGGAGCAGCATTTGGATGCACTTAGGAGCATGCAGGTGGCGGAAAGCATCATAGACAGGAATTTTAGAGACGTGGTTACACCCAAGGTGCAGGCAGATAGATGGGTGACCTCTATAAGATGCAGGCAGTCAGTGCAGAAATCACTTGTGGCTATCCCCCTCTCTAACACGTATAACATCTTGGATACTGTTTTGGAGCGGGGAGGATGGCCTATCAGGGGAAAACAATAGCAGCAGCAAGGGCATTGGCACCACGTCTGGCACTGTTGTTCAGCAGGGAGGGACAAAGCGCAGAAGAGCAATAGTTATAGGGCACTTTATACTCAGTGGCACGGACAGCCGCTTCTTGTGGACGTGAAAGAGACTCCAGGACGGTATGTTGCCTCCCTGCTGCCTGGGTCAAGGATGTCTCTGAACGGGCAGGGAGCATTCTGAAGGTGGAGGGTGAACAGCCAGAGGTTGTGAAATACATTGGTACTAACGACATAGGCAGGAAGAGTGAGGCGGTCCAACATGGGGAGTTCAGGGAGTTAGGTAGAACTCGAAAAGACAGGACCTCTAGGGTTGTAATCTCTGGATTACTCCCTCTGCCACGTGCCAGTGAGGCTAGCAATAGGAAGATAGTGGCTGAACCGCTCATTTAGCAGGAAGCGTTTCAGATATCTGGATCATTGGGATCTCTGCCGGGACAGGTGGGACCTGTACAAGAAGGATGGGTTGCATCTAAACCGGAGGGGCACAAATATCCTGGTTGCGAGGTTTACCAGCGTACTCGTGAGGGTTCAAACTAGTCTGGCAGGAGGGTGGGAACCAGAGCAGTAGGTCAGCAGGTGAAATAACTGAGAAGGAACTAGTAAATAAGGCCATTAAGACTGAGAGGAAGAGCAGGCAGGGCGATGTTGCTGAGTGCGGCGGGACTGGTGGTCTGAAGTGCATTTGTTTCAATGCGAGAAGCATAACAGGTAAGACAGATGAACCTAGAGCTTGGATTAGTACTTGGAACTATGATGTTGTTGCTATTACAGAGACTTGCTTGAGGGAAGGACAGGATTGGCTGCTAAACGTTCCGGGATTTAGATGCTTCAGGCGGGATAGAGGGGGATGTAAAATGGGTGGGGGTGTTGCATTACTGGTGAAGGAGAATATCACAGCTGTACTGCAGGAGGACACCTCGGAGGGCTCATGCAGCGAGGCAATATGGGTAGAGCTCAGGAATAGGAAGTGTGCAGTCACAATGTTGGGTGTTTACGACAGGCCTCCAAACAGCCAGCGGGAGATAGAAGAGCAGATATGTAGACAGATTTTGGAAAGTTGTAAAAGGAACAGCGTTGTAGTGGTGGGTGATTTTAACTTCCCCTATATTGACCGGGACTCATTCGTGCTAAATGTGTGGATGGGGCAGAATTTGTGACAAGCATCCAGGAGGGCTTCTTGAAACAATATGTCGATCGTCCAATTAGGGAAGGGGCCGTACTGGACCTGGTATTGGGGAATGTGTCCGGCCAGGTGGTCGACGTTTCAGTAGGGAAGCATTTCGGGAACAGTGACCATGATTCGTAGGTTTTAGGGTACTTGTAGATAAGGATAAGAGTAGTCCTTGGGTGAACGTGCTAAATTGGGGAAGGCTAATTATAACAATATTAGGAAGGAACTGAAGAATTTAGATTGAGGGCGGCTGTTTGAGGATAAATCAACATCTGATATGTGGGAGTCTTTCAAACGTCAGTTGATTAGAATCCAGGACCGGCATTTTCCTGTGAGGAAGAAGGATACATTTGGCAAGTTTCGGGAACCTTGCATAACGAGGAATATTGTGAGCATAGTCAAAAAGAAAAAGGAAGCATTTGTAAGGGCTCGAAAGCTGGGAACAGACGAAGCCCTTGAGGAATATAAAGGAAGCAGGAAATAACTTAAGCAAGGAGTCAGGAGGGCTAAAAGAGGTCATGTAAAGTCATTGGCAAACATGATTAAGGAGAATCTCAAGGCTTTTTAAACGTATATAAGGAGCAAGAGGGTAGCCAGGGAAAGGTTTGGCCGACCCAAGGACAGAGGAGGGAATCTATGCATGGAGCCAGAGGAAATGGGTGAGGTACTAAATGAGTACTTTGCATCAGTATTCACCAAAAAGAAGGACTTGGTGAATGATGAGTCTAGGGAAGGGAGTGTAGGTAGTCTGCGTCATGTCGATATCAAAAAGGAGGAGGTGTTGTGGTACTTTGAAAACATTAAGGTAGATAAGTCCCCAGGGCCGTATTGGATCTACACCAGAATACTGAGGGAGGCAAGGGAGGAAATTGCTGAGGCTTTGACAGAAATCTTTGTATACTCATTGGCTACAAGTGAGGTCCCAGAGGACAGGAGAATAGCTATTTTTGTTCCTTTGTTTAAGAAGGGTAGAAACGATAATCCATGAAATTATGGGCCGGTGAGCCTTACATCAGTGGTAGAGAAATTATTGGAGAGGATTCTTCGGGACAGGATTTACGCCCATTTGGAAACAAATGGTCTTATTCGCGAGAGGCAGCATGGTTTTGTAAAGGGGATGTCTTGTCTCACTAACATAATCGAATTTTGTGAGGAAGTGATGAAGATGATTGATGAAGGAAGGGCAGTGGATGTTGTCTACATGGACTTCAGTAAAGCTTTTGACAAAGTCCCTCATTGCAGGCTGATACAAAAGGTGGATTCATACAGGATCAGAGGTGAACTGGCAAGATGGATGCAGAAGTGGCTCAGTCATAGAAGACAGAGGGTAGCAGTGGAAAGGTGCGTTTCTGAATGGAGGGCTGTGACTAGTGGTGTTCTGCAGGGATCAGTGCTGTGACCTTTGCTGTTTGTAGTATATATAAACAGTTTAGAGGAAAATGTAGCCGGGCTGATTAGTAAGTTTGCGAACGCCACAAGGTTGGTGCAGTTGCGGGTAGTGATGAGGATTGTCAGAGGATACAGCAGGATATCGATCGGTTGGAGACTTGGTCAGATAAATGGCAGATGGAATTCAATCCGGAAAAAAGTGAGCTAATGCATTTTGGTAGGTCTAATACAGGTGGGAAGTATACAATAAATGGCAGAACCCTTAGGAGTACTGACAGGCAGAGAGAAACGGCCGTACGGGTCCACAGATCACTGAAAGTGGCAAAGCAGGTGGATAAGGTTGTCAATAAGGCACACAGCATGCTTGTCTTCATCGGTCGTGGCATAGAATAAAAATTGGCAAGTCATGCTGCAGCTGTACAGAACTTTAGTTCGGCCACACTTGGAATATTGCGTGCAATTCTGGTCACCGCACTGCCACAAGGATGTGGATGCTTAGCAGAGGGTACAGAAGAGGTTTACTAGGATGTTGCCTGGTCTGCAGGGTACTAGCTATGATCAGAGGTTCGATAAACTCGTATTGTTTTCACTGGAACGACGGAGGTGGAGGGGCGACATAATAGAGGTTTACAAAGTTATGAGCAGCATGGACAGATTAGATCGTCAGAAACTTTTTCCGAGGGTGGAAGATTCAGTTACTAGGAGACATAAGTCTAAGGTGCAAGCGGCCAAGTTATGAGGGGTTGTGCGAGGTAAGATTTTTACACAGAGGGAGGTAAGTGCCTGGAATTTGCTGCCAGGGGAGGTGGTGGAAGCAGGTACAGTAGCGACGTTTAAGGGCATCTAGAGAAATACATGAATGGGATGGAAATAGAGGGATACGGATCCCGGAAGTGCAGAGGGCTTTAGTTTAGAGAGGCATCAGGATCGGCGCAGGCTTAGAGGGCCGAATGGCCTGTTCCGTGCTGCACAGTTCTTTATTCTTTGCTCTTTTTTTCTAACGCCATATCCCTAAAGTTAGGCAAGCAAACCTACCGTTATACTTCGGGATACAGGAGCAACCCAAACTGTTTTGCCAGGGTGAGCTATAACAATTCCACCAGAGAACGCACTGAATGCAAAGGTTTCAGTTAATGGCATTGGAGAGACGTTTATACCCGTACCTTTGTACTGCGTCCATCGCAAGTGTGACCTAATGTCTGTGATGGTAATTGTAGGAGATTTCCATAGATTGCCTGTAGAGGGATCTGACCTATCCTTGGGAATGATTTCGCCAGGGCAAATGTATCAGTTTCTCCTGCAGTCACAGAGAAACCAAGTGAAATTAAAGAAACAGAGAAATTGCAGGAACAAGTTCCAGGAATATTTCCTGCACGTGTTGTAACCTGTACAAGTGATAATCAATTCCAATTCTTGGCGGTAAAATTGGCACCATAGACTAATAGTCGTGTATCTGTACCTTGCTTGGGGATTTCGGTAATCCAAATAAGATGTTTAACAAATCTTTGTAATCACAGGGCAACCAGCTGATCCAGAGTTACATAAAATAGCACAGTCAGCTCTGAAAGAAGCTGAGACAAAATGCGTTCCAGAAGGCTATTATGTTGAAGACTTCGATGGAAATGGAGACCGCCTCATAGACCGGCGGATGAAGACTGGATGATTACTCTACAGGTAATGGTACCAAATAAATAACACCGGGAGTTATTAAGGCTGGCACATAACGTTCCTGTCGCAGGACATATGGTGCTGTGAAGTAAGGCAGATATGGACGGAATGAGATGTACTGGACAAAAACAATGAGCGGCACTGAAAAATGTAGTGAATACAACACATATCAAATGCATAAAGCCTGTGCTGTCTCTTTGCAAGAGATACTCAATTAATTCCCATTCTCTGTTGTTTCCCCTTGACATTGTATTTTGTTTCTTTTGAAGTATTTATATAATTTTCTTTTGAGTGTTTTATGCAAACTGAAACTAGCAAGCTTTCGGGCAGTGCATTCAACAGCATAATAATTCACTGTTCAAATATAGTTTCTCCATGTAGCTCCCGATTTCTCTGCCAATCGTCTTAACTCTGCTTTCTTTGATTATCCTCCCTTTTTCCATGAAAGGGATTCCTCTATAAAAACGATTCCTGACCTTGAAAATCACTCGCAGATCTCCTCTTGACCCAGGCTCGAAGGACTCGAAGGGTGGAGTTCCAGAACGGTAAGTATAAAAAAACTTAGCTGGGGGATTCTCGGAGCAGACTCGGAGAGCGGAGTTCCAGACCAGTAAGTTACCTCGGGTGGGGGAAAAAAATTGAAAAAGTGACGTCACATGAAATCTGTGACCTGATTGACTGGCAGGGAATCTGTACCGAATTTGAAAATAAAACTGATCAAAATTGATTAAAACACTAATTAACTAATTAATAAGTAGAGTAACTAAACCAGAGGGAGGGGATTACTGTATTTAGTTAGCATTTAGTATTAATTTTAGAAATCGAGCACTAGGGACCACAGAGTTAAGTGTATCAGAATTTAGCAAGGATTTAATAAGTAATTATTTATTTTATATTAATTAACTAATTAGTGCTAGAAATGTCAGTTAGAGGGGTGAAGTGCTTCACCTGTGAGATGCGGGAAGTCCGAGATGTTTCCAGCGTTCCGGGCGACTACATCTGCAGGAAGTGTACCCAGTTGCAGCTCCTCACAGACCGCATGGATCAGTTGGAGCGGCAACTGGATGCACTTCGGAGCATGCAAGTGGCAGAAAGTGTCATAGACAGGAGCTTTAGAGAAGTGGTTACACCCAAGGTGCAGGCAGATATATGGGTGACTGCTAGAAAAGGCAGGCAGTCAGTGCAGGAATCCCCTGTGGCCATCCCCCTCTCTAACTAGTATGCCATTTGGATACTGTTGGGGGGGATGGCCTATCAGGGGAAAAGAGCAGCAGCCAGAGCAGTGGCACCACGGCTGGCACTGTTGTTCAGCAGGGAGAGACAACGCGCAGAAGAACAATAGTTATTGGGGACTCTGTAGTCAGGGGCACAGATAGGCGCTTCTTGTGGACGTGAAATAGACTCCACGATGGTATGTTGCCTCGCTGGTGCCAGGGTCAAGGATGTCTCTGAACGGACAGGGGGCTTTCTGAAGGGAGAGGATGAACAGCCAGTGGTTGTGGTACACATCGGTACCAATGACATAGGCAGGAAGCGTGATGAGGTCCGGCAGGGGTATTTTAGGGCGTTAGGTAGTAAGTTAAAAAACAGGACCTCGAACGTTGTAATCTCTGGATTACTCCCTGTGCCACGTGCCAGTGAGGCTAGAGATAGGAAGATAGTGCAGCTAAACACGTGGCTGAGCAGCTGGTTTGGAAGGGAGGGTTTCCGATATCTGGACCATTGGGCTCTCTTCAGGGACAGATGAGACCTGTACAAGAAGGACGGGTTGCATCTAAAGTGGAAGGGCACTAATAGCCTGGCTGCAAGTTTTGCTAGCATCACTCGGGAGGGTTTAAACTCGGGTAGCAGGGGGTGGGAACCAGAGCAGTAGGACAACTAGTGAAGTAAATGAGGAGGACATAGTAAATAAGGCCAGTAGGACTAAGAGGAAGAGCAGGCAGGGAGATGTTGCTGAGCACAGAGGGACTGGTGGTCTGAAGTGCATTTGTTTCAATACGAGAAGTATAACAGGTAAGGCAGATGAACATCGAGCTTGGATTAGTACTTGGAAATATGATGTTGTTGCTATTGCAGAGACTTGGTTGAGGGAAGGGCAGGATTGGCAGCGAAATGTTCCAGGCTTTAGAAGCTTCAGTCGGGATAGAGGGGGATGTGAAAGGGGCTGGGGAGTTGCATTGCTGGTGAAGGAGAATATCACAGCTGTACTGCGGGAGGATACCTCAGAGGGGTCATGCAGCGAGGCAATATGGGTGGAGCCCAGGAATAGGAAGGGTGCAGTCACGATGTTGGGGGTTTACTACAGGCCTCCCAACAGCCAGCAGGAGGTAGAGGAGCAGATATGTAGACAGATTATGGAAAGCTGTCAAGGTAACAGGGTTGTGGTGGTGGATGATTTTAACTTCCCCTATATTGACTGGGACTCACTTAGTACTAGGGGATTGGATGGGGCAGAATTTGTGAGGAGCATCCAGGAGGGCATCTTGAAACAGTATATAGATAGTCCAACGAGGGATGGGGCCATTCTGGACCTGGCATTGGGGAATGAGCCCGGACAGGTGGTCGACGTTTCTGTGGGGGAGCATTTCGGCAGCAGTGACCATATTCCATAAGTTTTAAGGTACTTGTGGATAAGGATAAGAGTAGTCCTCGGGTGAAGGTGCTAAATTGGGGGAAGTATAATTATTACAATATTAGGCAGTAACTGAAGAATTTAGATTGGGCGGCTGTTTGAGGGTAAATCAACATCTGACATGTGGGAGTCTTTCAAACGTCAGCTGATTAGAATCCAGGACCAGCATGTTCCTATGAGGAAGAAAGACAAGTTTGGCAAGTTTCGGGAAGCTTGGATAACACGGGATATAGTGAGCCTCGTCGAAAAGGAAGCATTTGTAAGGGCTGGAAGGCTATGAACAGATGATGCACTTGAGGAATATAAAGACAGTAGGAAGGAACTTAAGCAAGGAGTTAGGAGGGCTAAAAGGGGTCATGAAAAGTCATTGGCAAACAGGATTAAGGAAAGTCCCAAGGCTTTTTATACATATATGAAGAGCAAGAGGGTAACCAGGGACAGGGTTGACCCACTGAAGGGCAGAGATGGGAATCTATGTGTGGAACCCGAGGAAATGGGCGAGGTGCTAAATGTGTACTTTGCATCAGTATTCACCAAAGCGAAGGACTTGGTGGATGATGAGCCGAGGGAAGGGAGTGCAGATAGTCTCAGTCATCTCATTGTCAAAAAGGAGGAGGTGTTGGGTGTCTTGCAAAGCATTAAGGTAGATAAGTCCCCAGGGCCTGATGGGATGTACCCTCGAATACTGAGGGAGGCAAGGGAGGAAATTGCTGGGTCCTTGACAGAAATATTTGCATCCTCATTGGCTACACTTTGAGGTCCCAGAGGACTGGAGAATAGCCAATGTTGTTCCTTTGTTTAAGAAGGGTGGCAAGGATAATCTCGGAAATTATAGGCCGGTGAGCCTTACGTCAGTGGCAGGGAAACTATTCGAGAGGATTATTTGGGACAGGATTTACTAGCATTCGCAAACAAACGAACTTATAAGCGAGAGACAGCAAGGTTTTGTGAAGGGGAGGTCGTGTCTAACAATTTGATTGAGTTTTCTGAGGACGTTACGGAGATGATTGATGAGGGAAGGGCGGTGGATGTTTTCTATATGGACTTTAGTAAAGTCTTTGACAAGGTCCCGCATGGCAGTTTGGTGCAAAAGGTGAATTTATACAGGATCAGAGGTGGATACAGAACTGGCTCGGTCATAGAAGACAGAAGGTAACAGTGTTTGGGTGTTTTTCTGAATGGAGGGATGTGACTAGTGGTGTTCCGCAGGGATCAGTGCTGGGACCTTTGCTGTTTGTAGTATTTAAGAATGATTTGGAGGAAAATGTAGCTGGTCTGATTAGCAAGTTTGCGGGCGACACAAGGTTGGTGGAGTTACGGATAATGATGAGGATTGTCAGAGGATACAGCAGGATATAGATCGGTTCGAGACTTGGGCGGCGAAATGTCAGATGGAGTTTAATCCGGACAAATGAGAGGTAAAGCATTTTGGAAGGTCTAATGCAGGTGTCAGGTGTACAGTAAATGGCAGAACCCTTAGGAGTGTTGGCAGGCAGAGAGATCTGGGCGTACAGGTCCACAGGTCACTGAAAGTGGCAACGCAGGTGGATAAGGTAGTCAAGGAAGCATACAGCATGCTTGCCTTCATCGGTCGGGGCATAGAGTATAAAAATTGGCAAGTCATGTTGCAGCTGTCCAGAACCTTAGTTAGGCACACTTAGAATATTGCGTGCAATTCTGGTCGACACACTACCAGAAGGAAGTGGAGGCTTTAGAGAGGGTAGAGAGGAGGTCTACCAGGATGTTGCCTGGTCTGGAGGGCATTAGCTATGAGGAGAGGTTGGAAAAACTCGGGTTGTTTTCACTGGAACGACGGAGATGGAGGGGCGTCATTTGAGAGGTTTACAAAGTTATGAGCAGCATGGACATAGTGGATAGTCAGAAGCTTTTTCCCAGGGTGGAAGAGTCAGTTACTAGGGGACATAGGTTTAAGGTGCGAGGGGCACAGCTGAGAGGGGATGTGAGAGGCACGTTTTTTACAAAGAGGGTGGTGAGTGCTGGAACTTGTTGCCAGGGGAGGTGGTGGAAGCAGATACCATAGCGACGTTTAAGAGACATCTTGACAAATATATGAATAGGAAGTGAATGGAGGGATATGGGCCCCGGAAGTGCAGAAGGTTTTAGTTTAGGCAGGCATCAAGATCGGCGCAGGCTTGGTGGGCCAAATGGTCTGTTCCTGTGCTGTACTGTTCTTTGTTCTTTGTTGTTGTTCCATGCATAAAGGCGAACATTGTCATCAACTTTTTTTTTCAAAATACCTGAAGTAGTCCCATTGTCTAAAACTTTTCTGCATTCTAATGTGTGATGCCCCGAATGGAAAAGAGAAGTACAGAGTGCATTAACCCAGTGATTTAAAAAAAAATCTCAAGAAAGTGGATAGTGCCGAAGGATGTTGTAAGTTACAGAGGGACGTAGATAGGCTGCAGAGCTGGGCTGAGAGATGGCAAATGGATTTTAATGCAGAAAGGTGTGAGGTGATTCACTTCGGAAGGAGTAACAGGATTGCAGAATACTGGGCTAAGGGGAAGATTCTTGGTAGTGTAGATGAGCAGAGAGATCTTGGTGTCCAGGTACATAAATCCCTGAAAGTTGCCACCCAGGTTAATAGAGCTGTGAAGAAGTAATATTGTGTGTTAGCTTTTATAAGTAGAGGGATCGAGTTTAGGAGCCACGAGGTCATGCTGTAGCTGTACAGAACTCTGGTGCGGCCGCACCTGGAGTATTGCGTGCAGTTCTGGTCACCGCATTATAGGAAGGATGTGGAAGCTTTGGAAAAGGTGCAGTGGAGATTTACTAGGATGTTGCCTGGTATGGAGGGAGGGTATTACGAGGAAAGGCTGAGGGACTTGAGGTTGTTTTCGTTGGAGAGAAGGAGGAGAAGAGGTGACTTAATAGAGACATACAAGATAAGAAAGTGGGTGAAAAACTATCGGGGATATTGGGAAATGGGGAGTAATTAGTACAGCAATTAACAAATTGAATGGTGGGCAGGCTCGATGGGCCGAGTGGCCTACTCCTGCTCCTAATTCATGTGTTTGTATGTCGTTCTGAGAAGCAGAGTTAACGTTTCAGACCTGTGACGTTTCTTCAGAAGGTCAGAGACCTGAAATGTTAACTGCACATATAGCCACAGATGCTCCCTGAACTGCTGAGTAGTTCCTGAAATTTCAGCATTTATTTTTCGCGAAATATGAACACTTTTGATGAAACACAGTTCAAGAAATGCTTCATTTGTTTTTCACAAGTTTTTGAGGCTGCCTCACAAAACCGGGGCAATAGTGGGATTCGAGCCCACGTCCCTAATGAGGCTGGAAATAAAATCCAGAACCTTAGACCACTAGGCCATGCGACCACATGCCAACGGGATTTATGACTTGGGTGACCGTTTAAAGTAGTGGGACCGCGAATCCATTGACCTCTGCACGCATTGTTTTGAATTTAACCCTCATCGTTACTGTATTACAGGATAGCTGTGTTTTGCATTTTTCCAACACGTGTAAGAATCTTGCATCCGAGTCCCATTATTCCGCAAACCATAATGGGGGTCGGGGTGGTGGGCTGTATTTGTTTATTAGTTACTTTGCTGTCTTACTCTGTTTGCTCAAAGCAGAAAAGTCCTCATAATTGGATGTGTCACAGTTTTGCAGCCCCTGAGTCCGAGGCTCATTCGGACCTTGGCCTCAGAGCACAGTTTAACAGTGGAACTGAGCCACTGTGGCTTGCTGTGGTCGAGGATCAGATGCGGGCCTGCGTGATGGAAATTTCAAGGAAAAGGACGGGGCACCAGTTGTCTCTTTAAAGACCCCTTGTTCATAAATGGAATGAAAACGTCTGGGTTCACACAGTGCAAACTCCCAGTTTCTCAGACATTTGCCGAAGGGTCACTGAAACTGAACAAGAAACCTGCTGACACCCTCTGTCCCCAGACACTGTGTCCCATCCTCGGGGCTCAGACACTGCTTCACAATTTCTTGGCCTATAAATCTTGATCGTATCCTCGGAGCCAAGGCGCAGTGTCACAACCTCGGCGACCAACAGTAGTTTACATCCTTGTATTCCAGACACCAGTTCACACCTCTGGGTCCAGACGCTACTTCACATCCTCGCTGCTCAGACATTGCTTCATATCCTCGGGACCGGGGCAGCCTGATAGATTCAGCCCGCTTTATGAGGGTTAAAATAAGGATAACCTTCCAAGCAACCATTGTACTGTTGAACAAATCACTTCTGCTGATTATCACCGCTCACAAAGAGCCAGGAATTGGGATCAGAGCTATCCTTTCAAATGTGATTGTCTTGTCCACCACATCCGCTCACTCTTGTCGGTTAGAGAGGGAGGTGGCCACAGGTAACTCCGGTACTACCTGCCTGGTGGTCACCCATTCCCTTTCTGCCTTTGCTGCATTTGCCTGCGGTGTGACCACCTCGCTAATCATGCTGTCCACGGCGATGTCAGCATCGCAGATGCTCCACAGTGAATCCCCCTTCAGCTCCAGCTCTGTAATGCGGGCAGCCAGTAGCTGCACGTGGATGCAATTCCTATGCATATCGTCGTCAGGGACACTGCAAGCGTCGTAGGAGCATATCACAGGTGCGAGCTCTCCTGCCATTACTTACCTTTTGTTATTCCCTTTATTTTAGTTCAGAGACGCAGCACTGAAACAGGCCCTTCGGCCCACCGAGTCTGTGCCGACCATCAACCACCCATTTATACTAATCCTGCACTAATCCCATATTCCTACCACATCCCCACCTGTCCCTATATTTCCCTACCAACTACCTATACTAGGGGCAATTTATAATGGCCAATTAACCTATCAACCTGCAAGTCTTTGGCATGTGGGAGGAAACCCACGCAGACACAGGGAGAACTTGCAAACTCCACAAAGGCAGTACCCAGAATTGAACCCGGGTCGCTGGAGCTATGAGGCTGCAGTGCTAACCACTTACTCCAAACACTACAGACTACAATCTAAAGTCCTTAATACTCTGGTCCTCAGGTAGGTAAGGGCCTCGAGCCCCACTCTCTCCTTTGCTGGTCCCCCTCAGGATGCGACTCCTCCCAAATCCGCCTTTTACCGCTTCTGTCTCCAGGTACAAATGGCCTACGGCATTTCCAACATTGCAACAGTAAGGGCCACTTTAAAAATTAATTCATTGCATTTAAATTGCTTCTGTGAATCAAGAATATCATTCTCGAATAGTGCTGATGTTTTAAGCTTCGGGATGAATTTGGCAGTGAAATGTAACACCGCGGGGCCATTTGAATTCAGATTTTCAGGGACCGGAATGTGGATTGGGTCAACAGTGTTTGAGTGTTTTTACAATGAGGCAGAAACAGATGTAGAGAGACACACAGAGAAATGGAGGGAGATTGAGAGAAAGAGAGAGAGAGGGGGATTGCTGGAACTAACAGTGCAAACACAAAGGGGACACACAGGCTGGGGTGGGTCGGGGGAGGGGGGGAGTCTGCAGTGTTTAGTTACTGCACAGATCCCAGCACCTGTAGAGAATCTCCCACCCACCATCCCCCCACCCCCCGCACAACCACGTCTCCCAGCCTTGATGGTGTCTTAATTCTTAGTTAAAATATATGCTGGGGCAGTGATTAAGTGCATGCACATTCATCTCAGATAAAGAGAGAATGTCACAGTGCCTGAGAACAGAATGGAGCTGATTGCTGCAAATGTCTATCTAAATTGAAGCAATGTTGTCCACAATGGGGTTTGGAGTGAAAAGTTTGCAGGTTGTTTGGAAGCAGCTCCTTGTTATGTCTGTGCACAGAGCTGGCTCTGTTACCTGTATTAACAGGACAATTGGGCATGTACGCAGCTCCTAAAACCCTGTCTCACACATCTCCAATTGCTTCCCATTCTCTGGCTGTGTATCGGGGGATGTGTTTGTAAGATGAGGAATAACTGAGAGATTGTTTTATGTCAGTGAGTGAGAGGAAGAGCTTTTGTTGTGTTTTATTTATGTTCACAATTGTTTTGCTTTCGTTTAATCAACTTTATGTCTCCTATTCCCAAGGGTAATCTTTTCAGAAGCTGCAGCTTTGATGTTGCAGAGTGAGAATCTTTTAGCACATGGAATTTTCAGAAACGAGCATTAACTAGTGCGGAAAATAATTTTAAATACATATCTGTCATTGTCTAATTCATTTTTAGATCCGAAAAAGAAAACTGTGTTTTCGGGGCTGAAATAAATACAAAGATCGGGAAATGCTCAGTATTTCCAGCATGGTTTTTATTTCAGATTTCCAGCATACACAGTATTTTGATTTTGAGTTTTAGGGGTTGCTTTTTACCACAAGGGAGGGGGTTGGATGGGCCTCTGAAGCAAATAGATTGGGAAGCGCTGGTTCAGAACAGTAGATGTAATGCCGTAGATTTACTTCTCTCTATCTCTTGCTGCAACTTCTTGACTACATCTTCCTTTGTGTTCATACCTTTGTTTCTTTTCATCTTCCTTGAACTCTCCATTTCACAACTTCCTCTCTATCTCTGACTGTCTTGTGAGTTTCACAAGTTTCACTTTTCATTCTTTTTCTGCGATTCTCTGCATCTTTATCTGTCCCTAAAAGTCCAATTCTCTCTGACTCAGTTCCAAATCACTGAATCTGTCCATCTCTGCATCTCCTTTCCGAGACACCTATTCTGAATCTACATCTTACTTTATATATCTGCCCCGCTACATATTTCTGCCTTGCAATATCTCTCTTTGCCCGGGATCTTTCTCAATATCGACATCGCTGCTGAACTCTCGCTCTACACCTCCAGCTCTTTTTGTGTCCTTCTCCATCTCTCTATCCATCTCAGTATTTCTGCTCTCTGCTCTCAGTTTCTCTCACTAATTTCTGACTCCCTGCCTCTTTGTCATTCTCCATCTGCCTCTCCACTTATTTCTCTCTCCCTCACTCAGTTCTGTCCTCATCCCAGGATCTCTGCTTTCTTTGTCTCCATCCCTCTGTCTGGAGAGTCCAGCCCAGTGTTTCTTCCCTCTCTGTGTTTCTACACCCTAACTGCCTCTGCCTACCTTCTTGTGGCTCAATCGGGGAAGGGACAGATCAGCCATGATCTAATATTGGTGGGACAGGTTCAAAGGGCTGAATGGTCTCCTCTTGTCCCTATGCCAACTGGTGTGTGTGATTCCCTGATGCTGGGGGGAGGGGATGGGTGATTGGGGGAACAGGTGAACCATCATTCTGTAGGGAGGGATGTGTCTGGGTCTGGGATCTTGCTGTGCGCTAAAGCTCAGACTGCCAGTTATACTCTGTGGGTCCTTGATCTGTGACTGGTCCTGTGTTTCGATGGACGCGTGTTATAGTATCCTGGGGTCTGGGATCCATTTGATAGAATTCCAGTGGCTTATCCGGACATGAATGAAAATGAATTAAGGACTGTTGGGAGATGGAGCCACACCCAGGGTAGTGATGGAAGTTAGAATTACAGAGGGGGTTGTTCACTGGGATGGGAGTTACACAGGGCGGGCTGTTCACAGGGAAGATGATACAGAGTGGGAATAAATAGAGTGGGTCTTTTCCTGGCGGGGGTGGTGGCATTTAGAAAGGGAGGGTGTTTACGTGGGGGCAGGGGAGAACTAGAAGGCGACATTCACAGAGGGAATTAGGTAACATTAAAACTGGGAGGAGGTCGTCTCCAGGCTGATACTGGGAGAGCCGCTTCCCCAGGTTTAAAATGGGATGGGGGCTTCTCCAGGTTTAAAATTGGAGGGGGTCTTCTCCAGGTTTGTAAAAAGGGTGGGGGGAGACATCTCCAGTCTGTTCTTGGAGGGTTAATATGTAGGACTGTTCACGGGAAGTGGGTGGGGGGATTAAGTCGGTATCTGTTCCAAACAGGATCCAGTTCAATGTTACAAGTGCTCACACAGTTCACATGGGATCAGGAGCCATGGATCACTGGATGGGGTAGCTGTTGAACAGGTCGTATGATGGGTTGAATTGTGTCTATTCTAACGCAAGAAGTGTCAGGGATAAGGGTGATTAACTTTGAGCACGGATCAGTACTTGGAGCTACGATGTTGTGGCCATTACGGAGACGTGTTTATCACAGGGGCAGGAATGGATGTTGGATGTTCCAGGGTTTAGATGTTTCAAAGGGAAAAGGGAGGGACGTAAAAGAAGTGGGGGAGTGGCCTTGTTAATCAGGGATAGTATCACAGCTGTAGAAAGGGAGGTCGTCGAGGAGGGTTTGTCCACTGTGTTATTATTGGTGGAAGCCAGAAACAGGAAAGGAGCAATCACTTTGTTGGGAGTTTTCTATTGACCCCCCAATAACAACAGAGACATGGAGGAACAGATTGGGAGGCAGATTTTGGAAAGGTACAGAAGTAACACGGTTGTTGTCATGGGTGACTTCAACTTCTCTAATATTGATTGGAACCTCCTTATTGCAAATAGTTTGGATGGAGCAGTTTTTATCAGGTGTGTCCAGGAACGTTTCCTGACTCAATATGTAGATAGGCCGAGTAGAGTGGAGACTATGTTGGACTTGGTGCTTGGCAACAAACCAGGCCAGGCGGCAGATCTCTTGGTGGGAGAGCATTTCGGTGATAGTGATCACAGCTCCCTTAACTTTACTATAGTCATGGAGAGGGACAGGAGCAGACGGGATGGGAAAATACTTAAATAGGGGAGGGGGAATTACAATGCTATCAGGCAGGAACTGGGGAGCATAAATTGGGAACAGATGTTATCAGGGAAATGCACGACAGAAATGTGGAGGTTGTTTAAGGAGCACTTGCTGTGACTGCTGCATAGGTTTGTCCCGATGAGGCAGGGAAGGGATGGTAAGGTGAAGGAACCTTGGCTGACAAGAGATGTGAACAGCTAGTTAAGAGGAAGAAGGAAGCTTACTTAAGGTTGAGGAAGCAAGGTTCAGACAGGGATCTAGAGAGTTACAAGGTAGCCAGGAAGGAACTGAAGAATGGACTTAGGAGACCGAGAAGGGGACATGAAAAAGTCTTGGCGGATAGGATTAAGGAAAATCCCAAGGCGTTCTACACTTATGTGAGGAACAAGAGGATGGCCAGAGTGAGGGTAGGGCCGATCAGGGATAGTGGAGGGAACTTGTGCCTGGAGTTGGAGGCGATAGGGGAGGTCCTAACCGAATACTTTGCGTCCGTATTCACTCGTGAGAGGGACCTGGTCGTTTGTGAGGACAGCGTGGAACAGGCTGATATGCTCGAACAGGTTGAGGTTAAGAGTGAGAATGTGCTGGATGTTTTGAATGATATAAGGACAGATAAGTCCCCGGGGCCCGACGGGATATACCCAAGGATATTACGGGAATCGAGGGAAGAGATTGCTGCTCCTTTGGCAATGATCTTTGCGTCTTCACTGTCCACTGGAGTAGTACCGGATGATTGGAGGATGGCAAAAGTTGTTCCCTTGTTCAAGAAAGGGAATCGGGATAATCCTGGGAATTATGGACCAGTCAGTCTTACGTCGGTAGTGGACAAATTATTGGAGAGGATTCTTAGAGACAGGATTTATGATTATCTGGAAAGGCATGGTTTGATTAGAGACAGTTAGCATGGCTTTGTGAGGGGCAGGTCATGCCTCACAAGACTTATTGAATTCTTTGAAGATGTGACAAAACGCATTGATGAAGGAAGAGCTGTGGATGTGGTGCATATGGATTTTAGCAAGGCGTTTGATAAGCTTCCCCAATGGAGGCTCATTCAGAAAGTAAGGAGGCATGGAATTCAGGGAAAGTTGGCTGTCTGGATACAAAATTGGGTGGCCCATAGAAGTCAGAGGGTGGTAGTAGATGGAAAGTATTCAGCCTGGAGCTCGGTGACCAGTGGTGTTCCACAGGGATCTTATCTGGGACCTCTGCTCTTAGTGATTTTTATAAACGACTTGGATGAGGAAGTGGAAGGCTGGGTTAGTAAGTTTGCCGATGACACGAAGATTGCTGGAGTTGTGGGTAGTGTGGAAGGCTGTTGTAGGTTGCAACGGGACATTGACAGGATGCAGAGCTGGGCTGAGAAGTGGCAGATGGAGTTTAACCTGGAAAATTGTGAAGTGATTCATTTTGGAAGGTCGAATTTGAATGTGGAATACAGGCTTAATAACAGGATAATTGGTAGCGTGGAGGAACAGAGGGATCTTGGGGTCCATGTCCATAGATCGCTCAAAGTTGCCACCCAAGTTGATAGGGTTGTTAAGAAGGCGTATGGTGTGTCGGCTTTCATTAACAGGGGGATTGATTTTAAGAGCCGCGAGGTTATGCTGCAGCTCTGTAAGTCCCTGGTTCGACCACCCTTGGAATATTGTGTTCAGTTCTGGTCGCCTCATTATAGGAAGGATGAGGAAGCTTTAGAGAGGGTACAGAGGAGATTTAGCAGGATACTGCTTGGACTGGAGGGCATGTCCTACGAAGAAAGATTGAGGGAGCTAAGGTTTTTCCCATTGGAGCGAAAAAGGATGAGAGGTGACTTGATAGAGGGGTACAAGATGATGAGAGGCATAGATAGAGTGGATAGTCAGATACCTGGTTCCAGGGTGGAAAGGGCTATCACCAGGGGGCATAATTTTAAGGTGATTGGAGGAAGGTTTCGGGGAGATGTCAGAGGTAGGTTCTTTACACAAAGAGTGGTGGGTGCGTGGAATGCGCTGCCAGCGGTGGCAGTAGAAGCAGATACGTTAGGGGCATTTAAGCGACTCTTGGATAGGTGCATGGATGATAGTAGAATGAAGGGTATGTGGTTAGTTTGATCTTAGAGTAGATTAAAGGTTCGGCACAACATAGTCTGCCGAACGGCCTGTACTGTGCTGTACTGCTCTATGTTCTCTGTTCTTCTAAAACAGTCATTTAACACAAATTGCATTGACGTTCTTTTATTAAGCATCTCACATTTACAGAAAGTAAATACCTCAAATATTTTGGGAACTTTCAATCTCTCAGTAACACAGAATCTTCCATCAGCAATGGCACAGTTACTGTCCACTCTCACAATTTCCATTTTCTGGTGTCCCTGAATAACTGCAGTTACTGTACACTCTCACCATCTCCATCTGCTGGTGTCCCTGACTCATTGCAGCTACTGCCCCTTCTCAGCATCTCCATCTGCTGATGTCCCTGACTCACTACAGTTTCTACCCCCCTCTCACCATCTCCAGCTGCTGGTATACTTGTCTCAGTGCGGTTACTGCCCCCTTTCACCATCTCCATCTGCTGATGTCCCTGTTTAACTGCAGCTTCTTACCCTTTCACCGTTTCATCTGCTGGTGTCCCTGTCTCACTGCAGGTACTGTCCCCGCTCACCTTCTCCACCTGCTAGTGTCCCTGTCTCACTGCAGGTACTGTCCCCGCTCACCATCTCCACCTGCTAGTGTCCCTGTCTCACTGCAGGTACTGTCCCCGCTCACCATCTCCACCTGCTGGTGTCCCTGTCTCACTGCAGGTACTGTCCCCGCTCACCATCTCCACCTGCTGGTGTCCCTGTCTCACTGCAGGTACTGTCGCCGCTCACCATCTCCACCTGCTAGTGTCCCTGTCTCACTGCAGGTACTGTCCCCGCTCACCATCTCCACCTGCTGGTGTCCCTGTCTCACTGCAGGTACTGTCCCCGCTCACCATCTCCACCTGCTGGTGTCCCTGTCTCACTGCAGGTACTGTCCCCGCTCACCATCTCCACCTGCTCGTGTCCCTGTCTCACTGCAGGTACTGTCCCCGCTCACCATCTCCACCTGCTGGTGTCCCTGTCTCACTGCAGGTACTGTCCCCGCTCACCATCTCCACCTGCTGGTGTCCCTGTCTCACTGCAGGTACTGTCCCCGTTCACCATCTCCACCTGCTGGTGTCCCTGTCTCACTGCAGGTACTGTCCCCGCTCACCATCTCCACCTGCTGGTGTCCCTGTCTCACTGCAGGTACTGTCGCCGCTCACCATCTCCACCTGCTAGTGTCCCTGTCTCACTGCAGGTACTGTCCCCGCTCACCATCTCCATCTGCTGGTGTCCCTGGCTCACTGCAGGTACTGTCCCCGCTCACCATCTCCACCTGCTAGTGTCCCTGTCTCACTGCAGGTACTGTCCCCGCTCACCATCTCCACCTGCTGGTGTCCCTGTCTCACTGCAGGTACTGTCCCTGCTCACCATCTCCACCTGCTAGTGTCCCTGTCTCACTGCAGGTACTGTCCCTGCTCACCATCTCCACCTGCTGGTGTCCCTGTCTCACTGCAGGTACTGTCCCCGCTCACCATCTCCACCTGCTGGTGTCCCTGTCTCACTGCAGGTACTGTCCCTGCTCACTATCTCCACCTGCTAGTGTCCCTGTCTCACTGCAGGTACTGTCCCTGCTCACCATCTCCACCTGCTGGTGTCCCTGTCTCACTGCAGGTACTGTCCCCGCTCACCATCTCCACCTGCTAGTGTCCCTGTCTCACTGCAGGTACTGTCCCCGCTCACCATCTCCACCTGCTGGTGTCCCTGTCTCACTGCAGGTACTGTCCCCGCTCACCATCTCCACCTGCTGGTGTCCCTGTCTCACTGCAGGTACTGAACCCGCTCACCATCTCCACCTGCTAGTGTCCCTGTCTCAATGCAGTTTCTGCCCCTCTCACCAAATCACAATCAGCGTGATTTGCAGCGTTGTCCATTTTGCTCTTGGCCCAGGGTGGGTTTAGTTGAATCCAGCTGAGCTTTGCAATGATGCGCCCTTTTAGAAACAATTCATAAATCTTCTGCAGAGCAAGGTCGACCCAATAGGTCAGATTATCAATAAAATATAATCTCAGAATCAGATTTGCAATCATTTCAGGGTTCTGTGCTGCGAATATAATGTCTGCTTTCTCTACTGTGGGGTGTTCAGGGAATAAAATCTGAAATTGGATTTATTTCCAGTGTTTGAAACTCTTCACCTCTTTCTATGATTTCACTAATTTAATAATGATATTGAGAGGGTATTTCACCGCCTTCCTCTGCTCCTGTCTGAATTTAGTGTGGGTCACAGCGTAAATGCATGTGTTGGTGCAGGAACTGAGAAGTTGCAGCATCTCTGATCTTTGATCGGTGTCAATGGAGGGTCGGTGTAGGAGGAATAATACTGAATATCTGCAATTCGCCTATAACTTTTATACACAACCCAGGTCACACATCGCAGTATACAACTGCTGGATATACTGAAGAGTAAAATAACTGATTTTCTGCGATTCTCCCTCCACCTCTGGGTCCTTGTGATTTTCTCCATTGCTTTGTCCCCGGAATCACCTGCGGACTTTACTCGTGAATAAAATCCGTCTGACAGTCAGAACATTGAGCACCAAATTGACAGAGACCGGGACACAAGGGGTTAAAATGTAGTGCAACAATTCAAATGCCCCCAATTGGGGAAAGGAAAGAAGCTCAATTTATGGACACAATCCATGGGAACATTATCAATAATGTAATCTTCCTCCTGTGTAAAATACCAGGGGACAGACGCCAAACTTCCCAAAACACTCATTGTTCCAACAACCACAGCCGCCGCTTTCTCGCTGCAATATTTTGTTTTGAGATTCTCACAACAAATGGCCACAAATCGATCAAAGGTGAAAGCGACTGAGAGCCAAACAGAAACAACCGTGGATGCAGAAAGCAGATCGAAAACGAGAGAACACACAGGAGTAATTCTCAGGAATGAATCTGGGAAATAGATTAAGCAATCCAAGTCAATATAGGATCAGCGATAATGACCAGCCACTGCCATTCCCACAAGATAGACAGTCCTACATTTTGAGAGACTGCACTTTTCTCGGGACAGAATCAAAATCGCCACCAAGTTAACTGGAAGAGAGAGAAAAGGAAGATGAGAAATTACTGATCAGACCTGGAGACAAAGCAGCAGTTTGACAGGATCTGGGTTCAAATTTCCAGCATTGTTGCTGCTTCGAGCAGTGAAAACGGATTCAGTGACCTCGGCAGTGCTTTACCACAGTGAAATGTTTGAAAACACAATTATTAATAATGAATTGGGAAATTGATGCAGAAAGTGAATAAAGTCAGCACCAGATCTACTGGAATTACTGAGTGAGGATGCAGTGCCAGTGGGGAAATGAGAAAGGGGTTTTACAGTGATGCAATCCAATGGGCAAAATGGGAATTTGTCTCCAGACTGGTGGTTGGGAAGAATTAGGGGAGAGCTGCATGCATAGCTGAGTTGGAGTATCAGCCATGACTGTGAATGGCAGAGCAGGCTTGATGGGCTGAATGGCCTTCTCCTGATCCTATGTTCCTGTATTCATATAAGGTTGGACGAGGCAGCTGGTGGTGGAGCCAGTTAGTGAGATTGGGAGGGAGAGAATGAAAAGGACATTTTGGAGCTGGAGGGTTGATAGGAGCAGATGGTTTGGCACAGTGGATAAACTGAAGGAAAAGATAAGGAGACTGAGGATTCAATCCAGTGAAAGGAGAGGCTGAGATTCGCAGGAAGAGACTGCAGCAGAGTGTTAGAGGAAATCTAATCTATTGATCCCAGTAATACAACTCAATGAATACATTCAAGCAATAATCCCTGTGGTTATTGCTGTTGAAGAACAGGTCATTGTTTATACAATATAGTCAATATATTTAGTTTGTACAGGCTATTAAATATAAATTTAAATATATTTCTGATATCAGCCTCGCTTTTGATTGAATTCAGCAGTCACAGAGTTTTTAAAATGCAGTATTTCAATAATGAATTACCATTGGTGAAGAACTGATTCTATTCTATTTTTTCAGTCATGAAGTAAGGAATAGGAACTTTCTACAAAACAAAATGAGGACCTGACAGAAATCAGCACCGAGGATCAAGTCCAACAGGAAAACGAACACAATCTGATCACTGACTACTTCAACACACAGTTTCGCCGACTAATTTTTCTGGACATTCCAGAACTTGATGATAGTGAATAACTTATTCTGCTGCTTCTTTCTCTTTCTCTTTCCTTCTGCTTATCTCTTTCCCGCAGTTTCGTTCTCCCTGCTCCTTTTCTTTCTATTTTACAATGTAGTCCAGTGACAGTGAAGGCTTCACAGTGAAGCAGAGAAGGGGATGTGAAAGTATCAGTCGCAAATTCAGTTCAGTAGCCAGACATCTGAAGCAGCGTCAGACACACACAGAATGACATAATATTTGATAACAGTGATAACGAATAGATACATTGAAATCCCAGTTAAACTGAGCCATGTTATTGGAGAGGGAGGACATTGTACTGTCCCCTTGTAACACAGAGACCGTGAGATATCTCATTATCATTCATTGAAAAAAAACATTAAAATATTCCAGGACCAGTTATATCCACATCATGTTAAAAGCTCCTGATGGTCTGATTCTTGATCCTAATCGAGACACCCGATTCAAATACATTCAATATACAGAATAATCCCGTAACAATTCCAGCGTTACTTAAAACAATATCATTTAAGAGAGAATACGACTCCTGTAAGAATGAAATCGTTGACAATGAGGAGTTTCCATCAATAAATTGCTGGAAAAGAACAAGTGGCTATGTAGCACACACAGTGAGAAATAATACCGAGTACAGCAGCACAGTTAACACTGATTTGCACCATTAACAGCTAAGATACTGGCTTACCAGGAACTCCAATTGCTGCAAGAACCGGATAGTAAATGATTGCTATCTGATACATTAATGCATATCTCATTTCTGTGAGAAGCAGAGACTACTCTTACTCTGGAACCCACAGCTCCAGCAGGCACTCGGAGCTGATCTATTCCAATGAGTCCTGATTTATACAGGGGATAAGTCAACACTGATACTCCTGATCATTGTTATTAATTACATTCACCTGAAAAAAGACATTACATCAGCAGCTTTAACTCTGATGTAAATAATGTGCTGGATAAAACACAATCATTTCAATGCCAATGGCATTTTCTTAGTAAGACCTCTAACGGGAATAAACCTGAAATCTGTACTCATACTGGCCGGGGATACAATTATAAGTGGCGTCATTTACATTTTCCATATTATTGTATTGAACTTGTTCACTTCTGGCGTTTCTATTGTAAATGTAACTGATCTGTCTGCAGTAGACACTGAATACAGGGACAATAACAATCCCGTTTCACTCTGTTCCTGCCTTTTCACAGTTAGCATGTGAACATTAAGTCTCTGATTTGGGACCACGTTCAGGGTTACAGCCGAGAAACAACTGTAGGTGATATTAGGGAGCAGACATTGTCCATGTCCATTAGGAAGGCAGTCGCATAGTAATAATATCACTGGGCTAGTAAAACACAGGTTCAGCCCAATGGCCTGGTGAGCGGGGTTCAAATACCAGCATGACAGCTGCTGGAAATTGAGTTAAATTAATTAGCAAAAGTCCGCAATTGAAAGCTGGTCTCTGTCATGGTGCCATGAAACTATGATTGATTGTTGTAAAAACCCATTTGGTTTCGCTAATTCCTCTCAGGGAAGGAAATCTGCCATCCTTAGTTTGTCTGGCCTACATGTGGCTGCAGACCCAAGCAATGTGGCTGACTCTTAACTGCCCTCTGAAAGGGCCCAGCCGGATGTCAAGGGCAACGAATGCTTGATCTTGTCAGCGGATCTCACATCACATGAAAGAATAAAAGAAAATATTCTCTCTGCTATTTCTCTGCAGATATTTACCTATTTATTCCACAGTGGTTAATGGCTCCGGGAAAACTACAACTGTGCCAACTCCTGACTCCTTACCTCCAGTTCACTCAATACCAGACACCCAAATTCCACCTTCCATCACGATCAACCGCTGTCAATCCCTGTTTCCATTTCCAACCCTCACCAAGTCCATCTCGCCCAATACTTTCAGCCTAACTGACATACATTGGGTCCCAGTCCTCTAAGTTTAACATTTATAATTCTTATCATTGCGTTAAAATTCTTCCATGTCCTCACCACGCCTCATCTCCAGCCACTTCTCCAAACCTGCAGCAAACCCATCTGTGATCTCCCCATATCTTTGGCAGTGGAATATTTCAGTAGGACTGCTCCCACCTGGTTCCAATATTACTGATCTGATTGTAACCGGAGCATCTTCAGCAATGGCCTCTCTTCCCACACCAGCACTATTCCCTCAGGAGTCCCTGAACGTTCTATTCTTGCTTCCTCCTCTTCCTCGTCTGCGCACTGCCCGCTGATGACATCAGATACGGAGTGAGCTTCCACATATATGCTGAAAACACCCAAGTCCAGCTCTCCATCATCTTTCTCTATCCTCCACTGCCTCTGTGTTATCAGACTCTAACAGTCTGTTTTCCATGAGCTCCAGTTTCTTCCAATTAAACATGGGGCAGAGTGAAGCCTCCATCTTTGGCTTCACCGGAAACTCCACACTCTTGTCATTGATTCCATCGCCATTACTCGCTGTTGCATTGGGCAGAATATGAAGTTCTGTAAAATACGATCCTAATTCATCCCTGACCAGAACTTCTGACCTGAGTTTTCTCCATCAAAAATGATGCCTCCTTCCACCTCCATAACACCTCCGACATCTGTCCCTGCCTCAGCCGATCAGGCACTGAAAACACTCTGTCACTCATCTGTGTAAGATTATTAGGTTACTTAAAGCTACTAATCAGAGTATCCATTGTTAAATTCTAGTTATTGTAAACTGACAATTGACTTACTATTATAAACCAACATTTTGCTTTATTAGGAACTGTCTTAGCAGTATGGTAAAGTGGAAAACTGAGAAAATAGGGCACAGTACAGGCCAGCTGTCAAGGTAAAGGGAATCTGGGAGATTATGTCAAGTTTTAAAATGCTTACTGGCAGTACGAGGGTGAGACCTTGAGAGCGGAAACAGCTTCTGTGTGGATTTGTCCTGGAATGAGATAAGGAACCTCGGAATGTGAAACCACTGAGAGAAAGTAGTCAAGTCAAAGGGGTACCAAATGCACAAATACAAAAGGTTAGCATCCATCACAAAGTGATCCTTGGCTAGCTCAGAACGTCATCCTTGAATACAAAACTAATCACTGATAGGGAGAGAGACAGAGTGAGTGCGAACGAGTTGGGGAAGAGAAACGTGATTGGTCGAGACCGCTCCAGTTCAACAGCCAACTGGAGTGCAGCAGCCCCACCAACACACCCCGGCCCCCCACAATGTCGAGTATCCACTTTGCACGCCTTGAATTCTCTCATCCATCCAAATGTTGGTCGGTCATCCTGTGAGCATAATCTACCCGGAGAGCAGTTAGTTCGAACCCGGACTCCTCTGGCACTGCTGTACTAGCTGTGGAATATTCATCCCCAACTCAGTTCCTCACCCGCTCCCCCCCACCCCCTCTCGCAGGCAGTGAAATGAGCCCCGGTTAGTGCAATTCCTCCAATAACACCCCTCTCAGCTCCTCCCTCTGCCCCAGACCTGCCCCAGCAATTGAAAGAAAGAACAATAAGTAAACGTTTCAGAATTCATTAATTGAGAACTGTCGGATGCCACTCCAGTCAAATAGCTTCGTTATTGGCACGGGACTAACTGGGCGGGGTTGGGGAGTGAGGGTGCGGGTTGTAGCAGCAGAGGTGCTGTTCAGATCTTCAAAAGTACTTGAACAAGGTGTGCTGCATGGAGACGGATCCTGTTTGATGCACAGGAATCTCCCATGAGCTCATCATTCAGCTTTTTTCTTTGCTTTTTCACTTCCTGAAAGTGGAATGTGGATTTTTCTTTTTGAATCATCTATTCTGCAGTTGTGTCGGCATCGCCAGCAAGGATTAGCATTTAATGCCCATATCTAATTGTCATTAAGAAGATGGTGGTGAGCCACCTTCTTGAACCGCTGGAGTCCATCCAAGGTAGGTACACCCAGAGTGCTGTTCGGGAGGGAGTTCCAAGATTTTCACCCAGTGTACTAGTTATTCGCTTCACCAGGTTACTGGTCCCAGCTCGGTGTAAGTGAAGCCCGTCCAAGTGGAATAGCTCCCTCTTTCCTCAGTACTGATGCCAGTGGCTCAGGAAGTGAAACTGCTGCCTCTCACGCCACTGTTTCTCACCCACATTTAACCTTGTAATCTGCTTTTCCCTGTGCCAATTGATGGGCTGGTGAGGCTGGGTCTTATCTGAAAATGTCTAAACTGAGATTGTTAGATTTTTATTCAACACGGCGATTAAGGGGATCAATAAACACGGGTTTTGGAAACAAAAACAACTGAAATCAGGTTGCAGTGAAATGTGAATTTCTGGCCTCTGCTTTCTAAGTCCAGTGCTCTAACCTGCAAGCTATGAAACCACCTGCCCTGCAAAACCCTATTTTAATGCTTAATGCTTTTAAGAAGAAGGTGCTGTCCAAACACACCTTCACAATCCTTCATCACCAAACAACCACGAATAGTATAATACAAAAGGAGGCCATTCAGCCCATCCTCCCTGTGCTGGCCCTTTGGACGTCCAATCCAATTTCTCCCAATAGCCCCTTTGCTCTTTCCCCAAACACCTGCAAATTTTTCCTTTTCACTATTTACCCAGTTCCCTTTTGAAATTTGCTGTTCAAATCATGAATTCAGGAGAAAGTTATTTCCCCAGAGATTGCTGAGAATGTGGAACTCACTAACACAGGGAGTGCTTCAGGTGAATGGTACCGATACATTTAAGGGGAAGCTGGGAGAAGGGTATAGACGAATATGTTGATGGGGTGAGATGGAGAGGAGTGGGAGGAAGCTCATATGGGGCATTAACACCAGCATGGACCAGCTGGGCCTAATGGCCTGTTTTTGTGTAATTCCATTGAATCTGCTTCCAACAGCCATTCAGGTAGCGCATTGCAGATCACAACAACTCACAGTGTAAAAAATATAAATCCTCAGCTCCTTTCTCACTGGATCTTTGGCCAATTATTGCCAAGAGCTGGAAGTTGAGAGCACGATAAATAGAATGTTTCAGCCAACACGGACATGATGGGCTGAATGGCCTCCTACTATGCTAAAATGTTTGTATGTTTCTATGTATAATCTCCGTTTTCTGGTTATAGAGAGAGGGGGAAGGGGCGAGACAGAGCAGATAGTGACAGATGGAGAGATTGAGAGGCAGGGAGCTTCATTCTCCCGGGTTGGCCTTCGAGCTATTTAGAAATTGAAAGTACCTGATTTGCTTTCTGAAGTTGAACTTAAACCTGAACAAAATGCTTTCAACCCCAGTGATATTTGAACTCACAGCCACTCATTTACAAGACCCGCTGTAAATCCTGAGTTTTGGGGTGACCTGCACCCCAGTGCTGGACATTCCCCAGTTCGTGCTCCATGTTTGAAAAATGATGTGCACGTCAGTTAAGCAAAGTTTGTCACAGAATCACGGAATTTTGGCAGTACAGAAGGAGGCCATTCGACCCATCGTGTCTTTGCTGGCACACCGAACGACCAATTAACCTAGTGCCACTGCCCCAACTTCTCCCCATAACACTGTACCTTGTTCCTTTTCACAGAACAATCAAATTACCTCTTGATTACCTCAATTGAACCCGCCTCCATCACACTCTAAATTAGGGCATTGTGGAAAGATAAGAATAACAAACCCACTCAGTCACTCTCCCTGTGTAGATACTAAAATAACAGACCCATTCAGAGAATTTCCTTGTGGAGATACTATAATAACAGACCCACTCAAACACTCTCCCTGTGTAGATACTAAAAGAGCAGATCCACTCAGAGAATTTCCCTGTGGCAAAACTGTAATAACAGCCCCAATCAGTAACTCTCCCTTTGTAGATACTAAAATAGCAGATCCACTCAGAGAATTTCCCTGTGGAGATACGCTAATAACGGACCCACTCAGTGTAACTCCCTGTGTAGATACTAAAATAACAGATCCACTCAGAGAATTTCCCTGTGGATATACTATAATAACAGACCCACTCAGTGACTCTCCCTGTGGAGATACTATAATAACAGACCCACTCAGTCACTCTCCCTGTGCAGTTACTATAATAACAGACCCAATCAGTGACTCTCCCTGTGAAAATGCTATAATAACAGACCCACTTAGTCACAAACCCAGTGGAAACAATGTAATTGCAGACTCACTCAAACACTCTCCCTGTGTAGATACTAAAATAGCAGATCCACTCAGAGAATTTCCCTGTGGCGATACTATAATAACAGCCCCACTCGCCCTGTGGAGATGCTCTGATAACAGACTCACTCAGTGACTCTCACTGTAACGATACTATAATTACAGCCTCAGTCAGTGACTCTCGCCATGGAGATACTATAATAACAGATCCACTCAGTGACTCTCATTGTCGAGATACTATAATAACAGAGTCATTCAATGACGTTCCCTGTCGAGAACCTGTAATGATAGAACGACGCAGTAACGTTCAATGCAGAGATACTTTAATAACAGACGCACTTGGTGACTCTCCCCGTGGAGACCCCATAAGAAGAGACCATCTCAGTCAGTCTCCCGTGGAGATCCTATAATAAATGTCTCACACAATTACTCTCCCTGTGCAGATACCATAATAACAGACCCACTTACTGACAGCCCGTGAAGATAATAGAATAACAGATCCAGGCAGTCAGTGGCCCTGTGGTGATTCTATAACAACCATCCCATTCATGTGCCTCACCATGATGTGGTGGTACTATCACAACAGACCCACTCAGTCACTCTCAATGTGGCGGTACTACAAAACAGACCCATTAAGTGACTCTCCCTGTGGAGATGCTACAACAACAGGCCCACTCAGTGACTCTTACTGTGAGATAATATAATACATGGACCCACTCACTCTGTCTCCCTACGTACATACTTTAATTAAAGACCCACTCAATGGCACTCCCGCTTGTGATATTACAATACCAGACCCACTCAGTGACTCTCCCTGCGGAGATACTTTACTGCCACACCCTCTCGGTGACCCAACCTGTGGAGATACTATTATAATGGACACACTCAATGATTCTCGCTGTGGATATACTGTAACAAAAGGCCCACTCGCATAGTTGAAGGATTTTACATATCGACATTCGGTTTGTACAAGTAACCTGGAATATTCCAATGTTGCCCTTTGTGATGATTTGATTGGTGGACAGCTGTTGATAATCTCTCTGAGAATAGAAGGTTTTATCGCGACTATCCCCATTCACGGTGCAGGTAATGGTGACTGTCTCTCCAACAACATACACCCCAGGCGGTTGATCAAGCGATATCACTGTTGTTGTTAGCGGATCTGTGGTAATATAAATGGAGAGCACAATTAGAAATTGACTAGTGGAACTTCATGTAAAAAAGCAGATTGATAACTCAATACCGATTGCTCTCTGTTGAAGGGAAGTGTTACCTTTGAGGACACAGATCCCACAAAAATATATTTCGAAATTTGATTAAAAAAATGAAACTAAAATTTACATTTCCATAGCGCCTTTCAGTCACTCAGGATGTGCCAAACCGTACCACAGCCAATGACGTAGATCTGAACTGCAGTCACTGCTGCAATTTAGGAAATAAAGATGCTCGGCAGATTGTAAGAGCAAAGACATTGAAAGACATGCAGGAAGAAATAGTTTTAAAATGCAGTGTAAATATCCACAATAAATGAAGAGGGAGAATATAATATTACATTGAAATTCAAGGAGGCTGACATATAAAGGTGTTGAGGTTATGATCTTGTTGTATGTGGCTGTATTTAGACCACAGTCAATGCTGGGCACAACAGCTCAGGAATGATATATTGTCCATTTATTAGGTGCAGCACAGATTCACCAGAATGATACACTGGCTAAATTAAGAGAACATACAGAAGAGCCATGCATGATCTAATTGAGGTGTTTGAGAGCGATGGAATATTTTATTTGCATTCTTTCAGGGTGTGGCGTGGCTGCAAGGCCAGCATTTGTTGCCCATCCCTAAATTCCCTTAAACTGAGTGGCTTGCTAAGCCATTTCAGACGGCAGATAATGGTCAACCACACTGGAGCATCTGGAGGCCAGACCAGGTAAGGGCGGCAGATATCCTTCGCGAGAGGACACGAGAAACCATATAGGCTTTTACAGCAAACGATGACAGTTTCCTGGCATTATTAGAGATACTAGATTCCAATTCTCGATTTATTTTAATTAATTCATTTTAAATGGTGAAATGTGAAGGTGTAACCCCAGGGCATTAGCATTAATCTCTGGATTGCTAGCTCCTGGCATTAACACTATGCCTAACCCTCCCGTACCAGCTCAGTGGACAGAAACTGTCCTGTCTGGTGTCAGAGCCCAAAACAATGGGTCGATAATGTCAATATTCGAGCTTGGCCATTCAGGAATGATGTTGGGAAGCTAAACGTCGCAGGATGAGTAGTTTAAGTCTGTCACTCCGTCCTTCAAAACACTTTGCAGACTAAGTCAATTGAAATTTGAAGTCTTGAGATTGATACTTCGTTGTTAGCCAAGGCGATTAAAGCATATGGAAGCAAGGCGAGTAAATGGAGACAAGGTAAACATCAGCCATGTTGGACCTGATTGGATGAACCAGCGTGAGGTGTTGGATGACCTCCTCTTAAATTCCGATGCCACATTTTAGGAATTGGGTGGCGAACTGAGAGAAATCTAGAAGTAATGAAAATATTCAATAGAATATTGGTCGGGGACACCTGGAGTGCTATGTGCTGTATTGTAACCCTCAAGAGAGAAAGGAAATGGATGAACTGTCGGAAAGTAACCACATTTCCTATAGTATCTTCCCAATGACAGCTGCTGATATGCAAACCTACATCACCGGTATCAAAGTCAGAACACGATTAGACACAGACACAGAAATTAAATGTTATAAAAGGAAACTGGATAATTTAAAAGTACAGGACTGTGACTACTCCTTGTTAGTATTTTAGAGAAACACATTGACACTAACCTTGTGAAGCGCTCCACCAAATCCACTCCACACCCCAAAGAAAAAAACTAAAAAGGGAAAAAATGAAGTTATTAAACGGACATTACTTTTCATGGGATCATACAATGATATATCACAGAATGAAGGTTGTTCGGCCCATCGTGCTTGCACTGCCTCTACGGTAGAGCTGTGTAATCAATCTAATTCCCCTAATCGTTCTCCATAGCCCTGTATTTACCCATTCACATTCTTATCTTGTGACATATTGAATGTTAAAAGAATATTTTGATGACCACTTGAAACGCCATATTAAAATTGAATCTGCTTCCACCTCTATTTCAAGAAGTACATACCAGATCACAAAAACACGATGTATTAAACAAATGTCATCACGCCGTGTCTTGTTCCTTTGCCATTCAAGTTAAATCTGTGTCTCTGCTTACCAGCTCTTCGGCCATTGGGAACTATTTCCTGACCCAGTCCATCAACAACTTCAATGATTTTGAACACCTCTATCAAATCTTCTCTTAGATTTCTCTGTCTTAAGGAGATCAATCCCAGCTTCTCCAGTCACTACGCATAATTGTGGGTAAGGACTCGGAATATAGTCAACATTTAGAACCATATATTTCAGGAGAGAAGTGGAGAAGCACTCCTACACGAACAAGCTGTTAGAAATTTAAAACTCTCTTCTGCAAACAGAAATTTATGCAAGGTTCATTGCAAATTTTAAATCTGACATAGATACATTTTTGTGAACCAAATGTATTTACGGATCGGAGGCAAAAGTGGAGATGTTGTGTCAGAGCAGAAATCAACCATAATCTCATTCAATGATAAAACAAGCTCGAAGGGTCAAATGACCTCTTCCTGTCCCTATGTTCCTACGACCAGATGCAGGATAGTGACTATAGTTCTTTATATCTAGAGGACTAGAATACAAGGAGGTAGAAGTAATGCTTCAGTTGTAGAATGCCCTCGTTAGACCACACCTGGAGTTAGATTCATAGTCATAGAGTTATACATCACAGAAACAGGCCCTTCAGCACATCGTGTCTATGCCGGCCATACAGCACACAACTATTCTAATCCCATATTCCAGCACTGGGCCAGTAGCCCTGTATGCTATGGCGTTTCAAGTGGTCATCAAAATATTCTTAAATGTTGTGAGGGTTCCTGCCTCCACCACCTCTTCAGGGAGTGCGTTCCAGATCTCAACCACCCTCTGCGTGAAAAAATGTTTCCTCAAATCTCCCCTAAACCTCCTGCCTCTTACCCTAAATCTATGCCCCCTGGTTCTTGACCCTTCCGCTAAGGGAAAAATATTCCTGCTATCTAACCTATCAATGCCCCTCATAACCTTGTACACCTCAATCATGTCACCCCTCAGCTTTCTCTGCTCCAAGGAAAGCAACCCTAGCCTTTTCAATCTCTCTTCATAGCTGAAATGCTCCAGCCCAGGCAACATCCTGGTGAATCTCCTCTGCACCCTCTCCAGTGCAATCAGATCCTTCTTATAGTGCGGTGACCAGAACTGTACACAGTACTCCAGCTGTGGCCTAACTAGCGTTTTATATAGCTCCATTATAACCTCCCTGCCTTATATTCTATGCATCGGCTAATAAAGGCAAGATCATAAGAACTAGGAGCAAGAGGAGGCCGTCCGGCCCCTCGAGCCTGCTCTGCCATTCAATGGCTGATCTTTTCGTGGACTCAGAACCAATTACCCGCGTTCTCACCGTATCCCTTAATTCCTTTATTGTTCAAAAAGATATCTACCTTAGCTTTAAAAACGGTTACTGAAGAAGCGTCAGCTACTTCACTGGGCAAGGAATTCCATAGATTAACAACCCTCTGGGTGAAGAAGTTCCTTCTTAATTCAGTCCTAAATCTGCTCCCTCTAATCTTGAGGCTATGTCCTCTTGACCAAGCTTCATCTGCCAGTGGAAACATCCTCTCTACTTGTATCTTATCTATTCCCTTCATAATTTTATATGTTTCTATTAGATCCCTCCCTCATTCTTCTGAATTCTAATGAATATAATCCAATCTGTTCAGTCTCTCCTCATAAGCCAACCCCCTCAACTCCGGAATCAACCTAGTGAACCTCCTCTGCACCCTCTCCAGTGCCAGTATATCCTTTCTCAAGTAAGGAGACCAAAACTGAACACAGTACTCCAGGTGCGGCCTCACCAGTACCTTTTACAGCTGCAACATAACCTCTCTGCTTTTAAACTCAATCCCTTTCGCAATGAAGGACAAAATTCCATTTGCCTTCCTAATTACTTGCTGTACCTGCAGACCAACCTTCTGCGATTCATGCACAAGGACACCCAGGTCCCTCTGCAAAGCAGCATGCTGCAACTTTTTACCATTCAAGTAATAATCCTTTTTACTGTTACTCCTACCGAAATGAATGCCTTCACATTTATTGACCTTGTATTCCATCTGCCAGACCTTTTCCCACTCACTCAATGTATCCATGTTCCTCTGCAAAGTTTCACAGTCATCTGCACACTTTGCTCTGCCACTCATCTTAGTGTCATCTGCAATCTTTGACACCCTACACGTGGTCCCCAACTCCAAATCATCCAATTAAATTGTAACCCATATGCCTTCCTAACCACCTGATCTGCCTGTGCTGCTTCCTTCCGTGATCTATGGACAAGTACACCAAGGTCCCTTTGACTTTCTGTAAGTCCTATTGTCCTACCATCAATTGTGTATTTCCTTGCCTTGTTAGTCCTCCCAAGGTGCATCATCTCACAATTTTCGGGATTAAATTCCATTTGCCACTGCTCTGTCCATCTTACCAGCCCATCTATATCTCCCTGTAACCTAAGGATTTCCTCTTCACTATTTACAACACCACCAATTGTCGTGTCATCTGCGAACTTACTGATCATACCTCCTATATTCACGTCTAAATCATTAATGTACACTACAAACAGCAAGGGTCCCAGAACCGATCCCTGTGCTACACCACTGGTTACAGGCTTCCAATCGCAGTAAAGCAACTCTCGATCATTACTCTTTGCCTCCTCCCACGAAGTCAATTTTGGATGCAATTTGCCAAATTGCCCTGGATCTCTAATTCACCAATCTCCCATGTGGAACCTTATCAAAAGCCTTACCGAAATCCATGTAGACTACATCTACTGCTTTACCCTCATCGACACATCTAGTCACCTCCTCGAAAAATTCAATCAAGTAGTTAGACATGATCTCCCCTGAAAAAGCCATGTTGACTATCCCTAATTAATTCCTGCCTCTCCAAGTGGAGATAAATCCTGTCCCTCAGAATGTTTCCAATATATTCCCAACCGCTGATGTTAGACTCACTGGCCTGTAAGGATCTGGTTTATCCCTACTCGCCTTCTTGAATGATGGTACCACATTCACTGTCTTACAGTCCTCTGGTGCCTCTCCTGTGGCCAGAAAGGATTTGAAAATTTGTGTCAAAGCCCCTGCTATCTCCTCCGTTGCCTCACATAACAGCCTGGGATACATCTCATCTGGGCCGTGGATTTATCCACTTTTAAGCCCGCTAAAACAGCTAATATTTCCTCGCTTTCAATGCTAATATGTTCAAGTATATCACAGTCCCCCTCCCTGATCTCTACACCTACGTCATCCATCTCCATAGTGAATACCGATGAAAAGTATTCACTTAAAACCTCACCTATGTCCTCCAGCTCTACACAAAGATTGTCACGTTGGTCCCTAATGGGCCTGAGTCTTTTCCAGATTATCTTCTTACCCTAGATATACTTATAAAAAGCCTTGGGATTTTCCTTTATCTTCCCCACCAGCGTTTTATCATGCCCCCTTTTTGCTCTCCTAATTACTTTTTTAAGTGCCACCCTACACTTTCTACACTCCTCTATTGCCTCCGCTGTTGTTAGCACTTGGGATCTACCGTAAGCCTCGTTTTTTTCCTGATCCAATGCTCGATAGCCCTTGACATCCAGGGTTCCCTGGTACCTTTCACCTTAACGGGTACATGTTGGCTCTGGACTATCAATATATCCTTTTTGAATGACTCTTACAGTAGTGAAGTAGACTTCCCTACACAAAGACAAGAAATACTGGAATCACTCAGCAGGTCTGGCAGCATCTGTGGAAAGTGAAGCAGAGTTAACATTTCGGGTCAGTGACCCTTCTTCGGAACTCCGAAGTTCTTCATTGTTTGAATATATTAATTGAGTTGTGTTACTGGGATCGATAGATTAGATTTCCTTTAACACTCTGCTGCAGTCTCTCCCTGTGAATCTTACCCACTCCTCTCACTGTATAGAATCCTCTGTCTCCTCATCGATTGCTTAAGTTTATCCACTTTCCAAAACCATTTCTCCTCTCTCCCCTCCAGCTACAACATGTCTCTCCCCTTTCTTCCCTCCCAATCTCACTCACTGGCTCCACCTCCAGCTGCCACGTCCAACCTGATAGGAATACTGGAATATAGGAGCAGGAGGAGGCCACTCAACCCTTCAAGCATGCTCTGCCATTCTAGATCATGGCTGATACCAGAACTCAAACTATGCACTGCAATTTTTAACCTTTTCCCAATTGGTAATAGTCCCTGTCAGTTCCCTAAACCCAGAGCAAAAGAAGAACTATACATCCAGCTGTTCCCAACCCTTCAAAACCTACATTCTGGAGACAAATTGCCAATTAACCCACTGGATTCCATCTCCATAAAACCCCTTCTGATTTCTCCAGGGGCACTGCATCCTCACTCAGTACTTCCACTAGATCCGGTGCTGATTTTATTCACTTTATGTATCAATTTTCCAATTCATTATTCATAATTATGTGTTCAAACATTTCACTGTGACAAAGCACTGTGCAAGTCAATGAATCAGTTTTCGCTGCTCGATGCAACAACAAAACTGGAAATTTCAGCCCAGATCCTGTCAAACTGCAGCTTTGTCTCAAGGTCTGATCAGTAATTTCTCTGCTTCCCTTTCTCTCTCTCTTCCAGTTAACTTGGTGGCGATTGTGATCCTGTCCCGAGGAAAGTGCGGTCTCTCCACATGTATCACTGTCTACCTGGTGGGAATGGCAGTGGCTGATCTCCTGGTGGTTATCCCTGATCCCATATTGACTTGTATAGTTGCAATTTATTTCACAGGTTCATTCCTGGGAATTACTCCTATGTGTTCTCTCATTTTCGTTCTGCTTAATGCAGCTCCAGTTGTTTCTGTCTGGCTCACAGTCACTTTCACCTTTGATCGATTTGTGGTCATTTGTTGTGAGAAGCTGAAAACAAAATATTGCACCGAAAAAATGGCGGCTGTGGTTATAGGAACAGTGAGTATGCTGGGCTGTTTAGAGTCTGTCCATTGGTACTTTACATAGGAACAACATTACATTACTGATAATGTGCCCATTGATTTTGCCACTAAACCGAGCATCTTTACCTGTCCCACATGGGGGGCATTTGAGTTGTTCGACCTAATTTTAACCCCTTGTGTCCCGGTCTTCCTGATTTTGCTGCTCAATGTTCTGACTGTCAGACGGAATTTATTCTCCAGTAAAGTCCGCAGGGGATTCCGGGGCCACAGTAATGGAGAGAATCACAAGGTCCCAGAGATGGAGGATCGCAGAAAATCAATTATTTTACTCTTCAGTATAACTGGCAATTTTATACTGTTATGGATGACAGTGCTTCTGTTTGTCATGTATCGGCAAATTGCAGATATTCAGCATTATTCCTCCTACACTGACCCTCTTTTTATCATAGAACAAACATCAAAGATGCTGCAGCTTCTCAGTTCCTGCACCAACACATGTATTTACATTGTGACCCAGACTAAATTCAGACAGGAGCTGGAGAAGGCTGTTAAATACACTTTCAATCTCATTGTTAAATTAGTGAAATCATAGTAAGACGCTGAAGGGTTTCAAGCAATTGAAGTAAATGTAATTTCATATTCCATTCCCTACACTCCCCACAGGACAGAAAGTGCAATTTATATTCACGGCATTGAGCAGTGAAATGATTTTACGTCTGATTCTGAGATTATATTTTATTGATAATCTGATCTATTGAGGCGGGACTTCCTCTGCAAAATGTTCATGACTTGTTTCTCAAAAAGGGCGAAATAGCAATGCTCTGGTGGACTTCAACTAAGCCCACCCTGGACCCACAGCTAAATGGATAAAGTTGTAAATCACAGTTATTGTGAGTTGGTGACAGTGGCAGTAACTGCAGTCAGACAGGGACACCAGCAGATGGCGATGGTGAGAGGGGGACAGTAACTTCGGTCAGAGAGGGGTACCAGCAGATGGAGATTGTGAGAGGGGATCAGGAATTGCAGTCATACAGCGACACCAGCAGATGGCGATGGTGAGAGGGGGCCAGAAACTGCATTCACACAGGGACACAAGCAGATGGAGATGGTGAGAGGTGCAGTAACTGCAGTAAGGCGAGGATATCAACAGATGGAGATGGTGAGAGTGTCAGTAACAACAGAGAGACAGGGAGAGCGGCAGATGGAAATGGTGAATGTGACAGTAACTGCAGTCGGACAGGGACACCAGCAGATGGAGATGGTGAGAGGATCAAGAATTGCAGTGAGACACAGACACCGCCAGATGGAGATGTTGACAGGGTACATAACTGCAGTGGGAAAGGGTCACCAGCCGATAGAGCAGGTGAAATGGGACAGTAACTGCAGTGAGACAGAGACACCAGCAAATGGAGATGCTGAGCCAGGGATACTACTGCAGTCCGACAGGGAGGTAAGCAGCTTTAGATGGTGATAGGGGACAGCAACAGCAGTGAGACAGGAACACTAGCAGATGGAGATGGTGAGATGGGGATATTAACTGCAGTGAGACAGGGATACCAGAAGATCGAGATGATGAAAGGGGAAAGGAACTGCATTGAGAGAGGGGCACAAGTAGCTGGAGATGGTGAGACGGGACGGTAACAGCAGTGAAACAGAGAGACCAGCAGATGGAGATGATGAGAAGGGCAGTAACTGCAGTGAGGCAGGGACACCAGTAAATGGAGATGGTGAGAGGAGCAGCAAATGCAGGGAGACATGTATACCGGCAGAATGAGATTTTGAGAGGGGCGTAGTAACTGCAGTGAGCCAGGGGCACAAGCAGCTGGAGATGGCGACAGGGAAAAGCAACTGCAGTGAGACAGGGACACGAGGAGATGGAGATGGCGAGAGGGGGGCCAGTAACTGCAGTAAGACGGGGGCAGCAGCAGATGGAGATGGTGAAAGGTGGCCAGTAAATGCCATGAGGCAGGGATACCATCAGATGCAGATGGTGAGAGCGGTGTAACTGCAATGAGAGAGGGTTACCATCAGATGGAGGTGGTGAGAGGTGGCCACTAAATGCCGTGAGATAGGGACACTAGCAGATGGAGATGGTGAGAGGGGACAGAATTGCCATCAGACAGGGACATCAGCAGGTGGCGATGGTGAGGAGGGCAGTAACTGCAGTGACACTCCTGGGCAAGCACGTGACCTAATGCTGCAACACGAGTGGAGGAAATGGTGTGATTGTTGGTGGCAACACGCCGGAGGTGGCGGGAAGGCATAGGATGATCTGTTGAATATGGTGGCTGGTGGGGTATAAGATGATGAAAAGTGGAGTCCTATTACGATTCTGGGAGGGAGGGGAAGGGATGAGTGCAGAAGTGGGTGAAATAGTTCAGATACAGTGGAGGGTCCTGCCAAGCACAGTGTGGGGTAATGCTCGGTGATGAGAAAGGAAGGCATATCAAAAGTGCCAATATGGAAGGCTGGTTCATCAGAACAAATGCGATGGAGATGGAGAAACTGGGAGAATGGAAAGGAATCCGTGCAGGAAGTGGAGTTGAGGAAGTGTTGTCCCAGTTGCTGTGAGTGGCCATTGGCATATAACGAACATTGGTTGATCGGATTTCCCAAGAAACGGAGAGAGAGAATTCGAGGAAGGGAAGGGTTTGAGATGGACCATGTGAGTGTGCGAGAAGGGTGGAATTTGGAGACAGATTGACTGACATTTTCGAGCTCAGGGCGAGAGCAGGAAGAGGCACCGGACATTCATCAATGTAACGGAAGAAGGGATGAGGGAAGGGGACTGCGCCGGACTCAGCAAGGAACGTTTCACACATCCCATAGCAATGAAGGCAGAGCGAGGACACTTGCGGGGACCCACAGCAACACCGATAACTTGGAGCTCCCAGAAAATGCTGGGGAATGGCCATGGAGTTGATCTGCTCACTGGATTTCTCTTTATCTACAGATGCTGCCAGAGTTGATGAGCAATTCCCACCAATTTCTATATTCATTATGATTGGGTAACTGGGAATTGATGTCACCGTGCCTTGTTTTTAATTACCCAATCAGATCCAACTCTTGCCACCATTCACAAACATCCTCTTTGTAATCCGCAAGTGCAATTCCCAAAGACTTCGTGCAGCAGCAACGGTTTGCACTGAAATAGTTACTCACTGGGTGAAGATGCACCGGGTAAAGTCAGTGACCTGTTGATGAGACTGTCCCCTTATCCTCAGGGCACTCCCTCACATAGTGATTACCCTGATCTGTGATTTATTTCCATTCCTATTGATAATTGCCTTTTCCCACCATCAGATTGGTTCAGAGACAGAATTAACCAGACACAGTGAAACACATTGATTTGCTGAAATCATTTTTCCTCTCTGTTGATTCATGTTCCGATTTAAATGTTGATTCCCTCCCAGGTCTTGCTGGATGTTTTCCTTTCCCATTCAGCACCTGTCAAACCTCTTTTCAAACCCCATCAGGTGCTGCTTCATTCCCCATGGCCAGTGCTGTGAAATGTCTCTTGGGGTGAAATAAGAGGCCAATTCTGCAGTCTGTTGAGGGGCCGATGTTTTAGGACATTCTCCATTGAGCAGGAGACATTCAAAAGCAGAGATTCAGTCCAGAACTGTACATAGGCACACCATGGGCCAGCTGAGAACAGTCAGATGCTAAATACATGCGACGAGTCAGTCAATGTCTCTGGAGAGAGCAGCATGTTCTCTCCACTAATGTGCAGCTTTGACCCAGTAATCATAGCCACTAGCTGTAATTAATGAAACATTTCCCTGGTCCCAGGTACTAAGTCAATATCCAATGAAACAATTGTTGAATGAATGAAGCAATTCGGAATTTACGATCAACATGTATAAAACACTGGTTCAGCCTCAACTGGAGTATTGTGTCCAGTTCTGGGCACTGCACAACAGGGAGGATGTGAAGGCTTTAGAGAGGGTGCAGATACATAAGGAAGCTGGCGTTGTTCTCATTAGAGAAGAGAAGGTTGAGAGGTGATTTGATAGAGGTATGCAAAACCATGAAGGCTCTGGAGAGAGGAGATGGTGAGAAACGCTTTTCATTGACCGAAGTGTCGAGAACAGTAGTGGCAGAACCCCTCAACTCATTTAAAAGGAGTCTGGATGTTCACCTCAAGAGCAGTAACCTGCAGGGTAACGGCCCGAATGCTGGAAGGTGGGATTAGACTGGGTTAATGCTCCTATTTCTTATGTTCTTATGATCTAGGCAACAGAGGCAGCAAAGCAGAGACACAGCCAGAGTGCAGTAGCAAGTGGACAAGAATAGTGGTGCAATTACTGAACTGCCTAAGGAGATTCCTTCTTCCCTAAACAGTTTACTCTCAGGCATTACGGCCAGTCTCTAACCTGCAACGGACGAATTGCCTTAACAATTCAATGCTTCACTAGACTTAAGGTCATTTCCTTCCCCGCTCTAAGCAAGTAACCATCACTGCAGTGTGCAGACCTGATACAACTGAAGATGAAGTGAGCAAATCCCAGGCCTTGCCAGCCAGGTTAACGAGAAATGAGCTTTAAGAAGGAACATTGGGCTAGTCCGATTCCCCCCTGTTTACTGCCAGTCTCGTTAGGTTAATATTCCCCATGTGAGTGTTTTTTTATCATCGGAGTCTGCTGTACTAATTCAATGTTGCACCAGATAGCATCTCGAATCTGGAAACTTTCAATTCCTTGGATTTTTTTTTTTCTCACGCCAGATTCAAGCTTATTGTTCACATGATAAAATGGATGCCCTCTTGCCCACGTCACAGCCCCTAATTCCCGTCCTGTAAGATGTCATGTAATGATTTGACTTCACCTTGTAAAACTATTTCGCTTTATTTGCCTCGATATAATCCACGTAACTTCTGTTTATGGATCTTAGTACTGAATACGTTAGAACATACAGTTTAGCATCTTCAAATGCCACCTTCCCTGCTCTAAGGAGACCAATTCCCCCCTTCCCCAGTCTCTCCACATGAACTGAAGTCCCTCATCCTTGGGACCATTCTGGTCAATCTCCCTCTTAACCTTCTCTGCTGTAAGGAGAACAATCCCAGCTTCTCAAATAGAAAAAATGGTAATTAGCCATTTGCACTTCCTCCTTTTAAACCTTTAAAGGACTTCCTTTTTTAAGTTATCATGGACTCTGCTTCAGTCATTCTCTCTGGCAGGACATTTCGGTTTCCCAACAACCATTTAATAGCTTTCAACATGCAAACCAACATACGAACATATGAAATAGCAGCATGAGAAGGCCACTCGGCCCCATTCCTTCTCCCCCTGCTCTGTCTCTCCCTGGCTGGAATAAAGTTGTAGTTAATTGATGAACTGAATATCAGGAATACATTGGGTAATAAACTGAGTAACTTGTTAAATGGAGCAGGGAATAATCCCCTCATCCCGATTATCTCCCACTCCGGCGATGCGGTTTAGTGTGAGTGTTTTAGGGGTGAGTGAGGGATCAGTGTTTGACATTTTCGAACTGCAGTGACATTCCAAACAACGGCAAGAGGTACAGGCTCAAATGAACCTAGAAATTGCTCAAAACATTGCTGTCCAGGGACAGAGGGAGGGCGAGAGATGAAAAGAGTGTGAATGATACAGAGGGTGAGACAGAGGGTGAGTCAGAGAGAGAGTCAGAGGGAGAGACAGAGTGAGATCTAGGTAAAGACAGAGTGAGATCTAGGGAGAGATAGAGGGAGAATCAGAGGGTGAGTCAGAGGGAGAGTCAGAGGAAGAGACAGAGTCAGATCCAGGGAGAGACAGAGTGAGATCTCGGGAGAGATAGAGGGAGATTCAGAGGGAGAGTCAGATGGAGAGACAGAGGGAGAGGCAGAGAGAGATATGGGGTGAGATAGAGATAGACGGTGAGACAGACAAAGAGAAAGGGTGAGAGAGGGAGAAACAGAGAGAGGACGAGATGGAGCCTCCACCACTTCTGAAACATAGAATTCTAAAGTCCCACAACCGTCTGAGAGAAGGAATCTCTCCTCACTATCTTGAATTGGCCGCCTCCCGGATTGCCACTGGGGCAAGTCTCGAACCAATAAAGGGTGCGACAGGTTTGTAAGTGTGTGAATCTGGCCCGTGTCTCACACCGTACGCACAGAGACTCTCTGAAGGGTCACTATTCTGCTCCAATTCCCTGGATACGTGCTTCTTGGTAATAAGGTTATGTTACTGGGCTGACAGACCGTAGAAACCATGGAAAAGGTACGGCACAGGAAGAAGCCATTCTGCCTATCGTGTCTGTGCCAGCTGAAAAAATACTAGCCGGCCATTCTAATCCCACCTTCCAGTACCTGGTCAGTAGCCTAGCTGATTGCAGTACTTCAGGTGCACGTCCGGGTACCTTTTAAATGAGCTGAGGGTTTCTGCCTCCACTACCATTCCTGGCAGTGAATTCCAGACACCCACCACCTTCTGGGTGAAAAAATGTTTTTCCTCATGCCCCCTCTTATCTTTCTACCAATCACCTTAAATCTGTGCCCCCGACAATTTCTGGTGGGGGAAAAAGGTCCTTCCTGTTTACTCTATCTCGGCACCTCATAATTTTGTACACCTCAATTAGATCACATCTCATCCTCCTCTGATCTAAGGAATACAGCATTAGCCTATCCAATTTTTTCTCATCGCTGCAACTTTCAGACCCTGGTACCGTTCTTGTAAATGTCCTCTGTGCTTACTCCAGAGCAATTGTGTCCGTCCTGTAATGTTGTGACCAGAACTGTGCACAATGCTCCCGATGTGGACTAACGAGCATTTGATGCAGTTCCAGAATTACATCCCTGCTTTTGTACGATACATCTTGGTCAATAAAGGAAAGCATTCCATATGCCTTCTTCACCATTCTATCTACCTGCCCAACACCTTCAGAGACCTGTGAACATGCATTCCAAAGTCTCTCACTTCTTCTACTCCTCCCAATATCCTCCCGTTTATTGCGTATTCCTTTGCATTGCTTGTCCTCCCCAAATGCATTACCTCACACCTTTCTGGATTGAATTCCATTTGCCACTTTTCCACCCAATTAATCAAACCATTGATATCATTCTGGAGTCTACGGCTATCCTCTTCACTATCAACTGCATGGCAAACTTTTGTGTCTTTTCCAAATTTTCCATTCACGCTTCCCACACTTAAGTCTAACTCATTAATACATATCACAAATAGCAAGTCACCCAACACTGAGACTTGTGTAATGCCACTGGAAAGCACCTTCCATTCAAAAAATAACATTTTTGTCCTGTCACTGAGCCGATTTTGGATCCAACTCGTCACATTCCCCTATATTCCATGGGCTTTTACTTTTCTGACCAATCTGACAGGTGGGACCTTATCAAATGCCTTACTAAAATCTGTGTAGGCAACATCTACTGCACTAGCCTCATCAAGCCTCCTCGCTACTTCCTCAAAAAACTCAATTAAGTTAGTAAGACACGACCTTCACTTAACAAATCCATGCTGACTATCCCTGATTAATCTATGCCTTTTTTAAGACAGTTATACTATCTCTCAGAATTGATTCTAATAACTTTCCTACCACTGAGGTCAGAATGACAGGGCGATACGTATTTCAACTCTCCCTCACAACATTTTTAAGCAATGGTTCAAAGTTTGCAGACTGCCAATCCTCTGGTCCCTCGCCTCTATCTAGTGAGGATTTGAAAATGATCATCAGAGCATCCGCTATGCCCTCCCTGGCTTCCATTAACAACCTGGGATACTTTCCATCCAGCCCTAGTAATTTAACCACTTTTAAGAATGTCAGACCCTATTGTACTTCCTCTCTCATTTTGCTTATCATATCGAATTGTTCACACGCCTCCTCTTTAACTACAATGTCTGCATCATACCTCCCCTTTATGAAGACAGAGGGAAAAGTACTCGTTAAGAACCTTGTCCACATCATCTGCATCCACGCATAAATTACCTTGCACATCTCTGTTCGGCTCCACCCTGTCCTTTGTTATCCTCTTGCTCTTAATGTACTGGTAAAACACCTTTGGGTTTTTCTTGATTTTACCTGCCAATATTTTTTCATGTCCTCTGTTTGCTTTCCTAATTTTCTTTTTACTGAACCCTTACACTTTCTATACTCCTCTTGGCTTTCTAAAGTGTTATGTTTTTTGTGACTGTCATAAAATGCATTTTCTGCTTTGTCATCGGAACATCGGAACATCTCTTACCCTGTATTATTCGAGATATCCAGTGGGCTCTAGATTTGGCAGTACCACCCTTTTTTGTGGGTATATGTCTACATTGTGCATAGAATCTCGCTTTGAATGTCTCCCACTGCTTTGCCACTGATTTTCCTTCAAGTAGCCGTATCCATTTCAACTCTCAACTTTTTAAAGTTCACCTTCCCCTCTTTAGAACTTTTACTCCCTCTGACTCTGCCATTTCTTTTCACCTCTCTCCTTCCCTCTATCCCTGGTGAGTAATGCCTTGAGCCATTTATTGGTTAATTTTGAACCTGTAACTCTTGCCCTTGTAGGGCACGCCACTGCAGTTTGAAAATATCAAACACTGATCCAACAGGCACTGCTAAAACCCTCACACTAAAAGAATCTGCCGAGTGTACGGGGTGGGGGTGGGGGGATGGTGTGGGTGTTGAGGATGGAGTTGAAGAGCCTCTGTATTTCTCCAGTACTGACTTGCAGTGGGTTGGATGTTTAATCAGTGTCTAACTCTGCCTGTTGGGTGATTAGGCGACAGAAACGTTACCAGTTTCCATCCCTATGTGACTGTCACTCCTTCTGTTGTGTATGTGCAGGATTAAACACTGAGTCCCTCTATCCAGCTCTGTCTGCGCTATCTGGAAAGATGCTGAATCTTTCAGTAGTTGGTCTGCTCAAACCGAGTTCAAGGCCTGAGTAGTGAACAGAATTTCACACTAATTGTTTGAATAATACTATGTTTAAACAGCAGGTTATGATAGACTGGGCCAAAGGCTGGTAAAAATCCTGTCCATCAATCTTTCAACAGGGACTGCGAGGGTCTCCTGGTTCCGTGTGTTTAAGCGATACAGGACTAGACATCAGCAACTAACACCAGAGATTCACAAGACTGCGTACATGAGAAGATCTAACGACCGGGAGCTGAAACTCTAGGACGGGCTCTTTTGTCACTGTGTTTGTGTGTCCGGTATAATCGCGGCAGGTCCGTGTTTCTCCAGTTTCGAATGAAATGATGAATATCGCCATTCGGTATTACTCTCATTGACCGTGGGTTTCACTCCGGTTAGACAAACCTTTGCTGGCTGAAATTAGTTCTGCAAGGTCCCAGCAAGCACACCTGCTCCCTCCTTCCTCCCATGTTTCTGTGGGAATGTTTTGAGAGGAAGGTCTCAATAATAACAAACAACCTGCAGGGAGAGACGGCAATATGAAGATCTAAATGGGATCAGCTCCCGGCTATCTAGGTTATAGATTCCCTCCATCACTTCGCCCACCCCAGCCCCCCCCCCCCCCCCCACCGCCCTCTCCAGCATAACCCCATTTTCAGTTTCATTGTTCAGGCATTGATGAGGGTGAAATGGGGAAAGTTCCCATTGAGTTTTGTTGCAGTGATCTGCACACGCGCGATATAGTCCCGCACGTCATCATGAGGAGAAGAGCGCATGCACTCCTCTTCACCCTTCACTGCCTGTGAGCGTCATTCAGGGCCCTGGTGTAAGTGAACAAACAGCATCTGCTTCCAGCAGCACACCAGCTTTGGGAGCGCAAGATGTGCTCATAGATTAACATTGAATAGCGGGCAAGTTCAGCGGGAATCGGGGACTGTGTGGAAAGTCACTATGCGGCACAGTGGCGCAGTAGTTAGCATCGCAGCTCCAGCGACCCGGGTTCAATTCTGGGTACTGCCTGTGTGGAGTTTGCAAGTTCTCCCTGTGTCTGCGTGGGTTTCCTCCGGGTGCTTCGGTTTCCTCCCACATGCCAAAACACTTGCAGGTTGATAGGTAAATTGGCCATTATAAATTGCCCCTAGTATAGGTAGGTGGTAGGGAAATATATAGGGTCATGTGGGGATGTGGTGGAAATATGGAATTAGTGAGGTATTGGGTGGTTGATGGTCGGCACAGACTCGGTGGGCCGGAGGGCCTGTTTCAGTGCTGTATTTCTAACTAACTAACGAACTAATGGCCTGGATACGCGAGGCCAACCCGACCGGGACCAGAGGAAATGAGTCGGCCTCGGCTCGCGCCCATCTTGTGGCTCCGGCTTTCGTGCTTGGCTCGGGCTGGGGTCCAGTTCGGGTCGGGTCGGATGCACTCGGTCAGTGCTCTGCTGGTATGTCTCGAAATTAAAAAAAAACTGACTGGAGCTGGGCGTCCGGGTCCTAAGTGAGTCTGCACAGTGAGCCGCATGCGCTGCAGCTTCCTGCACGGTCGGGTTCATGAAGGGAAGGAAAGGGATGGTCGGGTCGGGCTCGGGTCCGCTGTGGTTCGGTCGGGTACAGTGTATGTGTAGACTAGAGTCCTAACAGTGAACAGTTTATTTTTTTATATATATAAATACTGCATATTTTATAATCATTTTATATTAATTAATCACTCAGGACCTTCCTGCTCCATGCATCTCAACTGCTCACTTGAAAAACTTGCAGACAGCATTTCAACCTGTAAAGCAGGAGTCTAGGTAATGTATAATGATATTTACTGAGCCTTCGGGCAATTGCTGTGTTAGTTTTCAGCAATACAAATACTGGTACGGTGTGGCACAACCCGTCTGGGCACGACTCCTTGGGTTTCGTGACTAAACAATCATTGACTTCGTGGCTCCAACCTTCATCTTTTTAAACAACCGTTCAACCAGCTCAAACAGATTGTTTATCTGACAGTGGTACAACAATCGACAAAGATCTCATAGATGGACATCTGAAAGCTTTGGAGGGTTGACATTCACCCATGACATCAAATAATCAAGGGTAAAACATATTATTTTTCTTTCAAAAAAGTGACAGGTACCTTTATGTAAAATTGTATTAAATGTCAATGCTAGAAATTGTTCAACATACTTTGTCAACATTAACATATATGTTTTGTTTTACTTTGTAGGCTATTCGACGTGCTGGCCATTATGTGTATGCTGATCAAGCAGAAGTCTTCAATGAAACAGTACTGTAGAACTACAGGACTGTAGACTAATGATCAGACAGCACCGGGAATCTGTAGTACTTTAGATTGATGATAAGACAGCACCGGGAATCTGTAGTACTGTACATTAACAATCAAACAGCACTGGGAAAGCCTTCTATCTGATCGGCCATTTTTTCAATCAATCAATCTTTCCTTTTACTGAAGGTAACATGCAGGTAGAGCAAGCAATTAACAAGGCAAATGGTGTGTTGGTTTTTATTGCAAGAAGATGAGTATAGGAGTAAAGATGTCTTGCTGCAATGAAGTAGAGCCTTGTTGCGACTGTATCTGATGTATTGTGTGCTGTTTTGGTCTCTTAACTATAAAAAGACATACTTGCCACAGAGAGAGTGCAATGCAGATTCACGAAACGAACTCATGGGATGAAGGGATTGCCTTATGAGGAAAGATTAAATAGACTGGGCCTTTATTCTCTGGAGTTTAGAATGAGAAGTGATCTCATTCAAACATACAGAATTCTTACAGGGCTCAACAGGGTTGAAGGAGGAAGGGTGTTTCACCTGAATGGGGATCAAGTAGCAGCGGACACAGTCTCAGAATAAGGAGCAGGCCATTTAGGACTGAGATGAGGAGGCGCTTCTCCACTCAGAGGCTGGTGAATGTTTGGGATTCTCTACCCCAGAAGGCTGTGGAGACTCAGTTATTGAATATGAATTGACGGTGATCGATACATTTCTATGTAATAAAAACATCAAGGGTTGCAGGGATAGTGCAGGAAAATGGTGTTGAAGTAGATCAATCATGATCTCATTGAATGGCGGAGAGGGCTCAAAGGGCTGAATGACCTACTCCTGCTCCTAGTTCTTCCGTTCTTGTGCTGTGGTCAGGGTAAGGGGGAACAAAATTGTGCTGCTGTACTGCAGTGCTGTCCAACACTGACATACTATATCACCGGGTTCCCACTGTGGAAATGACAATAATGAATCTGTAAAGTTCTAACCCTCACCTGTTCTTGTCTTACAAGGAATACTTCTCCTTTGTGCAGGAACTGGAATAGATGTGATGCTTCCCAGGACCAAAGAACCGTGCAGCCCAGCTCCTCCTAACACACAGTAGGCACGCGCTCATTACCAGAGTGTAAAGGCACAGACAGCTCACCAGTTCCACTGTCAGGGACACCAGAAGGAATCAATCTCACACTGATCCCAAGATCCAGACACACATTTTCAATCCCAACAAGATAAACAGAGCAGGATAGACAGACATTAAACGTATCCAGTTAAACCCAATTCGATACTGCTGAGAGGTAGAGAGATGAATCCTAGGTGAAATATCAGATTTAAACAGAGTCATAGAGTCATATTCAGCACAGAGGAGGCTATTCAGCCCAATGAGTCCATGGTGACTCTCCACAAAGAAATGCAGTCAGTCCCACTCACCGGCTCGATTCCCATAGCCCCGTAAATCTATTTCTCTCAGATGAACATCCAACATCCGACTGAAGTCACTGATTGTCTCCACCTCTACCTCCCTTGTGGGCAGCGAGTTCCAGGTCATTTCCACCCCCTGTGTAAAACTGTGTTTCCTCAGATTCCCCCTGAATCTCCGGTCAAAAACATTCAATCTGTGTAACCTAGTCCGTGTACCATTTGTTAATGGGAACTGCTTTTCTCGTTCCAGAATTTCAGTGGAATTGTAGTGTTCAGGACCAGAGAGAAACACAGAGAGGTAGAAGGAGCCTGGAGCTGACAGCAGGTTGTCTCTGACCTGTCCACTCACTGCCTTTATGTTGCTCAGTGCCGCCACCACTGGCTTCATTTCTGACCCAGTTCTGACTGACAGAGAGAATTTGTGTAGAGTCTCGGGCATGACCGATACAGCAGCCGCCGAAACGGATCCTACAGCCGTTACCACTCATGTCAAGCAGACGAAGAATGAATGCAGAATGAATCCCACTAATACACAGTACCAGATGTAAACAGCCACAGAAATAATCTCTCAGTTACCCGTTATACCAGGGATTGTTACAAACAACCACAGCAAAACAAGCCTCACCCTCATCCTGTATCAGGTACAGAATTAAACTCACACTTACAATATCAGAGCGAAGAGAAACAGAATACATCCCATACACACTCAGTATCAGAAACGGACAAGTGCAGACTGAATCCCACACTCATATACAGTAACACCGTCAGACCAATGCAGAATGAATCCCACAATCATATTTTATCGGGGACTGACAGATACATTATGTACATGATGTACCCCACATTAGCACAGAGTACCAGAGACTGACCAGATACAGCATGATTACATCACCCACAGTACCAGAGAGGGTCGAATGAATCCCACACTCACATTCTGTAGCAGAGATTTTTTTTTTTTTAGAATATTACAGCGCAGTACAGGCCCTTCGGCCCTCGATGTTGCGCCGATCATCTGACCTACACTATTCCATTTACATCCATATGTCTATCCAATGACCACTTAAATGCCCTTAAAGTTGGCGAGTCTACTACTGTTGCAGGCAGGGCGTTCCACGCCCCTACTACTCTCTGCGTAAAGAAACTACCTCTGACATCTGTCCGATATCTTTCACCCCTCAACTTAAAGCTATGCCCCCTCGTGTTTGCCATCCTCATCCGAGGAAAAAGACTCTCACTATCCACCCTATCTAACCCTCTGATTATCTTGTATGTCTCCATTAAGTCACCTCTCCTCCTCCTTCTCTCTAACGAAAACAACCCCAAGTCCCTCAGCCTTTCCTCGTAAGACCTTCCTTCCATACCAGGCAACATCCTAGTAAATCTCCTCTGCACCCTTTCCAAAGCTTCGACATCCTTCCTATAATGCGGTGACCAGAACTGCACGCAATACTCCAGGTGCGGCCTCACCAGAGTTTTGTACAGCTGCATCATGACCTCGTGGCTCCGAAACTCGATCCCCCTACTAATAAAGGCTAACACACCATATGCCTTCTTAACAGCCCTATTAACCTGGGTAGCAACTTTCAGGGATTTATGTACCTGGATACCAAGATCTCTCTGCTCATCTACACTACCAAGAATCTTCCCATTAGCCCAGTACTCTGCATTGCTGTTACTCCTTCCAAAGTGAATCACCTCACACTTCTCCGCATTAAACTCCATTTGCCATCTCTCAGCCCAGCTCTGCAGCCTATCTATGTCCCTCTGTACCCTACAAAACCCTTCGACACTATCCACAACTCCACCGACCTTCGTGTCATCCGCAAATTTACTAACCCACCCTTCTACACCCTCATCCAGGTCGTTTATAAAAATAACAAACAGCAGTGGCCCCAAAACAGAACCTTGCGGTACACCACTAGTAACTAAACTCCAGGATGAACATTTGCCATCAACCACCACCCTCTGTCTTCTTTCAGCTAGCCAATTTCTGATCCAAAGCTCTAAATCACCTTCAGCCCCATACTTCCGTATTTTCTGCAATAGCCTACCGTGGGGAACCTTATCAAACGCCTTACTGAAATCCATATACACGACATCCACGGCTTTACCCTCATCCACCTGTTTGGTCACCTTCTCAAAAAACTCAATAAGGTTTGTGAGGCACGACCTACCTTTCACAAAACCGTGCTGACTATCGCAAATGAACTTATTCTTTTCAAGATGATTATAAATCCTGTCTCTTATAACCTTTACCAACATTTTACCCACAACCGAAGTAAGGCTCACAGGTCTATAATTACCAGGGCTGTCTCTACTCCCCTTCTTGAACAAGGGGACAACATTTGCTATCCTCCAGTCCTCCGGCACTACTCCTGTCGACAATGACGACATAAAGATCAACAACAACGGCTCTGCAATCTCCTCCCTGGCTTCCCAGAGAATCCTAGGATAAATCCCATCAGGCCCAGGGGACTTATCTATTTTCACTGTTTCCAAAATTGCTAACACCTCCTCCTTGTGAATCTCAATCCCATCTAGCCTAGTAGGCTGTATCTCAGTAACCCCCTCGGCAACATTTTCTTTTTCTACTGTAAATACTGACGAAAAATATTCATTTAACGCTTCCCCGATCTCCTCTGATTCCGCACACAACTTCCCACTACTATCCTTGATTGGCCCTGTTCTAACTCTTATCATTCGTTTATTCCTGATATACCTATAGAAAGCCTTAGGGTTTTCTTTGATCCTATCCGCCAATGACTTCTCGTGTCCTCTCCTTGCTCTTCTTAGCCCTCCCTTTAGATCCTTCCTGGCTAGCTTGTAACTCTCAAGTGCCCTAACTGAGCCTTCACGTCTCATCCTAACATAGGCCGCCCTCTTCCTCTTGACAAGCGCTTCAACTTCTTGAGTAAACCACGGCTCCCTCGCTCGACAACTTCCTCCCTGCCTGACAGGTACATACTTATCAAGGACACGCATTAGCTGCTCCTTGAATAAGCTCCACATTTCGTTTGTGCCCATCCCCTGCAGTTTCCTTCCCCATCCTACACATCTTAAATCTTGCCTAATCGCATCATAATTTCCTTTCCCCCAGCTATAATTCTTGCCCTGCGGTATATACCTGTCCCTGCCCATCGCTAAGGTAAACCTAACCGAATTGTGATCACTATCGCCAAAGTGCTCACCTACATCTAAATCGAACACCTGGCCGGGTTCATTACCCAGTACCAAATCCAATGTGGCATCGCCCCTGGTTGGCCTGTCCACATACTGTGTCAGAAAACCCTCCTGCACACACTGGACAAAAACAGACCCATCTAAAGTACTCGAACTATAGTATTTCCAGTCAATATTTGGAAAGTTAAAGTCCCCCATAACCACTACCCTGTTACTCTCGCTCCTGTCGAGAATCATCTTCGCTATCCTTTCCTCTACATCTCTGGAACTATTCGGAGGTCTATAGAAAACTCCCACCAGGGTGACCTCTCCTCTCCTGTTCTAACCTCGGCCCATACTACCTCAGTAGAGGAGTCCTCAAACGTCCTTTCTGCCACTGTAATACTTTCCTTGATTAACAATGCCACACCCCCCCCCCTCTTTTACCCTCTTCTCTGTTCTTACTGAAACATCTAAATCCCGGAACCTGCAACATCCATTCCTGACCCTGCTCTACCCATGTCTCTGAAATGGCCACAACATCAGGATCCCAGGTACCAACCCATGCTGCAAGCTCACCCACCTTATTCCGGATGCTCCTGGCGTTGAAGTAGACACACTTTAAACCAGGTTCTTGCTTGCCAGTGCCCTCTTGCGTCCCTGTAACCTTATCCCCTACCTCACTACTCTCAACAGCCTGTACACTGGAACGACAATTTAGGTTCCCATTCCCCTGCTGATTTAATTTAAACCCCCCCGAAGAGCACTAACAAATCTCCCCCCCAGGATATTGGTACCCCTCTGGTTCAGGTGAAGACCATCCTGTTTGTAGAGGTCCCACCTACCCCAGAAAGAGCCCCAATTATCCAGGAAACCAAAACCCTCCCTCCTACACTATCCCTGCAGCCACGTGTTCAACTCCTCTCTCTCCCTATTCCTCTCTTCGCTAGCACGTGGCACAGGCAACAACCCAGAGATAACAACTCTGGTTGTTCTCGCTCTAAGCTTCCACCCTAGCTCCCTGAATTTTTGCCTTAAATCCCCATCTCTCTTCCTACCTATGTCGTTGGTGCCTATGTGGACCACGACTTGGGGGTGCTCCCCCTCCCCCTTAAGGATCCCAAAAACACGATCGGAGACATCACGTACCCTGGCACCTGGGAGGCAACACACCAACCGTGAGTCTCTCTCGTTCCCACAGAACCTCCTATCTGTTCCCCTAACTATGGAGTCCCCAATGACTAATGCTCTGCTCCTCTTCCCTTTTCCATTCTGAGCAACAGGCACAGAATCTGTGACAGAGACCTGCACCCCATTGCTTACCCCTGGTAAGTCGTCCCCCCCAACAGTATCCAAAACGGTATACCTGTTGTTGAGGGAAACGGCCACAGGGGATCCCTGCACTGCCTGCTGGTTCCCTTTCCTTCCCCTGACGGTAACCCATCTACCTACTTCTTTTACCTGAGGTGTGACTGCCTCCCTATAACTCCTGTCAATAATCCCCTCCGCCTCCCGAATGATCCGAAGTTCATCCAGCTCCAGCTCCAGTTCCCTAACGCGGTCTGCGAGGAGCTGGAGTTGGGTGCACTTCCCGCAGATGCAGTCAGCAGGGACACTCTTGGCGACCCCTCCCTCCCACATTCTGCAGGAGGAACATACAACTGCCTTTACCTCCATTCCCACTATTCTAGATTCCCAATAAATCTACTGTAAAACCAAACGAAAAAAAAAGTCAAAACTTGTTCGCTTAGCAATCCGACGGACTGAACTTTTTAAATAAAAAGCTTACCTTATCAACACACTAGAGTCCTTTTTTTTTGGTTAGTGGAGGAGGGTGGGTAGGAGACACTACACGTGTAGTGTCTCGGGTACTGCCACTGCCCAAATAAATAGTTTTCCCCTACCCAGCAGTCCCCGGTCCTCCAAAACAAAAAAGGGATTAACTTGTAACTTACTGAAATTGACCGCTCAGCTGAAAGTCTGCTCCGCACCTCGTTCTGTCAAGGCTGCTCCTCGCAAAAGACAAAGATTTTAAAACTGCCCAAATAAATAGTTTTCCCCTACCCAGCAGTCCCCGGTCCTCCGAAACAAAAAAGGGATTAACTTGTAACTTACTGAAATTGACCGCTCAGCTGAAAGTTAGCTCCGCACCTCGTTCTGTCAAGGCTGCTCCTCGCAAAAGACAAAGATTTACAGGTCGAGAGTGTCTCCGTCCGTCATGCATAGTATCAGGAAGTTTCAAGTATCAGGAAGTTTCAGATAGAGAATGACCACAGAGTGGCAGACAGAATTATTCCCACATACACTCACAGCAGCAGAGAGTGACAGGGACAGAATGTAGGAATACTCCAGCCTCCTGGACTCAACAGTGAGCTCAAAGACTTCAGAGTATGACTGACTTTTGTATTTCATTTCATTTTAACCATGGGTCTGCATCAAACTTCTTTTCTTCAGATGTTTGCACTTGGACAGATCTGTACATCATTCTGTCATTAACACTCTCTCCAGACTTGTGCTGTGTCTTTTAATACACCTACTGGCACTCCCTTTGCCTTTTTTCCATGACCTGTTTATAATTTATTTTCTCCTGCCCTCAACCCTCTCACACCTTCCTTAGTGTTCTTCGTCCCCTCCACCCCGTCCACTTTTCACTTGCTCAAAGTCTGTTACATTTATAACCTTTAACAGTTCCGATGAAAGTTCGCAGACCTGAAACTTTAACTCAGTTGCTCTCTCCACAAATGCTGCCAGAACTGCTGAGTATTTTCAGCACCTTATGTTTTTATCTGAGTCAGAATGAATCCTGTATTCACACATAGTCTCAGAGGGTGACAGATGGAGAATTCATAGAACATTCACACACAAAACCAGATGCTGACGGATACAGAATTAATATTACATTTATACACAATACAGTTAGACACAGATACAGTATTAATCATCTATTTTCCAATCTCTGTATGGTGTATTTATCTCCAGTTCAAATAAATCAGTCAGCAAGTTTGTACTGAACAGAATACTGGCAGAATACTGCCTGTGTGATGTGCTGCAAATGTTAAAAGGAATTCAACATTAAATAAGAGGTGGGAGTTGCATTACAAACTGTGTTTGTGCTGCTTTAACACAGCTCTTTATAGAGCAGCACCGCTGCTGTCAGAGCCAGGGAGCACTTTGACTGGTGGCCTGTCTTTGTATGGGATTGGGACAATGAGCCAGCCTGCGATGGACTGTTCGCCCAGCTGGAAGTTTGGGAAGTTCCGGCGGCTGGGATTTCCGGCGGACCCGCCGCTCTTTAAACCTCTCTCTCCTCCTTCACATTGTCTGCAGTCGCTGCATCTTCGCTGCCTCCGTCCCTGAAACATGTCGGAAGCGAAACCTCCGAAATTCAGCAATGCAGCAGTACAGATTCTGGTGGGGCAGGTGAGGTCCCGCAAGGAAGTCTTCTTCCCCTTGGACGGGAGGAAGATGCCCAGACAGACACTACGCCAGGATGATGTGGCCCTCAATGTGAATGGCAGGACTGATTTCATCCAGACAGGGGAGCTTTGCTGCAAGAAGTTCAACAACATCACCCGCACTGCAAGGGTAAGCCTCCCGGTGCACTGCTCAGGGAGTGCGACACAGTCAGAAGTGCGTCCTTACCATGATGGGGTTAAACAAGTTACGTGTGACATGGAAGATCTCACTGCTAGTTTGAAACAGGAGCAGATAAATAGTTTCTCCTTATTTACTGCATGAAAACCCGCCCAATTTGAACACCTCCATTAAATCTCCCATTACATTTCCCTGCTCGAAGGAGAACAATCCCAGCTTCTTCAGTCTCTTCATATTAACTGAAGATGCTTATTCCTGCTATCATTCTGGTACATAGCTCTGCGGCTCTGTTGGTAACACTGTGACCTCTCAGTCACATCTTTGTGAGTTCAGGTTCCACTCCCTGACCTGAGCACAACAAACTCGCTTGATGCATCAATGAGCAAGTACTGCCTCAGGCCATAAGGAGCAGGCATAGACAATATGGCCACTCAGGTCTGCTCCATCCTTCAGTGCAATCATGGCTGATCTTCTACCTCAGCTCCATTTTTCCACCTGCTCCCCATATTCCTCGAATCCCTGAGAATTTACAAAAGTATCAATCACAGTCTTGTTAAAACTCAAAGATGAAGCGTCTGCAACCCTCTGCAATGAAAAATTCCAATGTTTCACACTCTTGAAGTGAATAAATTACTCCTCCTTTCAGTCCTACATGAGTGACCCCTAATGCTGAGGCTGTGTCCCTGTGTCTAGATTCCCAAGCGAGAGGATAACCCCTCTCAGTGTCTACCTTATCAACACCCTTCAGAGTTATATATGTTTCAATGAGATCATAGAGTTATACACCACAAGAATAGCCGCTTCGACCCATCGTGTCCGTGTCAGTCATCAAGCACCTATCTATTCTAATCCCATTTTCCAGACCTTGGCCCGTAGCATTGATGCTATGGCGTTTCAAGTTATCATCTAAATACTTCTTAAATGTTGTGAGCTTTCCTGCCTCTACCACCTCTTCAGTCAGTGTGGTCCAGATTCCAACTACCCTCCAGGTGAATTTTCCTATCCTCAAATCCCGTCGAAACCTCCTGCCCCTGACCTTAAATCTATGCCCATGGGTTATTGACCCCTCTGCTTTTGAGGAAGCTTCTAATATATCATCCCTCCTTACTGCAGTAATGGACTCCTTGATCAACAATAAAATTCCACCTCCTCTTCCACACACTCTCATGTCACGCCTGACGATTCCATACCCTGGAATATTGACTGCCTGTCCTGCCCTTCCCTCAACCATGTCACTGTGATAGCAATAATATCATATTCCCATGCCTTATCAACGCCCTCAATTCATCTGCCTTACTCGTAAGACTCCTTGCGTTAAAACAGATACAATCCAGCCTCGCATTATTCGCTTGTGCCATACCAGGTCTACATTTGCTCTGCCTTCCAGACTGACTCAATTATTCTTCTATATTTAACAGTGCATTACCCCCCACTTACCTCCACTCTGTATCCCATCCCCTACCAAATTAATTTAACCACCCCACTCCGACACCACCCCCAATTCTCCCACAGCACCATCAAATGTCCCAGCAAGAATGTCGGTCCCTTTCCATATCAGCTGCAAACCTTCCAACTTGTACAGGTCCCACCATCGCCAGAAGCAGACACAGAGATCCAGCATACTAAAGCCCTCCCTCCTGCATCATCTCTTCAGCCACGCATTCATCTGCTCTAAACCTTCTATTCCTATACTCAGTAGCACATGGTACCGGGGGCAATCCAGAGATTACAACCTATGAGGTCCTGCTTTTTTATTTGCTACCTAGCTCCCGAAATTCTTGTTAAAAGACCTCATCCCTCTTTTTTTTAGAACATTACAGCGCAGTACAGGCCCTTCGGCCCTCGATGTTGCGCCGACCTGTGAAACCATCTGACCAACACTATTCCATTTTCATCCATATGTCTATCCAATGACCACTTAAATGCCCTTAAAGTTGGCGAATCTACTACTGCTGCAGGCAGGGCGTTACACGCCCTTACTACTCTCTGAGTAAAGAAACTATCTCTCACATCTGTCCTATATCTATCACCCCTCAACTTGAAGCTATGTCCCCTCGTGTTTGCCATCACCATCCGAGGAAAAAGACGCTCACTGTCCACCCTATCTAACCCTCTGATTATCTTATATGTCGCTATTAAGTCACCTCTCCTCCTCCTTCTCTCCAACGAAAACAACCTCAAGTCCCTCAGCCTTTCCTCGTAAGACCTTCCCTCCATACCAGGCAACATCCTAGTAAATCTCCTCTGCACCCTTTCCACAGCTTCCACATCCTTCCTATAATGCGGTGACCAGAACTGCACGCAATACTCCAGGTGCGGTCTCACCAGAGTTTTGTACAGCTGCAGCATGACCTCGTGGCTCCGAAACTCGACCCCCCTACTAATAAAAGCTAACACACCATATGCCTTCTTAACAGCCCTATTAACCTGGTTAGCAACCTTCAGGGATTTATGCACCTGGACACCAAGATCTCTCTGTTCATCTACACTACCAAGAATCTTCCCATTAGCCCAGTACTCTGCATTCCTGTTGCTCCTTCCAAAGTGAATCACCTCACACTTTTCCGCATTAAACTCCATTTGCCATCTCTCAGCCCAGCTCTGCAGCCTATCTATGTCCCTCTGCACCCTACAGCATCCTTCGGCACTATCCACAACTCCACCGACCTTCGTGTCATCTGCAAATTTTCTAACCCACCCATCTACACCCTCTTCCATGTCATTTATAAAAATGACAAACAGCAGTGGCCCCAAAACAGATCCTTGCGGTACACCACTAGTAACTAAACTCCAGGATGAACATTTGCCATCAACCACCACCCTCTGTCTTCTTTCAGCTAGCCAATTTCTGATCCAAAGCTCTAAATCACCTTCAACCCCATACTTCCGTATTTTCTGCAATAGCCTACCGTGGGGAACCTTATCAAACGCCTTACTGAAATCCATATACACCACATCCACGGCTTTACCCTCATCCACCTGTTTGGTCATCTTCTCGAAAAACTCAATAAGGTTTGTGAGGCACGACCTACCCGTCACAAAACCGTGCTGACTATCTCTAATGAACTTATTCTTTTCAAGATGATTATAAATCCTGTCTCTCATAACCTTTTCCAACATTTTACCCACAACCGAAGTAAGGCTCACAGGTCTATAATTACCAGGGCTGTCTCTACTCCCCTTCTTGAACAAGGGGACAACATTTGATATCCTCCAGTCTTCCGGCACTATTCCTGTCGACAATGACGACCTTTCTACCTTTCTCGTTGGTCCGAATGTGAACCACCACCTCTCATTCTTCTGAACTGCCTAGAGTAGGAGCACAATTTGCTCGGCATCTCACCAGAGGACAACCCTCTCATGCGAGGTACCAACCCAGAACTACTTACAGGGAAGTATATCCTTCCATCGGGGCGGAGATGAAACTGCACACAGTCCTCCAGGTGCGGTCTAACCGGTCCCCATACAATTGTAAGACAGTCAGAGGTGCCACGTTTCCAATGCAATGACAAAGGCAGATCCCGTCCGCCCTCTCAGCTGGATGTAAAAGATCTCATGGTCACTATGTGGAGGAAGAGCAGAGGGACAATTCTCGCCAATAATAATACCTCAATCAACATCACAAAAGCAGATGATCAGGTCAGAATAACATTAATTTAATTGGGATCTTGCTGTGCACAAATTGATTGCCGCCTTTCTTCTATTCCATCAGCGAATACACTTCAAAGTACTTCATTGGTGATACAGCATTTCACTACGTCATCTAGTCTCCAAAGTTGCTATATAAATGCAGGCCCTTATCTTTGCTAATATCTGCCATAGTACAGCAGGCCACCGTAGGGTCAGAGATGGTGGATTACAGTCCTATTCCACCGACTTGAGAGTGTCATCTGGGTGAACACTGGTGTTGCCTTTTAGGTGAGATATCAGACCATGGTTTTGTCCTCTCAGCTGGTGTAAACAATCCCATTGCACTATTTTAACCAAGTGCCCACAGCTGCCAGTCTGCAGGCAGCTAAACAGGCAAGAGAGGGTTAATATAGAACGTTGTTACTTCTCACTCTCTGGCACTTTTCCAAAGTGAGGGATTAATAATGTCCCTGTATCTGGTACAATATTTTTGAGGGACAAGACTGCATCTCTCGTCTCTTCAAAGTGCGGTACCAATTAGAAGGGGATTCTGCTCAATCTGGGACTGCTCCTCTCCTCATTCTTGCCTTTCTCTCTGCTTTTGGAAAGCTGATGTGAAATCGGAGGGACAGTGTCTCACCTGGAATGTTTCCCTGGACTGTGTGGACAGGGGGGCAGTTATTGTGTCTGAGAACACACCTTCAGTGCTTGTGTGAGACAGTTATTGTTTCCTCCTATGATGTTCAGTTGCGTTTATCCCTCCTAACTTTGCCTGGACATCAGGAGAGAACCAAATTTCAGTGCCTGACTGTGCACTATCTGCCAGAGCGCGGATTATTCAGTACCTAACCCGTCCCTGAAACTTGTAAGAGTTGCAGCTCAAAGAGCCTTGGATGTGCTTGTACAGGAATACAGAAATTTAGCTTGCACGCACAGCAACCAATTAGGAAGGCAAAATGGCATGTCCGCCTTTATTGCAAGGGGGTTGGAGTAAAGGAATAAAGAAGTCTTGCTACAATTGTACAGGCTATTGGTGAGACCACATCTGGAGTACTGTGTGCAGTTTTCATCTCAACATTTAAGAAGGGATATACTTGTATTGCTGGCGGCACAGCGATGTCCCCCCTAAGGTGAGGGGGTTTCCCGAATAAGGGAGGCTGAGTATATTGAGCCTATATTGTCTGGAGTTTAGAGAATTAGAGGCAATCTCATTGAAACACGAAAGTTTCTGAAGGAGCTGGATAGGGTTGACACTAAGAGATTGTTTCCGCTGGTCGAGGAATGTTGCACAGGGGGACACAGTCTCAGGAGATGAGCGCGATCATTTAGGAGATAGATGAGGAGAAATTACTTCACTCAAAGGGTTGTGAAACTTTGGAATTCTCCACCCAATAGTGTTGTGTATTCTCTATCATTGAATACATTTAAGGCTGGGATGGACAGATTTTTGGTCTCCAATAGAATCAAGCAATGTGGTGAGCGGGCGGAAAGTGGTGACGGAAACAACATTCTCGGCGAAGTTGTCAAAGAAAGTGCTGGAAACACTCAGCAAGTCTGGCAGCATCTCTGGAGAGAGAACCCGAGTTAATGTTTAATGTCAGTGTGTGTGTGTGTGTGTGTGTGTGTGTGTGTGTGTGTGTGTGTGTGTGTGTGTGTGTGTGTGTGTGTGTGTGTGTGTGTGTGTGTGTGTGTGTGTGTGTGTGTGTGTGTGTGTGTGTGTGTGTGTGTGTGTCAGTGGGGAATAGAAGAAAGAGCAAAAGTTGGAGAGAGAGAGAGTCACTTTGTTTGAGTCAGACTGAAAGCCTGAGGAGGAACTGAGAACTGAGCGCCCATTCCCTCTGTTGAAGGGCAGACGTTGGTGTAGTAATGTTACTGAGCTGTTAATCAAGAAGTCCAGGATAATGTTTTGGAGACATGATTTCAAATCCCACGATGGCAGCATGTGGAATTTATATTCAATAAATTAATTGGAAAAATTGAAAAAAATATGGAACTGAAAAATCTGTCACCTCATTTCTGAAAGGATGCAATTGCACTAGAGAGGGTACAGAGGAGATTTACAAAGATGTTGCCAGGACTGGAAAAATGCAGCTGTGAGGGAAGATTGGATAGGCGGTGGTTGTTCTCCTTGGAACAGAGGAGGCTGAGGGGAGAGCCGATTGAGATGTACAAAATTTTGAGGGGCTTGAATCGAGTGGAACTGAAGGGCCTGTTCAGCATACCATAGAGGTCAATGACTCGAGGGGCATGGATTTAAAGTGATTGGCAAAAAGATTCCAGGGGAGACGAGGAAATGTTTTTCACCCTGAGGGTCGTAGGGGTCTGGAACTCGCTGTCTGTAAGGGTTGTCAAGGCAGGAACGCTCAACTCATTCAAATGGTGGCTGGATATGCACCTCGAGTGTTGTGAATTGCAGGGCTATGGTCCAAATGCTGGAAGTTGGGTTAGTCTGGGTGGCTCGGTCTACTGCTGGTGCACACATGATGGTCCAAGTGGCCGCTTTCTGTGCCGTAAACTTTCTATGATTCTATTCTATGAATCTATGAAAGCTAGTCTCAGCAATGGTGCCATGAAACTATCATCAATTGTCAGCAAAAAAAAAAAAATCTCGCTCACTCATGCCCTTTAGGGGTGGACATCTGCCGTACTTACCCGGTCTGGCCTGCATGTGACTCCAGACCGCCTGCAATGTGGTTTACTCTTAACTGCCCTCTGAAATTGCCTCACAAGCCACTCAGTTGTTAATTAGGAATGAGCAACAAATGCTGGCCTTGCCAATGAAGCCCAGATCCAATATAAAAGCTATAGAGAAATTCCCTCTGCTCTGGGGAATTCAGTGCAAGCGGGAACCCTGTTGAAATTCGAGCCAGTGAAGTTAGGAGCACAGTAACTGGAGTAGACTGCAGACTGGAATGGAAGGAGACAGGTTGACTTGAGATAGAAGGTACACACAAGAATATTACTGTCTGTTCATTGTAACACGAGCTCAGTGAAAAGCTACGGGCATCTGGAAATACCTGTCAACAAAGAACAGTACAGCACAGGAACAGGCCATTCGGCACTCCAAGCCGGCGCCGATCTTGATGCATGTCGAAAACAAAACCTTCTACACTTCTGGGGTCCGTTTCCCTCTCTTCCCATCCTATTCAAGTATTTGTCAAGATGCCTCTTAAACGTCGCTATCGTACCTGCTTCCACCAGCTCCCCCGGCAGCAAGTTACAGGCACTCACCACCCTCTGTGTAAAGAACTTGCCTCGCACATCCCCTTTAAACTTTGTCCCTCGCACTTTAAACCTATGTCCCCCAGTAACTGACTCTTCCACCCTGGGAAAAAGCTTCTGACTATCCACTCTGTCCATGCAACTCATAACTTTGCGAACCTCTATCATGTCGCCCCTCCACCACCGTCGTTCCAGTGAAAACAATCCGAGTTTATCCAACCTCACCTCATAGCTAATGCCCTCCAGACCAGGCAACATCATGGTTGAGGTCGATGGAGTCCCAGTCTGTAAGCGTTTGTAGTTCGGTTCTATTTCTAAGAAACGGTTTTAAGCTGGAAGTGGTGGGCTGATAGATCAGAGACCGTTCTCTGCTCTGTCTCTCTCTTCTCTCACTCTCTGGTTAATCCTCACTTGGTCTCCTCCCTTGCCCGCGCTCTATCTTTCCTTATTCGAAGGCAGTTCGGGTTGGGCTGTGTTAAAGAAAAGTAGGCTGTCGATGCTCCCTTCTCAATTAGGAGTGATTCGAGTGAAGAGGCGGCGTCTCCGAGTGGAGAAGGAGTCAAAGAACCAGGAAAAGCGGGAGCCAAGAGGCCACACAAAACTGCCTTGGTGATAAAATCACCAGCGTAGCAATCCGCCGCCTGGCAGGATCTCCAATGTTATATTTCACAACCAATCAGAGATCCGCGTATAAAACAATAAATTAAGCCATTGGCTTCGATTTACGAATCATAGAAAAATAACCTCCAATTCCGATGTGGGACAGCAGTGAATTAATGGATAATTAATTTTAGTTTTGAGACAATTTGATTAACTTCTCATTTTCTTGAGTATTGCTGAAAACAGAGACATTTGTTGAAGATTTTCATCTTGCACTCTTCAGGACAAATCTCAAGAATACCAATGTAAAGGTAAACAATAAGTTTAGACTATGTAAGAGAGTGCTGATTGGTTGGCAAGTGGACTCTAATCCCCCTACCAATAAAAGCTAACACACCATACGCCTTCTTAACAGCCCTATTAACCTGGGTATCAACTTTCAGGGATTTATGTACCTGGACACCAAGATCTCTCTGCTCATCCACACTACCAAGAATCTTCCCATTAGCCCAGTACTCTGCATTCCTGTTACTCCTCCACACTTTTCCGCATTAAACTCCATTTGCCATCTCTCAGCCCAGCTCTGCAGCCTATCTATGTCCCTCTGTACCCGACAACATCCTTCGGCACTATCCACAACTCCACCGACCTTCGTGTCATCCGCAGATTTACTAACCCACCCTTCTACTCCCTCATCCAGGTCATTTATAAAAATGACAAACAGCAGTGGCCCCAAAACAGATCCTTGCGGTGCACCAGTAGTAACTAAACTCCAGGATGAAAATTTGCCATCAACCACCACCCTCTGTCTTCTTTCAGCTAGTCAATTTCTGATCCAAAGCTCTAAATCACCTTCAACCCCATGATTCCGTATTTTCTGCAATAGCCTACCGTGGGGAACCTTATCAAATGCCTTACTGAAATCCATATACACCACATCCAATGCTTTACCCTCATCCACCTGTTTCATCACCTTCTCGAAAAACTCAATAACGTTTGTGAGGCACGACCGACCTTTCACAAAACCGTGCTGACTATCGCAAATGAACTTATTCTTTTCAAGATGATTATAAATCCTATCTCTTATAACCCTTTCCAACATTTTACCCACAACCGAAGTAAGGCTCACAGGTCTATAATTACAAGGGCTGTCTCTGCTCCCCTTCTTGAACAAGGGGACAACATTTGCAATCCTCCAGTCCTCCGGCACTACTCCTGTCGACAATGACGACATAAAGATCAACAACAACGGCTCTGCAATCTCCTCCCTGGCTTCCCAGAGAATCCTAGGATAAATCCCATCTGGCCCAGGGGACTTATCTATTTTCACTCTTTCCAAAATTGCTAACACCTCCTCCTTGTGAATCTCAATCCCATTTGGCCTAGTCGGCTGTATCTCAGTAATCTCCTCGGCAACATTTTCTTTCTCTACTGTAAATACTGACAAAAAATATTCATTTAACGCTTCCCCTATCTCCTCTGATTCCGCACACAACTTCCCACTACTATCCTTGATTGGCCCTGTTCTAACTCTTATCATTCTTTTATTCCTGATATACCTATTGAAAGCCTTAGGGTTTTCTTTGATCCTATCCGCCAATGACTTCTCGTGTCCTCTCCTTGCTCTTTTTAGCCCTCCCTTTAGATCCTTCCTGGCTAGCTTGTAACTCTCAAGCGCCCTAACTGAGCCTTCACGTCTCATCCTAACATAAGCCGCCCTCTTCCTCCTGACAAGCGCTTCAACTTCTTGAGTAAACCACGGATCCCTCGCTCGACAATTTCCTCCCTGCCTGACAGGTACATACTTATCAAGGACACGCATTAGCTGCTCCTTGAATAAGCTCCACATTTCGTTTGTGCCCATCCCCTGCAGTTTCCTTCCCCATCCTACACATCCTAAATCTTGCCTAATCGCATCATAATTTCCTTTCCCCCAGCTATAATTTTTGCCCTGCGGTATATACCTGTCCTTGCCCATCGCTAAGGTAAACCTAACCGAATTGTGATCACTATCGACAAAGTGCTCACCTACATCGAAATCGAACACCTGGCCGCGTTCATTACCCAGTACCCAGTGCAGCAGCTTTTTCGGGAGCAGCGTGTGAGCGAGTGAGCAGCTGGGAAAGTCAGTTTGAAAGTAAATTTAATTTCCTTTTGTTTTTCAGCGGAGGCCAGGGGGCTGCTGGGTAAGTAAAACATTATATATTTGGGCGGTTTAAAATACTTTCCTTTCAGTGCAGCAGCTTTTTCGGGAGCAGCGTGTGAGCGAGTGAGCAGCTGGGAAAGTCAGTTTGAAAGTAAATTTAATTTCCTTTTGTTTTTCGGCGGAGGCCAGGGGGCTGCTGGGTAAGTAAAACACTATATATTTGGGCGGTTTCTGAACCCGAGACACCACACTTGTAGTGTCTCCCACCCGCCCTCCTCCTCTAACCAAAACAAAAAAGGACTCGGTGGGGTGTTTATAAGGTAAGGCTTTTTCGATTTCTCTGGTTTTATTGTGATTGGTAAAAACTTTTCGTTCCTTTTTCATTTAACTAAGTTTAAACTTAAGATTAAAAATGGTAGGAGATCTCAGACCCGTATCATGCTCCTCTTGCTCAATGTGGGAGCTCAGGGACATGGCTGATGACCCTGACTCCTTCACGTGCAGGAAGTGTGTCCAGCTGCAGCTCTTGTTAGACCGCATGACGGCTCTCGAGCTGCGGATGGACTCACTTTGGAGCATGCGCGATGCTGAGGAGGTCGTGGATAGCACGTTTAGTGAATTGGTCACACCGCAGATTAGGATTGCTGAGGGAGAAAGGGAATGGGTGACCAAAAGGCAGAGAAAGAGCAGGAAGGCAGCGCAGGAGTCCCCTGCGGTCATCTCCCTCCAAAACAAGTATACCGTTTTGGATACTGTTGTGGGAGATGGCTCACCAGGGGAAGGCAGCAGTAGCCAGGTCCATGGCACCGTGGCTGGCTCTGCTGCTCAGAAGGGCGGGAAAAAGAGTGGAAGGGCTATAGTCGTAGGGGATTCGATTGTAAGGGGAGTAGATAGGCGGTTCTGTGGTCGAAAACGAGGCTCCCGAATGATATGTTGCCTCCCAGGTGCACGGGTCAGGGACGTCTCAGATCGGCTGCAGAACATTCTAAAGGGGGAGGGTGAACAGCCAGTTGTCATTGTGCACATAGGCACTAATGATATAGGTAAAAAACGGGATGAGGTCCTACAAGCAGAGTTTAGGGAGTTAGGAGCCAAGTTAAAAAGTAGGACCTCAGAGGTAGTAATCTCAGGATTACTACCAGTGCCACGTGATAGTCAGAGTAAAAATGAAAGAATAGTCAGGATGAATGCGTGGCTTGAGAGATGGTGCAGGAAGGAGGGGTTCAGATTTTTGGGACATTGGGACCGGTTCTGGGGGAGGTGGGACTATTACAAATTGGACGGTCTACACCTGGGCCGGACTGGAACCAATGTCCTTGGAGGTGCTTTTGCTAACGCTGTTGGGGAGGGTTTAAACTAATGTGGCAGGGGGATGGGAACCAATTGAGGTCAGTTGACAGTGAGGAGGTAGTAACAAAAGCCTGTAAGAAACTAGATCATGAAGTCAGTGTGACTAAGGGGAAGAGCAGGCATGGAGCAGATGATGAATATAAAGGGACTGGTGGTCTGAGGTGCATTTATTTTAATGCAAGAAGTGTTTTTGGTAAGGCAGATGAACTTCGGGCTTGGATTAGTACCTGGGAGTATGATGTTATTGCTATTACTGAGACTTGGTTGAGGGAAGGGCATGATTGGCAACTAAATATCCCAGGATATCGATGCTTCAGGCGGGATAGAGAGGGAGGTAAAAGGGGTGGAGGAGTTGCATTACTGGTCAAAGAGGATATCACAGCTGTGCTGAAGAAGGGCACTATGGAGGACTCGAGCAGTGAGGCAATATGGACAGAACTCAGAAATAGGAAGGGTGCGGTAACAATGTTGGGGCTGTACTACAGGCCTCCCAACAGCGCGCGTGAGATAGAGGTACAAATATGTAAACAGATTATGGAAAGATGTAGGAGCAACAGGGTGGTGGTGATAGGAGATTTTAATTTTCCCAACATTGACTGGGATTCGCTTAATGTTAGAGGTCCAGATGGAGCAGAATTTGTAAGGAGCATCCAGGAGGGTTTTCTAGAGCAGTATGTAAATAGTCCAACTCGGGAAGGGGCCAAACTGGACATGGTGTTGGGGAATGAGCCCGGCCAGGTTGTTGAAGTTTCAGTAGGGGACTACTTTGGGAATAGTGATCACAATTCCGTAAGCTTTAAAATACTCATGGACAAAGACGAGAGTGGTCCTAAAGGAAGAGTGCTAAATTGGGGGAAGGCCAACTATACCAAAATTCGGCAGGAGCTGGGAAATGTAGATTGGGAGCAGCTGTTTGAAGGTAAATCCACATGTGATATGTGGAGGCTTTTAAAGAGAGGTTGATTCGCGTGCAGGAGAGACATGTCCCCGTGAAAATGAGGGATAGAAATGGCAAGATTAGGGAACCATGGATGACAGGCGAAATTGTGAGACTAGCTAAGAGGAAAAAGGAAGCATACATAAGGTCTAGGCGGCTGATGAAAGACGAAGCTTTGAAAGAATATCGGGAATGTAGGACCAATCTGAAACGAGGAATTAAGAGGGCTAAAAGGGGTCATGAAATATCTTTAGCAAACAGGGTTAAGGAAAATCCCAAAGCCTTTTATTCATATATAAGGAGAAAGAGGGTATCTAGAGAAAGGATTGGCCCACTAAAGGACAAAGGAGGAATGTTATGCTTGGACTCAGAGAAAATGGGTGAGATTCTAAACGAGTACTTTGCATCGGTATTCACCGAGGAGAGGGACATTACGGATGTTGAGGTTAGGAACAGATGTTTGATTACTCTAGGTCAAGTCGGCATAAGGAGGGAGGAAGTGTTGGGTATTCTAAAGGGCATTAAGGTGGACAAGTCCCCAGGTCCGGATGGGATCTATCCCAGGTTACTGAGGGAAGCGAGAGAGGAAATAGCTGGGGCCTTAACAGATATCTTTGCAGCATCCTTAAACACGGGTGAGGTCCCGGAGGACTGGAGAATTGCTAATGTTGTCCCCTTGTTTAAGAAGGGTAGCAGGGATAATCCAGGTAATTATAGACCGGTGAGCCTGACGTCAGTGGTAGGGAAGCTGCTGGAGCAGATACTGAGGGATAGGATATATTCCCATTTGGAAGAGAATGGGCTCATCATTGATAGGCAACATGGTTTTGTGCAGGGAAGGTCATGTCTTACCAACTTAATAGAATTCTTTGAGGAAGTGACAAAGTTGATTGATGACGGAAGGGCTGTCGATGTCATATACATGGACTTCAGTAAGGCGTTTGATGAGGTTCCCCATGGCAGGCTGATGGAGAAAGTGAAGGCGCTTGGGGTCCAAGGTGTACTAGCTCGATGGATAAAGAACTGGCTGGGCAACAGGAGACAGAGAGTAGCAGTAGAAGGGAGTTTCTCAAAATGGAGACGTGTGACCAGTGGTGTTCCACAGGGATCCGTGCTGGGACCACTGTTGTTTGTGATATACATTAATGATTTGGAGGAAAGTATAGGTGGACTGATTAGCAAGTTTGCAGACGACACTAAGATTGGTGGAGTAGCAGATACTGAAGGGGACTGTCAGAGAATACAGCAGAATATAGATAGATTGGAGAGTTGGGCAGAGAAATGGCAGATGGAGTTCAATCAGGGCAAATGCGAGGTGATGCATTTTGGAAGATCCAATTCAAGAGTGAACTATACAGTAAATGGAAAAGTCCTGGGGAAAATTGATGTCCAGAGAGATTTGGGTGTTCAGGTCCACTGTTCCCTGAAGGTAGCAACGCAGGTAAATAGAGTGGTCAAGAAGGCATACGGCATGCTTTCCTTCATCGGACGGGGCATTGAGTACAAGAGTTGGCAGGTCATGTTACAGTTGTATAGGACTTTGGTTCGGCCACATTTGGAATACTGCGTACATTTCTGGTCGCCACATTATCAAAAGGATGTGGATGCTTTGGAGAGGGTGCAGAGGAGGTTCACCAGGATGTTGCCTGGTATGGAGGGCGCTAGCTATGAAGAGAGGTTGAGTAGATTAGGATTATTTTCATTAGAAAGACGGAGGTTGAGGGGGGACCTGATTGAGGTGTACAAAATCATGAGAGGTATAGACAGGGTGGATAGCAAGAAGCTTTTTCCCAGAGTGGGGGTTTCAATTACTAGAGGACACGAGTTCAAAGTGAAAGGGGAAAAGTTTAGGGGGGATATGCGTGGAAAGTTCTTTACGCAGAGGGTGGTGGGCACCTGGAACGCATTGCCAGCGGAGGAGGTAGATGCGGGCACGATGGAGTCTTTTAAGATGTATCTGGACAGATACATGAATGGGCAGGAAGAAAAGAGATACAGAAGCTTAGAAAATAGGCGACATGTTTCGAGAGAGGATCTGGATCGGCGCAGGCTTGGAGGGCCGTAGGGCCTGTCCTGTGCTGTAATTATCTTTGTTCTTTGTTCTTTGTTCTACCAAATCCAATGTGGCATCGCCACTGGTTGGCCTGTCCACATACTGTGTCAGAAAACCCTCCTGCACACACTGGACAAAAACAGACCCATCTAAAGTACTCGAACTATAGTATTTCCAGTCAATATTTGGAAAGTTAAAGTCCCCCATAACCACTACCCTGTTACTCTCGCTCCTGTCGGGAATCATCTTCGCTATCCTTCCCACTACATCTCTGGAACTATTCGGAGGTCTATAGAAAACTCCCAACAGGCTGACCTCTCCTCTCCTGTTTCTAACCTCGGCCCATACTACCTCAGTAGACGATTCCTCAAACGTCCTTTCTGCCGCTGTAATACTTTCCTTGATTAACAATGCCACACCCCCCCCCCCCCTCTTTTACCCTCTTCTCTGTTCTTACTGAAACATCTATATCCCGGAACCTGCAACATCCATTCCAGCCCCTGCTCTACCCATGTCTCTGAAATGGCCACAACATCAGGATCCCAGGTACCAACCCATGCTGCAAGCTCACCCACCTTATTCCGGAAGCTCCTGGCGTTGAAGTAGACACACTTTAAACCAAGTTCTTGCTTGCCAGTGCCCTCTTGCGTCCCTGTAACCTTATCCCCTACCTCACTACTCTCAACAGCCTGCACACTGGAACTACAATTTAGGTTCCCATTCCCCTGCTGATTTAGTTTAAACCCCCCCGAAGAGCACTAACAAATCTCCCCCCCAGGATATTGGTACCCCTCTGGTTCAGGAGAAAACCATCCTGTTTGTAGAGGTCCCATCTATCCCAGAAAGAGCCCCAATTATCCAGGAAACCAAAACCATCCCTCCTACACCATCCCTGCAGCCACGTGTTCAACTCCTCTCTCTCCCTATTCCTCTCTTCGCCAGCACGTGGCACGGGCAACAACCCAGAGATAACAAGTCTGGTTGTTCTCGCTCTAAGCTTCCACCCTGGCTCCCTGAATTTCTGCCTTAAATCCCCACCTCTCTTCCTACCTATGTCGTTGGTGCCTATGTGGACCACGACTTGGGGGTGCTCCCCCTCCCCCTTAAGGATCCCAAAAACACGATCAGAGACATCACGTACCCTGGCACCTGGGAGGCAACACACCAACTGTGAGTCTCTCTCGTTCCCAGAGAACCTCCTATCTGTTCCCCCAACTATTGAGTCCCCAATGACTAATGCTCTGCTCCTCTTCCACTTTCCCTTTTGAGCAACAGGGTCAGACTCTGTGCCAGAGACTTGCACTGGGTGTCAGTGTATGTCTTTGTTACTTCGATGTCAGTGTATGTCTGTGTTACTGGGTGTCAGTGTACGTCTGTGTTACTGGGTGTCAGTTTGTGTCTGTGTTACTGGGTGTAGGTGTGTGTCTGTGTTACTGGGTGCCAGTGTCTGTCTGTGTTACTGGGTGTAAGTGCATGTCTTTGTCACTGGGTGTCAGGGCGTATCTTTGTTACTTGGTGTCAGTGTGTGTCCGTGTTACTTGGTGTCAGTGTATGTCTTTGTTACTTGGTGTAAGTGTGTGTCTGTGTTACTGGGTGTCAGTGCATGTCTGTGTTACTTGGTGCAAGTGCGTGTCTGTGTTACTGGGTGTCAGTGTATGTCTTTGTTACTTGGTGCAAGTGTGTGTCTTTGTTACTGGGTGTCAGTGTGTGTCTGTGTTACTGGGTGTCAGTGTGTGTCTGTGTTACTGGGTGTCAGGGTATGTCTTTGTTACTTGGTGTAAGTGTGTGTCTTTGTTATTGGGTGTCAGTGTGTGTCTTTGTTACTGGGTGTCAGTGTGTGTCTTTGTTACTGGGTGTCATTGTATGTCATTGTTACTTGGTGTAAGTGTGTGTCTTTGTTACTGTGTGTCAGTGTATGTCTTTGTTACTTGGTGTCAGTGTATGTCTTTGTTACTGGGTGTCAGTGTGTGTCTTTGTTTCTTGGTGCAAGTGTGTGTCTGTGTTACTGGGTGTCAGTGTATGTCTGTGTTAGTTGGTGTAAGTGTGTGTCTGTGTTACTGGGTGCCTTTGTATGTCTTTGTTACAGGGTGTCAGTGTATGTATGTGTTACTTGGGGTCAGTGTGTGTCTTTGTTACTTGGTGTCAGTGCTTGTCTATGTTACTTGGTGTAAGTGTGTGTCTTTGTTACTTGGTGTCAGTGTATGTCTGTGTTACTTGGTGTAAGTGTGTGTCTTTGTTACTGGGTGTCAGCGTATGTGTTTGTTTCTTGGTGTAAGTGTGTGTCTTTGTTACTGGGTGTCAGTGTGTGTCTGTGTTACTGGGTGTCAGTGTATGTCTTTGTTGCTTGGTGTAAGTGTGTGTCTTTGCTATTGGGTGTCAGAGTGTGTCTTTGTTACTGGGTGTCAGTGTTTGTCTTTGTTACTGGATGTCAGTGTGTGTATTTGTTACAGGGTGTCAGTGTGTGTCTTTGTTACTTGGTGTCAGTGTTTGACTTTGTTACTGGGTGTAAGTGTATGTCTGTGTTCCTGAGTGTCAGTGTGTGTCTTTGTTACATGGTGTCAGTGTGTGTCTTTGTTACTGGGTGTCAGTGTGTGTCTTTGTTACTTGGTGTCAGTGTGTGTCTTTGTTACTGGGTGTCAGTGTGTGTCTTTGTTACTTGTTGTAAGTGTGTGTCTGCGTCACTGGGTGTCAGTGTATGTCTGTTACTGGGTGTCATTGTATGTCTTTGTTACTTGGTGTAAGTGTGTGTCTTTGTTACTGTGTCAGTGGATGTCTTTGTTACTTGGTGTCAGTGTATGTCTTTGTTACTGGGTGTCAGTGTGTCTCTTTGTTACTGTGCGTCAGTGTATGTCTTTGTTACTGGGTGTCATTGTGTGTCTTTATTACATGATGCAAGTGTGTGTCTGACTTACTGGGTGTCAGTGTCTGTCTGTGTTAGTTGGTGTAAGTGTGTGTCTGTGTTACTTGGTGTCAGTGTGTGTCTTTGTTGCAGGGTGTAAGTGTGTGCCTTTGTTACTTGGTGATAGTGTATGTCTTTGTTACTTGGTGTCAGTGTGTGTCTTTGTTACTTGGTATCAGTGTGTGTCTTTGTTACTTGGTGAAAGTGTGTGTCTGTGTTACTGGGTGTCAGTGTATGTCTTTGTTACTTGGTGTGATTGTGTGTCTGTGTTACTGGGTATCAGTGTCTGTCTTTGTTACTTGGTGTAAGTGTGTGTCTGTGTTACTGGGTGTCAGTGCATGTCTGTGTTACTTGGTGCAAGTGTGTGTCTGTGTTACTGGGTGTCAGTGTATGTCTTTGTTACTTGGGGCAAGTGTGTGTCTTTGTTACTGGGTGTCGGTGTGTGTCTGTGTTACTGGGTGTCAGTGTGTGTCTGTGTTACTGGGTGTCAGCGTATGTCTTTGTTACTTGGTGTAAGTGTGTGTCTTTGTTATTGGGTGTCAGTGTGTGTCTTTGTTACTGGGTGCAAGTGTGTGTCTTTGTTACTGGGTGTCATTGTATGTCTTTGTTACTTGGTGTAAGTGTGTGTCTTTGTTACTGTGTGTCAGTGTATGTCTTTGTTACTTGGTGTCAGTGTATGTCTTTGTTACTGGGTGTCAGTGTGTGTCTTTGTTTCTTGGTGCAAGTGTGTGTCTGTGTTACTGGGTGTCAGTGTATGTCTGTGTTAGTTGGTGTAAGTGTGTGTCTGTGTTACTGGGTGCCTTTGTATGTCTTTGTTACAGGGTGTAAGTGTATGTATGTGTTACTTGGGGTCAGTGTGTGTCTTTGTTACTTGGTGTCAGTGTTTGTCTATGTTACTTGTTGTAAGTGTGTGTCTTTGTTACTTGGTGTCAGTGTATGACTGTGTTACTTGGTGTAAGTGTGTGTCTTTGTTACTGGGTGTCAGCGTATGTGTTTGTTTCTTGGTGTAAGTGTGTGTCTTTGTTACTGGGTGTCAGTGTGTGTCTGTGTTACTGGGTGTCAGTGTATGTCTTTGTTGCTTGGTGTAAGTGTGTGTCTTTGTTATTGGGTGTCAGAGTGTGTCTTTGTTACTGGGTGTCAGTGTTTCTCTTTGTTACTGGGTGTCAGTGTGTGTCTTTGTTACTTGGTGTCAGTGTTTGACTTTGTTACTGGGTGTAAGTGTATGTCTGTGTTCTTGAGTGTCAGTGTGTGTCTTTGTTACATGGTGTCAGTGTGTGTCTTTGTTACTGGGTGTCAGTGTGTGTCTTTGTTACTTGGTGTCAGTGTGTGTCTTTGTTACTGGGTGTCAGTGTGTGTCTTTGTTACTTGTTGTAAGTGTGTGTCTGTGTCACTGGGTGTCAGTGTATGTCTGTTACTGGGTGTCATTGTATGTCTTTGTTACTTGGTGCAAGTGTGTGTCTTTGTTACTGTGTGTCAGTGGATGTCTGTGTTACTGGGTGTCTGCGTATGTCTGTGTTAGTTGGTGTAAGTGTATGTCTTTGTTACTGGGTGTCAGTGTGTGTCTTTGTTACTTGGAGTAAGTGTTTGGCTGTGTTACTGGGTGTCAGTGGATGCCTTTGTTACTTGGTGTCAGTGTGTGTCTTTGTTACTTGGTGTCAGTGTGTGTCTTTGTTACTGGGTGCCAGTGTGTATCTTTGTTACTTGGTGTAAGTGTGTGTCTGTGCTACAGGGTGTCAGTGTATGTCTGTGATACTGCGTGTCAGTGTATGACTTTGTTACTTGGTGTAAGTGTGTGTCTGTGTTACTGCGTGTCAGTGTAAGTCTTTGTTACTTGGTGCAAGTGTGTGTCTATGTTACTGGGTGTAAGTGGGTTTCTGTGTTACTGGTTGTCAGTGTATGTCTTAGTTACTTGGTGTAGGTGTGTGTCTGTGTTACTGGGTGTCAGTGTGTGTCTGCGTTACTGGGTGTCATTGTATGTCTTTGCTACTTGGTGTAAGTGTGTGTCGTTGTTACTGGGTGTCAGTGTGTGTCTTTGTTACTGGGTGTCAGTGTGTGTCTTTGTTACTTGGTGTAAGTGTATGTCTGTGTTACTGGGTGTCAGTGGATGCCTGTGTTACTGGGTGCCAGTGGATGCCTGTGTTACTTGGTGTACGTGTGTGTCTGTGTTACCGGGTGTCAGTGTATGTCTCTGTTACTTTGTGTAAATGGGTGTCTTTGTTACTGGGTGTCAGTGTATGTCTTTGTTACTTGGTGTAAGTGTGTGTCTTTGTTACTTGGTGTCAGTCTATGTCTTTGTTACTTGGTGTCAGTGTATGTCGTTGTTAGTGGGTGTCAGTGTGTGTCTTTGTTACTTGGTTCAAGTGTGTATCTGTTTTACTGGGTGTAAGTGTATGTATGTGTTACTTGGGGTCAGTGTGTGTCTTTGTTACTTGGTGTCAGTGTTTGTCTATGTTACTTGTTGTAAGAGTGTGTCTTTGTTACTTGGTGTCAGTGTATGACTGTGTTACTTGGTGTAAGTGTGTGTCTTTGTTACTGGGTGTCAGCGTATGTGTTTGTTTCTTGGTGTAAGTGTGTGTCTTTGTTACTGGGTGTCAGTGTGTGTCTGTGTTACTGGGTGTCAGTGTATGTCTTTGTTGCTTGGTGTAAGTGTGTGTCTTTGTTATTGGGTGTCAGAGTGTGTCTTTGTTACTGGGTGTTAGTGTTTCTCTTTGTTACTGGGTGTCAGTGTGTGTATTTGTTACTGGGTGTCAGTGTGTGTCTTTGTTACTTGGTGTCAGTGTTTGACTTTGTTACTGGGTGTAAGTGTATGTCTGTGTTCTTGAGTGTCAGTGTGTGTCTTTGTTACATGGTGTCAGTGTGTGTCTATGTTACTGGGTGTCAGTGTGTGTCTTTGTTACTTGGTGTCAGTGTGTGTCTTTGTTACTGGGTGTCAGTGTGTGTCTTTGTTACTTGTTGTAAGTGTGTGTCTGTGTCACTGGGTTTCAGTGTATGTCTGTTACTGGGTGTCATTGTATGTCTTTGTTACTTGGTGCAAGTGTGTGTCTTTGTTACTGTGTGTCTGTGGATGTCTTTGTTACTTGGTGTCAGTGTATGTCTTTGTTACTGGGTGTCAGTGTGTGTCTTTGTTACTTGGTGCAAGTGTGTGTCTGTGTTACTGGGTGTCTGCGTATGTCTGTGTTAGTTGGTGTAAGTGTATGTCTTTGTTACTGGGTGTCAGTGTGTGTCTTTGTTACTTGGAGTAAGTGTTTGTCTGTTACTGGGTGTCAGTGGATGCCTTTGTTACTTGGTGTCAGTGTGTGTCTTTGTTACTTGGTGTCAGTGTGTGTCTTTGTTACTGGGTGCCAGTGTGTATCTTAGTTACTTGGTGTAAGTGTGTGTCTGTGCTACAGGGTGTCAGTGTATGTCTGTGATACTGGTTGTCAGTGTATGTCTTTGTTACTTGGTTTAAGTGTGTGACTGTGTTACTGCGTGTCAGTGTAAGTCTTTGTTACTTGGTGTAAGTGTGTGTCTATGTTACTGGGTGCAAGTGGGTTTCTGTGTTACTGGTTGTCAGTGTATGTCTTAGTTACTTGGTGTGGGTGTGTGTCTGTGTTACTGGGTGTCATTGTATGTCTTTGTTACTTGGTGTAAGTGTGTGTCTGTGTTACTGGGTGTCAGTGTGTGTCTTTGTTACTGGGTGTCAGTGTGTGTCTTTGTTACTTGGTGTAAGTGTATGTCTGTGTTACTGGGTGTCAGTGGATGCCTGTGTTACTGGGTGCCAGTGGATGCCTGTGTTACTTGGTGTACGTGTGTGTCTGTGTTACCGGGTGTCAGTGTATGTCTCTGTTACTTTGTGTAAATGGGTGTCTTTGTTACTGGGTGTCAGTGTGTGTCTGTGTTACTTGGTGTAAGTGTGTGTCTTTGTTACTTGGTGTCTGTCTATGTCTTTGTTACTTGGTGTCAGTGTATGTCGTTGTTAGTGGGTGTCAGTGTGTGTCTTTGTTACTTGGTTCAAGTGTGTATCTGTGTTACTGGGTGTAAGTGTATGTCTTTGTTACTTGGTGTAATGGTGTGTCTGTGTTACTGGGTGTCAGTATATGTCTTTGTTACTTGGTGTCAGTGTGTGTCTTTGTTACTTGGTGAAAATATATGTCTTTGTTACTTGGTGAAAGTGTATGTCTTTGTTACTTGGTGTTAATGTGTGTCTTTGTTACTTGGTGTTAATGTGTGTCTTTGTTACTTGGTGTCAATGTGTGTATTTATTACTTGGTGTAAGTGGGTATCAGTGTTACAGGGTGTCAGTGTATGTTTTTGTTACTTGGTGTCAGTGTATGTCTTTGTTACTTGGTGTAAGTGGGTATCAGTGTTACTGGGAGTAAGTGTATTTCTTTGTTACTTGGTGTAAGTGTATGTCTGTGTTGCGGAGTGTCAGTTGATGTCTTTGTTACTTGGTGTAAGTGTGTGTCTTTGTTACTGGGTGTCAGTGTGTGTCTTTGTTACTGGGTGTCAGTGTGTGTCTTTGTTACATGGTGTAAACGGCTGTCTGTGTTACTGGGTGTCAGTGTATGTCTTTGTTACTTGGTGTCAGTATATGTCGTTGTTACTGGGTGTCAGTGTGTGTCTTTGTTACTTGGTGTAAGTGTGTGTCTGTGTTACTGGGTGTCAGTGTGTGTCTTTGTTACTGGGTGTAAGTGTATGTCTTTGTTACTTGGTGTAATGGTTTGTCTGTGTTACTTGGGTGTCAGTATATGTCTTTGTGACTTGGTGTAAGTGTGTGTCTTTGTTACTTGGTGAATGTGTATGTCTTTGTTACTTGGTGTAAGTGTATGTCTGTGTTACTGGGTGTCAGTGTATGTCTTTGTTACTTGGTGTCAGTGTATGTCTGTGTTACTTGGTGTAAGTGTATGTCTTTGTTACTTGTTGTAAGTGTGTGTCTTTGTTACTGGGTGTCAGTCTATGTCTTTGTTACTTGGTGTCAGTGTATGTCGTTGTTAGTGGGTATCAGTGTGTGTCTTTGTTACTTGGTGCAAGTGTGTATCTGTGTTACTGGGTGTAAGTGTATGTGTTTGTTACTTGGTGTAATGGTTTGTCTGTGTTACTGGGTGTCAGTATATGTCTTTGTTACTTGGTGTCAGTGTGTGTCTGTGTTACTTGGTGAAAGTATATGTCTTTGTTACTTGGTGAAAGTGTATGTCTTTGTTACTTGGTGTTAATGTGTGTCTTTGTTACTTGGTGTCAATGTGTGTATTGATTACTTGGTGTAAGTGGGTATCAGTGTTACTGGGTGTCAGTGTATGTTTTTGTTACTTGGTGTCAGTGTATGTCTTTGTTACTTGGTGTAAGTGGGTATCAGTGTTACTGGGAGTAAGTGTATTTCTTTGTTACTTGGTGTAAGTGTATGTCTGTGTTACGGGGTGTCAGTTGATGTCTTTGTACTTGGTGTAAGTGTGTGTCCTTGTTACTGGGTGTCAGTGTGTGCCTTTGTTACTGGGTGTCAGTGTGTGTCTTTGTTACATGGTGTAAGCGGCTGTCTGTGTTACTGGGTGTCAGTGTATGTCTTTGTTACTTGGTGTCAGTGTATGTCGTTGTTACTGGGTGTCAGTGTGTGTCTTTGTTACTGGGTGTCAGTGTATGTCTTTGTTACTTGGTGTAAGTGTGTGTCTGTGTTACTGGGTGTCAGTGTGTGTCTTTGTTACTGGGTGTAAGTGTATGTCTTTGTTACTTGGTGTAATGGTTTGTCTGTGTTACTTGGGTGTCAGTATATGTCTTTGTGACTTGGTGTAAGTGTGTGTCTTTGTTACTTGGTGAATGTGTATGTCTTTGTTACTTGGTGTAAGTGTATGTCTGTGTTACTGAGTGTCAGTGTATGTCTGTGTTACGGGGTGTCAGTTGATGTCTTTGTTACTTGGTGTAAGTGTATGTCTTTGTTACTTGGTGTAAGTGTGTGTCTTTGTTACTGGGTGTCAGTCTATGTCTTTGTTACTTGGTGTCAGTGTATGTCGTTGTTAGTGGGTGTCAGTGTGAGTCTTTGTTACTTGGTGCAAGTGTGTATCTGTGTTACTGGGTGAAAGTGTATGTCTTTGTTACTTGGTGTTAATGTGTGTCTTTGTTACTTGGTGTTCATGTGTGTCTTTGTTACTTGGTGTCAATGTGTGCATTTATTACTTGGTGTAAGTGGGTATCAGTGTTACTGGGTGTCAGTGTATGTTTTTGTTACTTGGTGTCAGTGTATGTCTTTGTTGCTTGGTGTAAGTGTGTGTCTTTGTTACTGGGTGTCAGTGTGTGTCTGTGTTACTTGGAGTAAGTTTGTGTGTTGTTACTGGGTGTCATTGTGTGTCTGTGTTACTGGGTGTCAGTGTATGTCTTTGTTCCTTGGTGTAAGTGTGTGTCTTTGTTATTGGGTGTCAGTTTGTGTCTTTGTTACTGGGTGTCAGTGTTTGTCTATGTTACTGGGTGTCATTGTGTGTCTTTGTTACTAGGTGTCAGTGTATGACATTGTTACTAGGTGTAAGTGTATTTCTGTGTTCCTGGGTGTCAGTGTGTGTCTTTGTTACTTGGTGTCAGTGTGTGTCTTTGTTACTTGGTGTCAGTGTATGTCGTTGTTACTGGGTGTCAGTGTGTGTCTTTGTTACTGGGTGTCAGTGTATGTCTTTGTTACTTGGTGTAAGTGTGTGTCTGTGTTACTGGGTGTCAGTGTGTGTCTTTGTTACTGGGTGTAAGCGGCTGTCTGTGTTACTGGGTGTCAGTGTGTGTCTTTGTTACTTGGTGAATGTGTATGTCTTTGTTACTTGGTGTCTGTCTATGTCTTTGTTACTTGGTGTCAGTGTATGTCGTTGTTAGTGGGTGTCAGTGTGTGTCTTTGTTACTTGGTTCAAGTGTGTATCTGTGTTACTGGGTGTAAGTGTATGTCTTTGTTACTTGGTGTAATGGTGTGTCTGTGTTACTGGGTGTCAGTATATGTCTTTGTGACTTGGTGTAAGTGTGTGTCTTTGTTACTTGGTGAATGTGTATGTCTTTGTTACTTGGTGTCTGTCTATGTCTTTGTTACTTGGTGTCAGTGTGTGTCTTTGTTACTTGGTGAAAATATATGTCTTTGTTACTTGGTGAAAGTGTATGTCTTTGTTACTTGGTGTTAATGTGTGTCTTTGTTACTTGGTGTTAATGTGTGTCTTTGTTACTTGGTGTCAATGTGTGTATTTATTACTTGGTGTAAGTGGGTATCAGTGTTACAGGGTGTCAGTGTATGTTTTTGTTACTTGGTGTCAGTTGATGTCTTTGTTACTTGGTGTAAGTGGGTATCAGTGTTACTGGGAGTAAGTGTATTTCTTTGTTACTTGGTGTAAGTGTGTGTCTTTGTTACTGGGTGTCAGTGTGTGTCTTTGTTACTGGGTGTCAGTGTGTGTCTTTGTTACATGGTGTAAACGGCTGTCTGTGTTACTGGGTGTCAGTGTATGTCTTTGTTACTTGGTGTCAGTATATGTCGTTGTTACTGGGTGTCAGTGTGTGTCTTTGTTACTTGGTGTAAGTGTGTGTCTGTGTTACTGGGTGTCAGTGTGTGTCTTTGTTACTGGGTGTAAGTGTATGTCTTTGTTACTTGGTGTAATGGTTTGTCTGTGTTACTTGGGTGTCAGTATATGTCTTTGTGACTTGGTGTAAGTGTGTGTCTTTGTTACTTGGTGAATGTGTATGTCTTTGTTACTTGGTGTAAGTGTATGTCTGTGTTACTGGGTGTCAGTGTATGTCTTTGTTACTTGGTGTCAGTGTATGTCTGTGTTACTTGGTGTAAGTGTATGTCTTTGTTACTTGTTGTAAGTGTGTGTCTTTGTTACTGGGTGTCAGTCTATGTCTTTGTTACTTGGTGTCAGTGTATGTCGTTGTTAGTGGGTATCAGTGTGTGTCTTTGTTACTTGGTGCAAGTGTGTATCTGTGTTACTGGGTGTAAGTGTATGTCTTTGTTACTTGGTGTAATGGTTTGTCTGTGTTACTGGGTGTCAGTATATGTCTTTGTTACTTGGTGTCAGTGTGTGTCTGTGTTACTTGGTGAAAGTATATGTCTTTGTTACTTGGTGAAAGTGTATGTCTTTGTTACTTGGTGTTAATGTGTGTCTTTGTTACTTGGTGTCAATGTGTGTATTGATTACTTGGTGTAAGTGGGTATCAGTGTTACTGGGTGTCAGTGTATGTTTTTGTTACTTGGTGTCAGTGTATGTCTTTGTTACTTGGTGTAAGTGGGTATCAGTGTTACTGGGAGTAAGTGTATTTCTTTGTTACTTGGTGTCAGTGTATGTCTGTGTTACGGGGTGTCAGTTGATGTCTTTGTTACTTGGTGTAAGTGTGTGTCCTTGTTACTGGGTGTCAGTGTGTGTCTTTGTTACTGGGTGTCAGTGTGTGTCTTTGTTACATGGTGTAAGCGGCTGTCTGTGTTACTGGGTGTCAGTGTATGTCTTTGTTACTTGGTGTCAGTGTATGTCGTTGTTACTGGGTGTCAGTGTGTGTCTTTGTTACTGGGTGTCAGTGTATGTCTTTGTTACTTGGTGTAAGTGTGTGTCTGTGTTACTGGGTGTCAGTGTGTGTCTTTGTTACTGGGTGTAAGTGTAGGTCTTTGTTACTTGGTGTAATGGTTTGTCTGTGTTACTTGGGTGTCAGTATATGTCTTTGTGACTTGGTGTAAGTGTGTGTCTTTGTTACTTGGTGAATGTGTATGTCTTTGTTACTTGGTGTAAGTGTATGTCTGTGTTACTGGGTGTCAGTGTATGTCTGTGTTACGGGGTGTCAGTTGATGTCTTTGTTACTTGGTGTAAGTGTATGTCTTTGTTACTTGGTGTAAGTGTGTGTCTTTGTTACTGGGTGTCAGTCTATGTCTTTGTTACTTGGTGTCAGTGTATGTCGTTGTTAGTGGGTGTCAGTGTGAGTCTTTGTTACTTGGTGCAAGTGTGTATCTGTGTTACTGGGTGAAAGTGTATGTCTTTGTTACTTGGTGTAATGGTTTGTCTGTGTTACTGGGTGTCAGTATATGTCTTTGTTACTTGGTGTCAGTGTGTGTCTGTTGTTACTTGGTGAAAGTATATGTCTTTGTTACTTGGTGAAAGTGTATGTCTTTGTTACTTGGTGTTAATGTGTGTCTTTGTTACTTGGTGTCAATGTGTGTATTGATTACTTGGTGTAAGTGGGTATCAGTGTTACTGGGTGTCAGTGTATGTTTTTCTTACTTGGTGTCAGTGTATGTCTTTGTTACTTGGTGTAAGTGGGTATCAGTGTTACTGGGAGTAAGTGTATTTCTTTGTTACTTGGTTTAAGTGTATGTCTGTGTTACGGGTTGTCAGTTGATGTCTTTGTTACTTGGTGTAAGTGTGTGTCCTTGTTACTGGGTGTCAGTGTGTGTCTTTGTTACTGGGTGTCAGTGTGTGTCTTTGTTACATGGTGTAAGCGGCTGTCTGTGTTACTGGGTGTCAGTGTATGTCTTTGTTACTTGGTGTCAGTGTATGTCGTTGTTAATGGGTGTCAGTGTGTGTCTTTGTGACTGGGTGTCAGTGTATGTCTTTGTTACTTGTTGTAAGTGTGTGTCTTTGTTACTGGGTGTCAGTGTATGTCGTTGTTAGTGGGTGTCAGTGTGTGTCTTTGTTACTTGGTTCAAGTGTGTATCTGTGTTACTGGGTGTAAGTGTATGTCTTTGTTACTTGGTGTAATGGTGTGTCTGTGTTACTGGGTGTCAGTATATGTCTTTGTGACTTGGTGTAAGTGTGTGTCTTTGTTACTTGGTGAATGTGTATGTCTTTGTTACTTGGTGTCTGTCTATGTCTTTGTTACTTGGTGTCAGTGTGTGTCTTTGTTACTTGGTGAAAATATATGTCTTTGTTACTTGGTGAAAGTGTATGTCTTTGTTACTTGGTGTTAATGTGTGTCTTTGTTACTTGGTGTTAATGTGTGTCTTTGTTACTTGGTGTCAATGTGTGTATTTATTACTTGGTGTAAGTGGGTATCAGTGTTACAGGGTGTCAGTGTATGTTTTTGTTACTTGGTGTCAGTTGATGTCTTTGTTACTTGGTGTAAGTGGGTATCAGTGTTACTGGGAGTAAGTGTATTTCTTTGTTACTTGGTGTAAGTGTGTGTCTTTGTTACTGGGTGTCAGTGTGTGTCTTTGTTACTGGGTGTCAGTGTGTGTCTTTGTTACATGGTGTAAACGGCTGTCTGTGTTACTGGGTGTCAGTGTATGTCTTTGTTACTTGGTGTCAGTATATGTCGTTGTTACTGGGTGTCAGTGTGTGTCTTTGTTACTTGGTGTAAGTGTGTGTCTGTGTTACTGGGTGTCAGTGTGTGTCTTTGTTACTGGGTGTAAGTGTATGTCTTTGTTACTTGGTGTAATGGTTTGTCTGTGTTACTTGGGTGTCAGTATATGTCTTTGTGACTTGGTGTAAGTGTGTGTCTTTGTTACTTGGTGAATGTGTATGTCTTTGTTACTTGGTGTAAGTGTATGTCTGTGTTACTGGGTGTCAGTGTATGTCTTTGTTACTTGGTGTCAGTGTATGTCTGTGTTACTTGGTGTAAGTGTATGTCTTTGTTACTTGTTGTAAGTGTGTGTCTTTGTTACTGGGTGTCAGTCTATGTCTTTGTTACTTGGTGTCAGTGTATGTCGTTGTTAGTGGGTATCAGTGTGTGTCTTTGTTACTTGGTGCAAGTGTGTATCTGTGTTACTGGGTGTAAGTGTATGTCTTTGTTACTTGGTGTAATGGTTTGTCTGTGTTACTGGGTGTCAGTATATGTCTTTGTTACTTGGTGTCAGTGTGTGTCTGTGTTACTTGGTGAAAGTATATGTCTTTGTTACTTGGTGAAAGTGTATGTCTTTGTTACTTGGTGTTAATGTGTGTCTTTGTTACTTGGTGTCAATGTGTGTATTGATTACTTGGTGTAAGTGGGTATCAGTGTTACTGGGTGTCAGTGTATGTTTTTGTTACTTGGTGTCAGTGTATGTCTTTGTTACTTGGTGTAAGTGGGTATCAGTGTTACTGGGAGTAAGTGTATTTCTTTGTTACTTGGTGTCAGTGTATGTCTGTGTTACGGGGTGTCAGTTGATGTCTTTGTTACTTGGTGTAAGTGTGTGTCCTTGTTACTGGGTGTCAGTGTGTGTCTTTGTTACTGGGTGTCAGTGTGTGTCTTTGTTACATGGTGTAAGCGGCTGTCTGTGTTACTGGGTGTCAGTGTATGTCTTTGTTACTTGGTGTCAGTGTATGTCGTTGTTACTGGGTGTCAGTGTGTGTCTTTGTTACTGGGTGTCAGTGTATGTCTTTGTTACTTGGTGTAAGTGTGTGTCTGTGTTACTGGGTGTCAGTGTGTGTCTTTGTTACTGGGTGTAAGTGTAGGTCTTTGTTACTTGGTGTAATGGTTTGTCTGTGTTACTTGGGTGTCAGTATATGTCTTTGTGACTTGGTGTAAGTGTGTGTCTTTGTTACTTGGTGAATGTGTATGTCTTTGTTACTTGGTGTAAGTGTATGTCTGTGTTACTGGGTGTCAGTGTATGTCTGTGTTACGGGGTGTCAGTTGATGTCTTTGTTACTTGGTGTAAGTGTATGTCTTTGTTACTTGGTGTAAGTGTGTGTCTTTGTTACTGGGTGTCAGTCTATGTCTTTGTTACTTGGTGTCAGTGTATGTCGTTGTTAGTGGGTGTCAGTGTGAGTCTTTGTTACTTGGTGCAAGTGTGTATCTGTGTTACTGGGTGAAAGTGTATGTCTTTGTTACTTGGTGTAATGGTTTGTCTTTGTTACTGGGTGTCAGTATATGTCTTTGTTACTTGGTGTCAGTGTGTGTCTGTTGTTACTTGGTGAAAGTATATGTCTTTGTTACTTGGTGAAAGTGTATGTCTTTGTTACTTGGTGTTAATGTGTGTCTTTGTTACTTGGTGTCAATGTGTGTATTGATTACTTGGTGTAAGTGGGTATCAGTGTTACTGGGTGTCAGTGTATGTTTTTCTTACTTGGTGTCAGTGTATGTCTTTGTTACTTGGTGTAAGTGGGTATCAGTGTTACTGGGAGTAAGTGTATTTCTTTGTTACTTGGTTTAAGTGTATGTCTGTGTTACGGGGTGTCAGTTGATGTCTTTGTTACTTGGTGTAAGTGTGTGTCCTTGTTACTGGGTGTCAGTGTGTGTCTTTGTTACTGGGTGTCAGTGTGTGTCTTTGTTACATGGTGTAAGCGGCTGTCTGTGTTACTGGGTGTCAGTGTATGTCTTTGTTACTTGGTGTCAGTGTATGTCGTTGTTAATGGGTGTCAGTGTGTGTCTTTGTGACTGGGTGTCAGTGTATGTCTTTGTTACTTGGTGTAAGTGTGTGTCTGTGTTACTGGGTGTCAGTGTGTGTCTTTGTTACTGGGTGTAAGTGTATGTCTTTGTTACTTGGTGTAATGGTTTGTCTGTGTTACTTGGGTGTCAGTATATGTCTTTGTGACTTGGTGTAAGTGTGTGTCTTTGTTACTTGGTGAATGTGTATGTCTTTGTTACTTGGTGTAAGTGTATGTCTGTGTTACTGGGTGTCAGTGAATGTCTTTGTTACTTGGTGTCAGTGTATGTCTGTGTTACTTGGTGTAAGTGTATGTCTTTGTTACTTGGTGTAAGTGTGTGTCTCTGTTACTGGGAGTCAGTCTATGTCTTTGTTACTTGGTGTCAGTGTATGTCGTTGTTAGTGGGTGTCAGTGTGTGTCTTTGTTACTTGGTGCAAGTGTGTATCTGTGTTACTGGGTGTAAGTGTATGTCTTTGTTACTTGGTGTAATGTTTTGTCTGTGTTACTGGGTGTCAGTATATGTCTTTGTTACTTGGTGTCAATGTGTGTATTGATTACTTGGTGTAAGTGGGTATCAGTGTTACTGGGTGTCAGTGTATGTTTTTGTTACTTGGTGTCAGTGTATGTCTTTGTTACTTGGTGTAAGTGGGTATCAGTGTTACTGGGAGTAAGTGTATTTCTTTGTTACTTGGTGTCAGTGTATGTCTGTGTTACGGGGTGTCAGTTGATGTCTTTGTTACTTGGTGTAAGTGTGTGTCCTTGTTACTGGTTTTCAGTGTGTGTCTTTGTTACTGGGTGTCAGTGTGTGTCTTTGTTACATGGTGTAAGCGGCTGTCTGTGTTACTGGGTGTCAGTGTATGTCTTTGTTACTTGGTGTCAGTGTATGTCGTTGTTACTGGGTGTCAGTGTGTGTCTTTGTTACTGGGTCTCAGTGTATGTCTTTGTTACTTGGTGTAAGTGTGTGTCTGTGTTACTGGGTGTCAGTGTGTGTCTTTGTTACTGGGTGTAAGTGTATGTCTTTGTTACTTGGTGTAATGGTTTGTCTGTGTTACTTGGGTGTCAGTATATGTCTTTGTGACTTGGTGTAAGTGTGTGTCTTTGTTACTTGGTGAATGTGTATGTCTTTGTTACTTGGTGTAAGTGTATGTCTGTGTTACTGGGTGTCGGTGTATGTCTGTGTTACGGGGTGTCAGTTGATGTCTTTGTTACTTGGTGTAAGTGTATGTCTTTGTTACTTGGTGTAAGTGTGTGTCTTTGTTACTGGGTGTCAGTCTATGTCTTTGTTACTTGGTGTCAGTGTATGTCGTTGTTAGTGGGTGTCAGTGTGTGTCTTTGTTACTTGGTGCAAGTGTGTATCTGTGTTACTGGGTGTAAGTGTATGTCTTTGTTACTTGGTGTAATGGTTTGTCTGTGTTACTGGGTGTCAGTATATGTCTTTGTTACTTGGTGTCAGTGTGTGTCTGTGTTACTTGGTGAAAGTATATGTCTTTGTTACTTGGTGAAAGTGTATGTCTTTGTTACTTGGTGTTAATGTGTGTCTTTGTTACTTGGTGTCAATGTGTGTATTGATTACTTGGTGTAAGTGGGTATCAGTGTTACTGGGTGTCAGTGTATGTTTTTGTTACTTGGTGCAGTGTATGTCTTTGTTACTTGGTGTAAGTGGGTATCAGTGTTACTGGGAGTAAGTGTATTTCTTTGTTACTTGGTGTAAGTGTATGTCTGTGTTACGGGGTGTCAGTTGATGTCTTTGTTACTTGGTGTAAGTGTGTGTCCTTGTTACTGGGTGTCAGTGTGTGTCTTTGTTACTGGGTGTCAGTGTGTGTCTTTGTTACATGGTGTAAGCGGCTGTCTGTGTTACTGGGTGTCAGTGTATGTCTTTGTTACTTGGTGTCAGTGTATGTCGTTGTTACTGGGTGTCAGTGTGTGTCTTTGATACTGGGTGTCAGTGTATGTCTTTGTTACTTGGTGTAAGTGTGTGTCTGTGTTACTGGGTGTCAGTGTGTGTCTTTGTTACTGGGTGTAAGTGTATGTCTTTGTTACTTGGTGTAATGGTTTGTCTGTGTTACTTGGGTGTCAGTATATGTCTTTGTGACTTGGTGTAAGTGTGTGTCTTTGTTACTTGGTGAATGTGTATGTCTTTGTTACTTGGTGTAAGTGTATGTCTGTGTTACTGGGTGTCAGTGTATGTCTTTGTTACTTGGTGTCAGTGTATGTCTTTGTTACTTGGTGTAAGTGTGTGTCTTTGTTACTGGGTGTCAGTCTATGTCTTTGTTACTGGGTGTCAGTCTATGTCTTTGTTACTTGGTGTCAGTGTATGTCGTTGTTAGTGGGTGTCAGTGTGTGTCTTTGTTACTTGGTGCAAGTGTGTATCTGTGTTACTGGGAGAAAGTGTATGTCTTTGTTACTTGGTTATAATGGTTTGTCTGTGTTACTGGGTGTCAGTATATGTCTTTGTTACTTGGTGTCAGTGTGTGTCTGTGTTACTTGGTGAAAGTATATGTCTTTGTTACTTGGTGAAAGTGTATGTCTTTGTTACTTGGTGTTAATGTGTGTCTTTGTTACTTGGTGTCAATGTGTGTATTGATTACTTGGTGTAAGTGGGTATCAGTGTTACTGGGTGTCAGTGTATGTCTTTGTTACTTGGTGTAAGTGGGTATCAGTGTTACTGGGAGTAAGTGTATTTTTTTGTTACTTGGTGTAAGTGTATGTCTGTGTTACGGGGTGTCAGTTGATGTCTTTGTTACTTGGTGTAAGTGTGTGTCCTTGTTACTGGGTGTCAGTGTGTGTCTTTGTTACTGCGTGTCAGTGTGTGTCTTTGTTACATGGTGTAAGCGGCTGTCTGTGTTACTGGGTGTCAGTGTATGTCTTTGTTACTTGGTGTCAGTGTATGTCGTTGTTACTGGGTGTCAGTGTGTGTCTTTGTTACTGGGTGTCAGTGTATGTCTTTGTTACTTGGTGTAAGTGTGTGTCAGTGTTACTGGGTGTCAGTGTGTGTCTTTGTTACTGGGTGTAAGTGTATGTCTTTGTTACTTGGTGTAATGGTTTGTCTGTGTTACTTGGGTGTCAGTATATGTCTTTGTGACTTGGTGTAAGGGTGTGTCTTTGTTACTTGGTGAATGTGTATGTCTTTGTTACTTGGTGTAAGTGTATGTCTGTGTTACGCGGTGTCAGTGTATGTCTTTGTTACTTGGTGTCAGTGTATGTCTGTGTTACTTGGTGTAAGTGTATGTCTTTGTTACTTGGTGTAAGTGTGTGTCTCTGTTACTGGGAGTCAGTCTATGTCTTTGTTACTTGGTGTCAGTGTATGTCGTTGTTAGTGGGTGTCAGTGTGTGTCTTTGTTACTTGGTGCAAGTGTGTATCTGTGTTACTGGGTGTAAGTGTATGTCTTTGTTACTTGGTGTAATGTTTTGTCTGTGTTACTGGGTGTCAGTATATGTCTTTGTTACTTGGTGTCAATGTGTGTATTGATTACTTGGTGTAAGTGGGTATCAGTGTTACTGGGTGTCAGTGTATGTTTTTGTTACTTGGTGTCAGTGTATGTCTTTGTTACTTGGTGTAAGTGGGTATCAGTGTTACTGGGAGTAAGTGTATTTCTTTGTTACTTGGTGTCAGTGTATGTCTGTGTTACGGGGTGTCAGTTGATGTCTTTGTTACTTGGTGTAAGTGTGTGTCCTTGTTACTGGGTGTCAGTGTGTGTCTTTGTTACTGGGTGTCAGTGTGTGTCTTTGTTACATGGTGTAAGCGGCTGTCTGTGTTACTGTGTGTCAGTGTATGTCTTTGTTACTTGGTGTCAGTGTATGTCGTTGTTACTGGGTGTCAGTGTGTGTCTTTGTTACTGGGTGTCAGTGTATGTCTTTGTTACTTGGTGTAAGTGTGTGTCTGTGTTACTGGGTGTCAGTGTGTGTCTTTGTTACTTGGTGTAAGTGTATGTCTTTGTTACTTGGTGTAATGGTTTGTCTGTGTTACTTGGGTGTCAGTATATGTCTTTGTGACTTGGTGTAAGTGTGTGTCTTTGTTACTTGGTGAATGTGTATGTCTTTGTTACTTGGTGTAAGTGTATGTCTGTGTTACTGGGTGTCAGTGTATGTCTGTGTTACGGGGTGTCAGTTGATGTCTTTGTTACTTGGTGTAAGTGTATGTCTTTGTTACTTGGTGTAAGTGTGTGTCTTTGTTACTGGGTGTCAGTCTATGTCTTTGTTACCTGGTGTCAGTGTATGTCGTTGTTAGTGGGTGTCAGTGTGTGTCTTTGTTACTTGGTGCAAGTGTGTATCTGTGTTACTGGGTGAAAGTGTATGTCTTTGTTACTTGGTGTAATGGTTTGTCTGTGTAACTGGGTGTCAGTATATGTCTTTGTTACTTGGTGTCAGTGTGTGTCTGTGTTACTTGGTGAAAGTATATGTCTTTGTTACTTGGTGAAAGTGTATGTCTTTGTTACTTGGCGTTAATGTGTGTCTTTGTTACTTGGTGTCAATGTGTGTATTGATTACTTGGTGTAAGTGGGTATCAGTGTTACTGGGTGTCAGTGTATGTTTTTGTTACTTGGTGTCAGTGTATGTCTTTGTTACTTGGTGTAAGTGGGTATCAGTGTTACTGGGAGTAAGTGTATTTCTTTGTTACTTGGTGTAAGTGTATGTCTGTGTTACGGGGTGTAAGTTGATGTATTTGTTACTTGGTGTAAGTGTGTGTCCTTGTTACTGGGTGTCAGTGTGTGTCTTTGTTACTGGGTGTCAGTGTGTTTCTTTGTTACATGGTGTAAGCGGCTGTCTGTGTTACTGGGTGTCAGTGTATGTCTTTGTTACTTGGTGTCAGTGTATGTCGTTGTTACTGGGTGTCAGTGTGTGTCTTTGTTACTGGGTGTCAGTGTATGTCTTTGTTACTTGGTGTAAGTGTGTGTCTGTGTTACTGGGTGTCAGTGTGTGTCTTTGTTACTGGGTGTAAGTGTATGTCTTTGTTACTTGGTGTAATGGTTTGTCTGTGTTACTTGGGTGTCAGTATATGTCTTTGTGACTTGGTGTAAGTGTGTGTCTTTGTTACTTGGTGAATGTGTATGTCTTTGTTACTTGGTGTAAGTGTGTGTCTCTGTTACTGGGAGTCAGTCTATGTCTTTGTTACTTGGTGTCAGTGTATGTCGTTGTTAGTGGGTGTCAGTGTGTGTCTTTGTTACTTGGTGCAAGTGTGTATCTGTGTTACTGGGTGTAAGTGTATGTCTTTGTTACTTGGTGTAATGTTTTGTCTGTGTTACTGGGTGTCAGTATATGTCTTTGTTACTTGGTGTCAATGTGTGTATTGATTACTTGGTGTAAGTGGGTATCAGTGTTACTGGGTGTCAGTGTATGTTTTTGTTACTTGGTGTCAGTGCATGTCTTTGTTACTGGGTGTCAGTGTGTGTCTTTGTTAGATGGTTTAAGCGGCTGTCTGTGTTACTGGGTGTCAGTGTATGTCTTTGTTACTTGGTGTCAGTGTATGTCGTTGTTACTGGGTGTCAGTGTGTGTCTTTGTTACTGGGTGTCAGTGTGTGTCTTTGTTAGATGGTGTAAGCGGCTGTCTGTGTTACTGGGTGTCAGTGTATGTCTTTGTTACTTGGTGTCAGTGTATGTCGTTGTTACTGGGTGTCAGTGTGTGTCTTTGTTACTTGGTGTAAGTGTGTATCTGTGTTACTGGGTGGCAGTGTATGTCTTTGTTACTTGGTGTAAGTGTGTGTCTGTGTTACTGGTTGTCAGTGTGTGTCTTTGTTACTGGGTGTAAGTGTATGTCTTTGTTACTTGGTGTAATGGTTTGTCTGTGTTACTTGGGTGTCAGTATATGTCTTTGTGACTTGGTGTAAGTGTGTGTCTTTGTTACTTGGTGAATGTGTATATCTTTGTTACTTGGTGTAAGTGTATGTCTGTGTTACTGGGTGTCAGTGTATGTCTTTGTTACTTGGTGTCAGTGCATGTCTGTGTTACTTGGTGTAAGTGCATGTCTTTGTTACTTGGTGTAAGTGTGTGTCTCTGTTACTGGGAGTCAGTCTATGTCTTTGTTACTTGGTGTCAGTGTATGTCGTTGTTAGTGGGTGTCAGTGTGTGTCTTTGTTACTTGGTGCAAGTGTGTATCTGTGTTACTGGGTGTAAGTGTATGTCTTTGTTACTTGGTGTAATGTTTTGTCTGTGTTACTGGGTGTCAGTATATGTCTTTGTTACTTGGTGTCAATGTGTTTATTGATTACTTGGTGTAAGTGGGTATCAGTGTTACTGGGTGTCAGTGTATGTTTTTGTTACTTGGTGTCAGTGTATGTCTTTGTTACTTGGTGTAAGTGGGTATCAGTGTTACTGGGAGTAAGTGTATTTCTTTGTTACTTGTTGTCAGTGTATGTCTTTGTTACTTGGTGTAAGTGTATGTCTGTGTTACGGGGTGTCAGTTGATGTCTTTGTTACTTGGTGTAAGTGTGTGTCTTTGTTACTGGGTGTCAGTGTGTGTCTTTGTTACTGGGTGTCAGTGTGTGTCTTTGTTAGATGGTGTAAGCGGCTGTCTGTGTTACTGGGTGTCAGTGTATGTCTTTGTTACTTGGTGTCAGTGTATTTCGTTGTTACTGGGTGTCAGTGTGTGTCTTTGTTACTTGGTGTAAGTGTGTATCTGTGTTACTGGGTGGCAGTGTATGTCTTTGTTACTTGGTGAAAGTGTGTGTCTGTGTTACTGGTTGTCAGTGTGTTTCTTTGTTACTGGGTGTAAGTGTATGTCTTTGTTACTTGGTGTAATGGTTTGTCTGTGTTACTTGGGTGTCAGTATATGTCTTTGTGACTTGGTGTAAGTGTGTGTCTTTGTTACTTGGTGAATGTGTGTGTCTTTGTTACTTGGTGCAAGTGTATGTCTGTGTTACTGAGTTTCAGTGTATGTCTTTGTTACTTGATGTCAGTGTATGTCTGTGTTACTTGGTGCAAGTGTGTGTCTTTGTTACTGGGTGTCAGTGTGTGTCTTTGTTACTTTGTGTAAGTGTGTGTCTGTGTTACTGGGTGTCAGTGGATGTGTTGTACTTGGTGCAAGTGTGTGTCTGTGTTACTGGGCGTCAGTGCATATCTGTGTTACTTGGTGTAAGTGTGTGTCTTTGTTACTGGGTGTCAGTGTATGTCCTTGTTACTTGGGGCAAGTGTGTGTCTGTGCTACTGGGTGTCAGTGTATATCTTTGTTACTTGGTGTAAGTGTGTGTCTTTGTTACTGGGTGTCAGTGTGTGTCTGTGTTACTTGGAGTAAGTGTGTGTCTTTGTTACTAGGTGTCAATGTGTGTCTGTGTTACTGAGTGTCAGTGTATGTCTTTGTTACTTGGTGTAAGTGTGTGTCTTTGTTATTGGGTGTCAGTTTGTGTCTTTGTGACTGGGTGTCAGTGTTTGTCTTTGTTACTGGGTGTCATTGTGTGTCTTTGATACTTGGTGTCAGTGTATGACATTGTTACTAGGTGTAAGTGTATGTCTGTGTTCCTGGGTGTCAGTGTGTGTCTTTGTTACTTGGTGTCAGTGTGTGTCTTTGTTACTGGGTGTCAGTGTGTGTCTTTGTTACTTGGTGTCAGTGTGTGTCCTTGTTACTGGGTGTCAGTGTGTGTCTTTGTTACTTGTTGTAAGTGTGTGTCTGTGTTACTGTGTGTCAGTGTATGTCTTAGTTACTTGGTGTCAGTGTATGTCTTTGTTACTGGGTGTCAGTGTGTGTCTTTGTTACATGATGCAAGTGTGTGTCTGTGTTACTGGGTGTCAGAGTATGTCTGTGTTAGTTGGTGTAATTGTGTGTCTTTGTTACTTGGTGATAGTGTATGTCTTTGTTACTTGGTGTCAGTGTGTGTATTTGTTACTTGGTGTCAGTGTGTGTCTTTGTTACTTGGTGTCCGTGTGTGTCTGTGTTACTGGGTGTCAGTGTATGTCTTTGTTACTCGTTGTAAGTGTGTGTCTGTGTTACTGGGTATCAGTGTCTGACTTTGTTACTTGGTGTAAGTGTGTGTCTGTATTACTGGGTGTCAGTGCATGTCTGTGTTACTTGGTGCAAGTGTGTGTCTCTGTTACTGGGTGTCAGTGTATGTCTTTGTTACTTGGTGTAAGTGTGTGTCTTTGTTACTGGGTGTCAGTGTGTGTCTGTGTTACTGGGTGTCAGTGTGTATCGGTGTTACTGGGTGTCAGTGTATGTCTTTGTTACTTGGTGTAAGTGTGTGTCTTTGTTACTGGGTGTCAGTGTGTGTCTGTGTTACTGGGTGTCATTGTATGTCTTTGTTACTTGGTGTAAGTGTGTGTCTTTGTTACTGTGTGTCAGTGTATGTCTTTGTTACTTGTTGTCAGTGTATGTCTTTGTTACTGGGTGTCAGTGTGTGTCTTTGTTACTTGGTGCAAGTGTGTGTCTGTGTTACTGGGTGTCAGTGTGTGTCTTTGTTACTGGGTGTCAGTGTATGTCTTTGTTACTTGGTGCAAATGTGTGTCTTTGTTACTTGGTGTCCGTGTATGTCTGTGTTACTTGGTGTAAGTGTGTGCCTTTGTCACTGGGTGTCAGCGTATGTCTTTGTTACTTGGTGGAAGTGTGTGCCTTTGTTACTGGGTGTCAGTGTGTGTCTGTGTTACTGGGTGTCAGTGTATGTCTTTGTTGCTTGGTGTAAGTGTGTGTCTTTGTTATTGGGTGTCAGTGTGTGTCTTTGTTACTGGGTGTCAGTGTTTGTCTTTGTTACTGGGTGTCAGTGCGTGTCTTTGTTACTTGGTGTCAGTGTTTATCTGTGTTACTGCGTGTCAGTGGATGTCTTTGTTACTTGGTGTAAGTTTGTGTCTGTGTTCCTTGGTGCAAGTGTGTATCTGTGTTACTGGGTGTAAGTGTATGTCTTTGTTACTTGGTGTAATGGTGTGTCTTTGTTACTTGGTGTCAGTGTATGACATTGTTACTAGGTTTAAGTGTATGTCTGTGTCCCTGGGTGTCAGTGTGTGTCTTTGTTACTTGGTGTCAGTGTGTGTCTTTGTTACTGGGTGTCGGTGTGTATCTTTGTTACTTGGTGTCTGTGTGTGTCCTTGTTACTGGGTGTCAGTGTGTGTCTTTGTTACTTGTTGTAAGTGTGTGTCTGTGTTACTGGGTGTCAGTGTATGTCTTTGTTACTTGGTGAAATTGTATGTCTTTGTTACTGTGTGTCAGTGTATGTCTTAGTTACTTGGTGTCAGTGCATGTCTTTGTTACTGGGTGTCAGTGTGTGTCTTTGTTACATGATGCAAGTGTGTATCTGTGTTACTGGGTGTCAGAGTATGTCTGTGTTAGTTGGTGTAAGTGTGTGTCTTTGTTACTTGGTGATAGTGTATGTCTTTGTTACTTGGTGTCAGTGTGTGTATTTGTTACTTGGTGTCAGTGTGTGTCTTTGTTACTTGGTGTCCGTGTGTGTCTGTGTTACTGGGTGTCAGTGTATGTCTTTGTTACTCGGTGTAAGTGTGTGTCTGTGTTACTGGGTATCAGTGTCTGACTTTGTTACTTGGTGTAAGTGTGTGTCTGTCTTACTGGGTGTCAGTGCATGTCTGTGTTACTTGGTGCAAGTGTGTGTCTCTGTTACTGGGTGTCAGTGTATTTCTTTGTTACTTGGTGTAAGTGTGTGTCTTTGTTACTGGCTGTCAGTGTGTATCTTTGTTACTGGGTGTCAGTGTGTGTCTTTGTTACTGGGTGTCATTGTATGTCTTTGTTACTTGGTGTCATTGTATGTCTTTGTTACTTGGTGTAAGTGTGTGTCTTTGTTACTGTGAGTCAGTGTATGTCTTTGTTACTTGGTGTCAGTGTATGTCTTTGTTACTGGGTGTCAGTGTGTGTCTTTGTTACTTGGTGCAAGTGTGTGTCTGTGTTACTGGGTGTCAGTGTGTGTCTTTGTTACTGGGTGTCAGTGTATGTCTATGTTACTTGGTGTAAATGTGTGTCTTTGTTACTTGGTGTCAGTGTATGTCTGTGTTACTTGGTGTAAGTGTGTGTCTTTGTCACTGGGTGTCAGCGTATGTCTTTGTTACTTGGTGTAAGTGTGTGTCTTTGTTACTGGGTGTCAGTGTGTGTCTGTGTTACTGGGTGTCAGTGTATGTCTTTGTTGCTTGGTGTAAGTGTGTGTCTTTGTTACTGGGTGTCAGTGTGTGTCTGTGTTACTTGGAGTAAGTGTGTGTGTTGTTACTGGGTGTCATTGTGTGTCTGTGTTACTGGGTGTCAGTGTATGTCTTTGTTCCTTGGTGTAAGTGTGTGTCTTTGTTATTGGGTGTCAGTTTGTGTCTTTGTTACTGGGTGTCAGTGTTTGTCTTTGTTACTGGGTGTCATTGTGTGTCTTTGTTACTTGGTGTCAGTGTATGACATTGTTACTAGGTGTAAGTGTATGTCTGTGTTCCTGGGTGTCAGTGTGTGTCTTTGTTACTTGGTGTCAGTGTGTGTCTTTGTTACTGGGTGTCAGTGTGTGTCTTTGTTACTTGGTGTCAGTGTGTGTCCTTGTTACTGGGTGTCAGTGTGTGTCTTTGTTACTTGTTGTAAGTGTGTGTCTGTGTTACTGGGTGTCAGTGTATGTCTTTTTTACTTGGTGTAATTGTATGTCTTTGTTACTGTGTGTCAGTGTATGTCTTAGTTACTTGGTGTCAGTGTATGTCTTTGTTACTGGGTGTCAGTGTGTGTCTTTGTTACATGATGCAAGTGTGTGTCTGTGTTACTGGGTGTCAGAGTGTGTCTGTGTTAGTTGGTGTAAGTGTGTGTCTTTGTTACTTGGTGATAGTGTATGTCTTTGTTACTTGGTGTCAGTGTGTGTATTTGTTACTTGGTGTCAGTGTGTGTCTTTGTTACTTGGTGTCCGTGTGTGTCTGTGTTACTGGGTGTCAGTGTATGTCTTTGTTACTCGGTGTAAGTGTGTGTCTGTGTTACTGGGTGTCAGTGCATGTCTGTGTTACTTGGTGCAAGTGTGTGTCTCTGTTACTGGGTGTCAGTGTATGGCTTTGTTACTTGGTGTAAGTGTTTGTCTTTGTTACTGCATGTCAGTGTGTGTCTGTGTTACTGGGGGTCAGTGTGTATCGGTGTTACTGGGTGTCAGTGTATGTCTTTGTTACTTGGTGTAAGTGTGTGTCTTTGTTACTGGGTGTCAGTGTGTGTCTTTGTTACTGTGTGTCAGTGTATGTCTTTGTTACTTGGTGTCAGTGTATGTCTTTGTTACTGGGTGTCAGTGTGTGTCTTTGTTACTTGGTGCAAGTGTGTGTCTGTGTTACTGGGTGTCAGTGTGTGTCTTTGTTACTGGGTGTCAGTGTATGTCTTTGTTACTTGGTGTCATTGTGTGTCTTTGTTACTGGGTGTCAGTGTATGTCTATGTTACTTGGTGTAAATGTGTGTCTTTGTTACTTGGTGTCAGAGTATGTCTGTGTTACTTGGTGTAAGTGTGTGTCTTTGTCACTGGGTGTCAGCGTATGTCTTTGTTACTTGGTGTAAGTGTGTGTCTTTGTTACTGGGTGTCAGTGTGTGTCTGTGTTACTGGGTGGCAGTGTATGTCTTTGTTGCTTGGTGTAAGTGTGTGTCTTTGTTACTGGGTGTCAGTGTGTGTCTGTGTTACTTGGAGTAAGTGTGTGTGTTGTTACTGGGTGTCAGTGTGTGTCTGTGTTACTGGGTGTCAGTGTATGTCTTTGTTACTTGGTGTAAGTGTGTGTCTTTGTTATTGGGTGTCAGTTTGTGTCTTTGTTACTGGGTGTCAGTGTTTGTCTATGTTACTGGGTGTCATTGTGTGTCTTTGTTACTTGGTGTCAGTGTATGACATTGGTACTAGGTGTAAGTGTATTTCTTTGTTCCTGGGTGTCAGTGTGTGTCTTTGTTACTTGGTGTCAGTGTGTGTCTTTGTTACTGGGTGTCAGTGTGTGTCTTTGTTACTTGGTGTCAGTGTGTGTCCTTGTTACTGGGTGTCAGTGTGTGTCTTTTTTACTTGGTGTAATTGTATGTCTTTGTTACTGTGTGTCAGTGTATGTCTTAATTACTTGGTGTCAGTGTATGTCTTTGTTACTGGGTGTCAGTGTGTGTCTTTGTTACATGATGCAAGTGTGTGTCTGTGTTACTGGGTGTCAGAGTATGTCTGTGTTAGTTGGTGTAAGTGTCTGTCTTTGTTACTTGGTGATATTGTATGTCTTTTTTACTTGGTGTCAGTGTGTGTATTTGTTACTTGGTGTCAGTGTGTGTCTTTGTTACTTGGTGTCCGTGTGTGTCTGTGTTACTGGGTGTCAGTGTATGTCTTTGTTACTTGGTGTCTGTGTATGTCTTTGTTACTGGGTGTCAGTGTGTGTCTTTGTTACTTGGTGCAAGTGTGTGTCTGTGTTACTGGGTGTCAGTGTGTGTCTTTGTTACTGGGTGTCAGTGTATGTCTATGTTACTTGGTGTAAATGTGTGTCTTTGTTACTTGCTGTCAGTGTATGTCTGTGTTACTTGGTGTAAGTGTGTGTCTTTGTCACTGGGTGTCAGCGTATGTCTTTGTTACTTGGTGTAAGTGTATGTCTTTGTTACTGGGTGTCAGTGTGTGTCTGTGTTACTGGGTGTCAGTGTATGTCTTTGTTGCTTGGTGTAAGTGTTTGTCTTTGTTATTGGGTGCCAGTGTGTGTCTTTGTTACTGGGTGTCAGTGTTTGTCTTTGTTACTGGGTGTCAGTGCGTGTCTTTGTTACTTGGTGTCAGTGTTTATCTGTGTTACTGCGTGTCAGTGGATGTCTTTGTTACTTGGTGTAAGTGTGTGTCTGTGTTACTTGGTGCAAGTGTGTATCTGTATTACTGGGTGTAAGTGTATGTCTTTGTCACTTGGTGTAATGGTGTGTCTTTGTTACTTGGTGTCAGTGTATGACATTGTTACTAGGTGTAAGTGTATGTCTGTGTTCCTGGGTGTCAGTGTGTGTCTTTGTTGCTTGGTGTCAGTGTGTGTCTTTGTTACTGGGTGTCAGTGTGCGTCTTTGTTACTTGGTTTCAGTGTGTGTCCTTGTTACTGGGTGTCAGTGTGTGTCTTTGTTACTTGTTGTAAGTGTGTGTCTGTGTTACTGGGTGTCAGTGTATGTCTTTGTTACTTGGTGTAATTGTATGTCTTTGTTACTGTGTGTCAGTGTATGTCTTAGTTACTTGGTGTCAGTGTATGTCTTTGTTACTGGGTGTCAGTGTGTGTCTTTGTTACATGATGCAAGTGTGTGTCTGTGTTACTGGGTGTCAGAGTATGTCTGTGTTAGTTGGTGTAAGTGTGTGTCTTTGTTACTTGGTGATAGTGTATGTCTTTGTTACTTGGTGTCAGTGTGTGTATTTGTTACTTGGTGTCAGTGTGTGTCTTTGTTACTTGGTGTCCGTGTGTGTCTGTGTTACTGGGTGTCAGTGTATGTCTTTGTTACTCGGTGTCAGTGTGTGTCTGTGTTACTGGGTATCAGTGTCTGACTTTGTTACTTGGTGTAAGTGTGTGTCTGTATTACTGGGTGTCAGTGCATGTCTGTGTTACTTGGTGAAAGTGTGTGTCTCTGTTACTGGGTGTCAGTGTATGTCTTTGTTACTTGGTGTAAGTGTGTGTCTTTGTTACTGGGTGTCAGTGTGTGTCTGTGTTACTGGGTGTCAGTGTGTATCGGTGTTACTGGGTGTCAGTGTATGTCTTTGTTACTTGGTGTAAGTGTGTGTCTTTGTTACTGGGTGTCAGTGTGTGTCTTTGTTACTGGGTGTCATTGTATGTCTTTGTTACTTGGTGTAAGTGTGTGTCTTTGTTACTGTGTGTCAGTGTATGTCTTTGTTACTTGGTGTCAGTGTATGTCTTTGTTACTGGGTGTCAGTGTGTGTCTTTGTTACTTGGTGCATGTGTGTGTCTGTGTTACTGGGTGTCAGTGTGTGTCTTTGTTACTGGGTGTCAGTGTATGTCTATGTTACTTGGTGTAAATGTGTGTCTTTGTTACTTGGTGTCAGTGTATGTCTGTGTTACTTGGTGTAAATGTATGTCTTTGTGACTGGGTGTCAGCGTATGTCTTTGCTGCTTGGTGTAAGTGTGTGTCTTTGTTACTGGGTGTCAGTGTGCGTCTGTGTTACTGGGTGTCAGTGTATGTCTTTGTTGCTTGGTGTAAGTGTTTGTCTTTATTATTGGGTGTCATTGTGTGTCTTTGTTACTGGGTGTCAGTGTTTGTCTTTGTTACTGGGTGTCAGTGCGTGTCTTTGTTACTTGGTGTCAGTGTTTATCTGTGTTACTGCGTGTCAGTGGATGTCTTTGTTACTTGGTGTAGGTGTGTGTCTTTGTTACTTGGTGCAAGTGTGTATCTGTGTTACTGGGTGTAAGTGTATGTTTTTGTTACTTGGTGTAATGGTGTGTCTGTGTTACTGGGTGTCAGTATATGTCTTTGTTACTTGGTGTCAGTGTGTGTCTTTGTTACTTGGTGAAAGTGTATGTCTTTGTTACTTGGTGAAAGTGTATGTCTTTGTTACTTGGTGTTAATGTGTGTCTTTGTTACTTGGTGTTCATGTGTGTCTTTGTTACTTGGTGTCAATGTGTGCATTTATTACTTGGTGTAAGTGGGTATCAGTGTTACTGGGTGTCAGTGTATGTTTTTGTTACTTGGTGTCAGTGTATGTCTTTGTTGCTTGGTGTAAGTGTGTGTCTTTGTTACTGGGTGTCAGTGTGTGTCTGTGTTACTTGGAGTAAGTGTGTGTGTTGTTACTGGGTGTCATTGTGTGTCTGTGTTACTGGGTGTCAGTGTATGTCTTTGTTCCTTGGTGTAAGTGTGTGTCTTTGTTATTGGGTGTCAGTTTGTGTCTTTGTTACTGGGTGTCAGTGTTTGTCTTTGTTACTGGGTGTCATTGTGTGTCTTTGTTACTTGGTGTCAGTGTATGACATTGTTACTAGGTGTAAGTGTATGTCTGTGTTCCTGGGTGTCAGTGTGTGTCTTTGTTACTTGGTGTCAGTGTGTGTCTTTGTTACTGGGTGTCAGTGTGTGTCTTTGTTACTTGGTGTCAGTGTGTGTCCTTGTTACTGGTTGTCAGTGTGTGTCTTTGTTACTTGTTGTAAGTGTGTGTCTGTGTTACTGGGTGTCAGTGTATGTCTTTTTTACTTGGTGTAATTGTATGTCTTTGTTACTGTGTGTCAGTGTATGTCTTAGTTACTTGGTGTCAGTGTATGTCTTTGTTACTGGGTGTCAGTGTGTGTCTTTGTTACATGATGCAAGTGTGTGTCTGTGTTACTGGGTGTCAGAGTATGTCTGTGTTAGTTGGTGTAAGTGTGTGTCTTTGTTACTTGGTGATAGTGTATGTCTTTGTTACTTGGTGTCAGTGTGTGTATTTGTTACTTGGTGTCAGTGTGTGTCTTTGTTACTTGGTGTCCGTGTGTGTCTGTGTTACTGGGTGTCAGTGTATGTCTTTGTTACTCGGTGTAAGTGTGTGTCTGTGTTACTGGGTGTCAGTGCATGTCTGTGTTACTTGGTGCAAGTGTGTGTCTCTGTTACTGGGTGTCAGTGTATGGCTTTGTTACTTGGTGTAAGTGTGTGTCTTTGTTACTGCATGTCAGTGTGTGTCTGTGTTACTGGGTGTCAGTGTGTATCGGTGTTACTGGGTGTCAGTGTATGTCTTTGTTACTTGGTGTAAGTGTGTGTCTTTGTTACTGGGTGTCAGTGTGTGTCTTTGTTACTGTGTGTCAGTGTATGTCTTTGTTACTTGGTGTCAGTGTATGTCTTTGTTACTGGGTGTCAGTGTGTGTCTTTGTTACTTGGTGCAAGTGTGTGTCTGTGTTACTAGGTTTAAGTGTATGTCTGTGTCCCTGGGTGTCAGTGTGTGTCTTTGTTACTTGGTGTCAGTGTGTGTCTTTGTTACTGGGTGTCAGTGTGTATCTTTGTTACTTGGTGTCTGTGTGTGTCCTTGTTACTGGGTGTCAGTGTGTGTCTTTGTTACTTGTTGTAAGTGTGTGTCTGTGTTACTGGGTGTCAGTGTATGTCTTTGTTACTTGTTGAAATTGTATGTCTTTGTTACTGTGTGTCAGTGTATGTCTTAGTTACTTGGTGTCAGTGCATGTCTTTGTTACTGGGTGTCAGTGTGTGTCTTTGTTACATGATGCAAGTGTGTGTCTGTGTTACTGGGTGTCAGAGTATGTCTGTGTTAGTTGGTGTAAGTGTGTGTCTTTGTTACTTGGTGATAGTGTTTATCTGTGTTACTGCGTGTCAGTGGATGTCTTTGTTACTTGGTGTAGGTGTGTGTCTTTGTTACTTGGTGCAAGTGTGTATCTGTGTTACTGGGTGTAAGTGTATGTCTTTGTTACTTGGTGTAATGGTGTGTCTGTGTTACTGGGTGTCAGTATATGTCTTTGTTACTTGGTGTCAGTGTGTGTCTTTGTTACTTGGTGAAAGTGTATGTCTTTGTTACTTGGTGAAAGTGTATGTCTTTGTTACTTGGTGTTAATGTGTGTCTTTGTTACTTGGTGTTCATGTGTGTCTTTGTTACTTGGTGTCAATGTGTGCATTTATTACTTGGTGTAAGTGGGTATCAGTGTTACTGGGTGTCAGTGTATGTTTTTGTTACTTGGTGTCAGTGTATGTCTTTGTTGCTTGGTGTAAGTGTGTGTCTTTGTTACTGGGTGTCAGTGTGTGTCTGTGTTACTTGGAGTAAGTGTGTGTGTTGTTACTGGGTGTCATTGTGTGTCTGTGTTACTGGGTGTCAGTGTATGTCTTTGTTCCTTGGTGTAAGTGTGTGTCTTTGTTATTGGGTGTCAGTTTGTGTCTTTGTTACTGGGTGTCAGTGTTTGTCTTTGTTACTGGGTGTCATTGTGTGTCTTTGTTACTTGGTGTCAGTGTATGACATTGTTACTAGGTGTAAGTGTATGTCTGTGTTCCTGGGTGTCAGTGTGTGTCTTTGTTACTTGGTGTCAGTGTGTGTCTTTGTTACTGGGTGTCAGTGTGTGTCTTTGTTACTTGGTGTCAGTGTGTGTCCTTGTTACTGGTTGTCAGTGTGTGTCTTTGTTACTTGTTGTAAGTGTATGTCTTTGTTACTGGGTGTCAGTGTGTGTCTTTGTTACATGATGCAAGTGTGTGTCTGTGTTACTGGGTGTCAGAGTATGTCTGTGTTAGTTGGTGTAAGTGTGTCTCTTTGTTACTTGGTGATAGTGTATGTCTTTGTTACTTGGTGTCAGTGTGTGTATTTGTTACTTGGTGTCAGTGTGTGTCTTTGTTACTTGGTGTCCGTGTGTGTCTGTGTTACTGGGTGTCAGTGTATGTCTTTGTTACTCGGTGTAAGTGTGTGTCTGTGTTACTGGGTGTCAGTGCATGTCTGTGTTACTTGGTGCAAGTGTGTGTCTCTGTTACTGGGTGTCAGTGTATGGCTTTGTTACTTGGTGTAAGTGTGTGTCTTTGTTACTGCATGTCAGTGTGTGTCTGTGTTACTGGGTGTCAGTGTGTATCGGTGTTACTGGGTGTCAGTGTATGTCTTTGTTACTTGGTGTAAGTGTGTGTCTTTGTTACTGGGTGTCAGTGTGTGTCTTTGTTACTGTGTGTCAGTGTATGTCTTTGTTACTTGGTGTCAGTGTATGTCTTTGTTACTGGGTGTCAGTGTGTGTCTTTGTTACTTGGTGCAAGTGTGTGTCTGTGTTACTAGGTTTAAGTGTATGTCTGTGTCCCTGGGAGTCAGTGTGTGTCTTTGTTACTTGGTGTCAGTGTGTGTCTTTGTTACTGGGTGTCAGTGTGTATCTTTGTTACTTGGTGTCTGTGTGTGTCCTTGTTACTGGGTGTCAGTGTGTGTCTTTGTTACTTGTTGTAAGTGTGTGTCTGTGTTACTGGGTGTCAGTGTATGTCTTTGTTACTTGGTGAAATTGTATGTCTTTGTTACTGTGTGTCAGTGTATGTCTTAGTTACTTGGTGTCAGTGCATGTCTTTGTTACTGGGTGTCAGTGTGTGTCTTTGTTACATGATGCAAGTGTGTGTCTGTGTTACTGGGTGTCAGAGTATGTCTGTGTTAGTTGGTGTAAGTGTGTGTCTTTGTTACTTGGTGATAGTGTATGTCTTTGTTACTTGGTGTCAGTGTGTGTATTTGTTACTTGGTGTCAGTGTGTGTCTTTGTTACTTGGTGTCCGTGTGTGTCTGTGTTACTGGGTGTCAGTGTATGTCTTTGTTACTCGGTGTAAGTGTGTGTCTGTGTTACTGGGTATCAGTGTCTGACTTTGTTACTTGGTGTAAGTGTGTGTCTGTCTTACTGGGTGTCAGTGCATGTCTGTGTTACTTGGTGCAAGTGTGTGTCTCTGTTACTGGGTGTCAGTGTATTTCTTTGTTACTTGGTGTAAGTGTGTGTCTTTGTTACTGGCTGTCAGTGTGTATCTTTGTTACTGGGTGTCAGTGTGTGTCTTTGTTACTGGGTGTCATTGTATGTCTTTGTTACTTGGTGTCATTGTATGTCTTTGTTACTTGGTGTAAGTGTGTGTCTTTGTTACTGTGAGTCAGTGTATGTCTTTGTTACTTGGTGTCAGTGTATGTCTTTGTTACTGGGTGTCAGTGTGTGTCTTTGTTACTTGGTGCAAGTGTGTGTCTGTGTTACTGGGTGTCAGTGTGTGTCTTTGTTACTGGGTGTCAGTGTATGTCTATGTTACTTGGTGTAAATGTGTGTCTTTGTTACTTGGTGTCAGTGTATGTCTGTGTTACTTGGTGTAAGTGTGTGTCTTTGTCACTGGGTGTCAGCGTATGTCTTTGTTACTTGGTGTAAGTGTGTGTCTTTGTTACTGGGTGTCAGTGTGTGTCTGTGTTACTGGGTGTCAGTGTATGTCTTTGTTGCTTGGTGTAAGTGTGTGTCTTTGTTACTGGGTGTCAGTGTGTGTCTGTGTTACTTGGAGTAAGTGTGTGTGTTGTTACTGGGTGTCATTGTGTGTCTGTGTTACTGGGTGTCAGTGTATGTCTTTGTTCCTTGGTGTAAGTGTGTGTCTTTGTTATTGGGTGTCAGTTTGTGTCTTTGTTACTTGGTGCAAGTGTGTGTCTGTGTTACTGGGTGTCAGTGTGTGTCTTTGTTACTGGGTGTCAGTGTATGTCTATGTTACTTGGTGTAAATGTGTGTCTTTGTTACTTGGTGTCAGTGTATGTCTGTGTTACTTGGTGTAAATGTATGTCTTTGTGACTGGGTGTCAGCGTATGTCTTTGCTGCTTGGTGTAAGTGTGTGTCTTTGTTACTGGGTGTCAGTGTGCGTCTGTGTTACTGGGTGTCAGTGTATGTCTTTGTTGCTTGGTGTAAGTGTTTGTCTTTATTATTGGGTGTCAGTGTGTGTCTTTGTTACTGGGTGTCAGTGTTTGTCTTTGTTACTGGGTGTCAGTGCGTGTCTTTGTTACTTGGTGTCAGTGTTTATCTGTGTTACTGCGTGTCAGTGGATGTCTTTGTTACTTGGTGTAGGTGTGTGTCTTTGTTACTTGGTGCAAGTGTGTATCTGTGTTACTGGGTGTAAGTGTATGTCTTTGTTACTTGGTGTAATGGTGTGTCTGTGTTACTGGGTGTCAGTATATGTCTTTGTTACTTGGTGTCAGTGTGTGTCTTTGTTACTTGGTGAAAGTGTATGTCTTTGTTACTTGGTGAAAGTGTATGTCTTTGTTACTTGGTGTTAATGTGTGTCTTTGTTACTTGGTGTTCATGTGTGTCTTTGTTACTTGGTGTCAATGTGTGCATTTATTACTTGGTGTAAGTGGGTATCAGTGTTACTGGGTGTCAGTGTATGTTTTTGTTACTTGGTGTCAGTGTATGTCTTTGTTGCTTGGTGTAAGTGTGTGTCTTTGTTACTGGGTGTCAGTGTGTGTCTGTGTTACTTGGAGTAAGTGTGTGTGTTGTTACTGGGTGTCATTGTGTGTCTGTGTTACTGGGTGTCAGTGTATGTCTTTGTTCCTTGGTGTAAGTGTGTGTCTTTGTTATTGGGTGTCAGTTTGTGTCTTTGTTACTGGGTGTCAGTGTTTGTCTTTGTTACTGGGTGTCATTGTGTGTCTTTGTTACTTGGTGTCAGTGTATGACATTGTTACTAGGTGTAAGTGTATGTCTGTGTTCCTGGGTGTCAGTGTGTGTCTTTGTTACTTGGTGTCAGTGTGTGTCTTTGTTACTGGGTGTCAGTGTGTGTCTTTGTTACTTGGTGTCAGTGTGTGTCCTTGTTACTGGTTGTCAGTGTGTGTCTTTGTTACTTGTTGTAAGTGTGTGTCTGTGTTACTGGGTGTCAGTGTATGTCTTTTTTACTTGGTGTAATTGTATGTCTTTGTTACTGTGTGTCAGTGTATGTCTTAGTTACTTGGTGTCAGTGCATGTCTTTGTTACTGGGTGTCAGTGTGTGTCTTTGTTACATGATGCAAGTGTGTGTCTGTGTTACTGGGTGTCAGAGTATGTCTGTGTTAGTTGGTGTAAGTGTGTGTCTTTGTTACTTGGTGATAGTGTATGTCTTTGTTACTTGGTGTCAGTGTGTGTATTTGTTACTTGGTGTCAGTGTGTGTCTTTGTTACTTGGTGTCCGTGTGTGTCTGTGTTACTGGGTGTCAGTGTATGTCTTTGTTACTCGGTGTAAGTGTGTGTCTGTGTTACTGGGTGTCAGTGCATGTCTGTGTTACTTGGTGCAAGTGTGTGTCTCTGTTACTGGGTGTCAGTGTATGGCTTTGTTACTTGGTGTAAGTGTGTGTCTTTGTTACTGCATGTCAGTGTGTGTCTGTGTTACTGGGTGTCAGTGTGTATCGGTGTTACTGGGTGTCAGTGTATGTCTTTGTTACTTGGTGTAAGTGTGTGTCTTTGTTACTGGGTGTCAGTGTGTGTCTTTGTTACTGTGTGTCAGTGTATGTCTTTGTTACTTGGTGTCAGTGTATGTCTTTGTTACTGGGTGTCAGTGTGTGTCTTTGTTACTTGGTGCAAGTGTGTGTCTGTGTTACTAGGTTTAAGTGTATGTCTGTGTCCCTGGGTGTCAGTGTGTGTCTTTGTTACTTGGTGTCAGTGTGTGTCTTTGTTACTGGGTGTCAGTGTGTATCTTTGTTACTTGGTGTCTGTGTGTGTCCTTGTTACTGGGTGTCAGTGTGTGTCTTTGTTACTTGTTGTAAGTGTGTGTCTGTGTTACTGGGTGTCAGTGTATGTCTTTGTTACTTGTTGAAATTGTATGTCTTTGTTACTGTGTGTCAGTGTATGTCTTAGTTACTTGGTGTCAGTGCATGTCTTTGTTACTGGGTGTCAGTGTGTGTCTTTGTTACATGATGCAAGTGTGTGTCTGTGTTACTGGGTGTCAGAGTATGTCTGTGTTAGTTGGTGTAAGTGTGTGTCTTTGTTACTTGGTGATAGTGTTTATCTGTGTTACTGCGTGTCAGTGGATGTCTTTGTTACTTGGTGTAGGTGTGTGTCTTTGTTACTTGGTGCAAGTGTGTATCTGTGTTACTGGGTGTAAGTGTATGTCTTTGTTACTTGGTGTAATGGTGTGTCTGTGTTACTGGGTGTCAGTATATGTCTTTGTTACTTGGTGTCAGTGTGTGTCTTTGTTACTTGGTGAAAGTGTATGTCTTTGTTACTTGGTGAAAGTGTATGTCTTTGTTACTTGGTGTTAATGTGTGTCTTTGTTACTTGGTGTTCATGTGTGTCTTTGTTACTTGGTGTCAATGTGTGCATTTATTACTTGGTGTAAGTGGGTATCAGTGTTACTGGGTGTCAGTGTATGTTTTTGTTACTTGGTGTCAGTGTATGTCTTTGTTGCTTGGTGTAAGTGTGTGTCTTTGTTACTGGGTGTCAGTGTGTGTCTGTGTTACTTGGAGTAAGTGTGTGTGTTGTTACTGGGTGTCATTGTGTGTCTGTGTTACTGGGTGTCAGTGTATGTCTTTGTTCCTTGGTGTAAGTGTGTGTCTTTGTTATTGGGTGTCAGTTTGTGTCTTTGTTACTGGGTGTCAGTGTTTGTCTTTGTTACTGGGTGTCATTGTGTGTCTTTGTTACTTGGTGTCAGTGTATTTCTTTGTTACTTGGTGTAAGTGTGTGTCTTTGTTACTGGCTGTCAGTGTGTATCTTTGTTACTGGGTGTCAGTGTGTGTCTTTGTTACTGGGTGTCATTGTATGTCTTTGTTACTTGGTGTCATTGTATGTCTTTGTTACTTGGTGTAAGTGTGTGTCTTTGTTACTGTGAGTCAGTGTATGTCTTTGTTACTTGGTGTCAGTGTATGTCTTTGTTACTGGGTGTCAGTGTGTGTCTTTGTTACTTGGTGCAAGTGTGTGTCTGTGTTACTGGGTGTCAGTGTGTGTCTTTGTTACTGGGTGTCAGTGTATGTCTATGTTACTTGGTGTAAATGTGTGTCTTTGTTACTTGGTGTCAGTGTATGTCTGTGTTACTTGGTGTAAGTGTGTGTCTTTGTCACTGGGTGTCAGCGTATGTCTTTGTTACTTGGTGTAAGTGTGTGTCTTTGTTACTGGGTGTCAGTGTGTGTCTGTGTTACTGGGTGTCAGTGTATGTCTTTGTTGCTTGGTGTAAGTGTGTGTCTTTGTTACTGGGTGTCAGTGTGTGTCTGTGTTACTTGGAGTAAGTGTGTGTGTTGTTACTGGGTGTCATTGTGTGTCTGTGTTACTGGGTGTCAGTGTATGTCTTTGTTCCTTGGTGTAAGTGTGTGTCTTTGTTATTGGGTGTCAGTTTGTGTCTTTGTTACTGGGTGTCAGTGTTTGTCTTTGTTACTGGGTGTCATTGTGTGTCTTTGTTACTTGGTGTCAGTGTATGACATTGTTACTAGGTGTAAGTGTATGTCTGTGTTCCTGGGTGTCAGTGTGTGTCTTTGTTACTTGGTGTCAGTGTGTGTCTTTGTTACTGGGTGTCAGTGTGTGTCTTTGTTACTTGGTGTCAGTGTGTGTCCTTGTTACTGGGTGTCAGTGTGTGTCTTTGTTACTTGTTGTAAGTGTGTGTCTGTGTTACTGGGTGTCAGTGTATGTCTTTTTTACTTGGTGTAATTGTATGTCTTTGTTACTGTGTGTCAGTGTATGTCTTAGTTACTTGGTGTCAGTGTATGTCTTTGTTACTGGGTGTCAGTGTGTGTCTTTGTTACATGATGCAAGTGTGTGTCTGTGTTACTGGGTGTCAGAGTGTGTCTGTGTTAGTTGGTGTAAGTGTGTGTCTTTGTTACTTGGTGATAGTGTATGTCTTTGTTACTTGGTGTCAGTGTGTGTATTTGTTACTTGGTGTCAGTGTGTGTCTTTGTTACTTGGTGTCCGTGTGTGTCTGTGTTACTGGGTGTCAGTGTATGTCTTTGTTACTCGGTGTAAGTGTGTGTCTGTGTTACTGGGTGTCAGTGCATGTCTGTGTTACTTGGTGCAAGTGTGTGTCTCTGTTACTGGGTGTCAGTGTATGGCTTTGTTACTTGGTGTAAGTGTGTGTCTTTGTTACTGCATGTCAGTGTGTGTCTGTGTTACTGGGGGTCAGTGTGTATCGGTGTTACTGGGTGTCAGTGTATGTCTTTGTTACTTGGTGTAAGTGTGTGTCTTTGTTACTGGGTGTCAGTGTGTGTCTTTGTTACTGTGTGTCAGTGTATGTCTTTGTTACTTGGTGTCAGTGTATGTCTTTGTTACTGGGTGTCAGTGTGTGTCTTTGTTACTTGGTGCAAGTGTGTGTCTGTGTTACTGGGTGTCAGTGTGTGTCTTTGTTACTGGGTGTCAGTGTATGTCTTTGTTACTTGGTGTCATTGTGTGTCTTTGTTACTGGGTGTCAGTGTATGTCTATGTTACTTGGTGTAAATGTGTGTCTTTGTTACTTGGTGTCAGAGTATGTCTGTGTTACTTGGTGTAAGTGTCTGTCTTTGTCACTGGGTGTCAGCGTATGTCTTTGTTACTTGGTGTAAGTGTGTGTCTTTGTTACTGGGTGTCAGTGTGTGTCTGTGTTACTGGGTGGCAGTGTATGTCTTTGTTGCTTGGTGTAAGTGTGTGTCTTTGTTACTGGGTGTCAGTGTGCGTCTGTGTTACTTGGAGTAAGTGTGTGTGTTGTTACTGGGTGTCAGTGTGTGTCTGTGTTACTGGGTGTCAGTGTATGTCTTTGTTACTTGGTGTAAGTGTGTGTCTTTGTTATTGGGTGTCAGTTTGTGTCTTTGTTACTGGGTGTCAGTGTTTGTCTATGTTACTGGGTGTCATTGTGTGTCTTTGTTACTTGGTGTCAGTGTATGACATTGTTACTAGGTGTAAGTGTATGTCTGTTTTCCTGGGTGTCAGTGTGTGTCTTTGTTACTTGGTGTCAGTGTGTGTCTTTGTTACTGGGTGTCAGTGTGTGTCTTTGTTACTTGGTGTCAGTGTGTGTCCTTGTTACTGGGTGTCAGTGTGTGTCTTTTTTACTTGGTGTAATTGTATGTCTTTGTTACTGTGTGTCAGTGTATGTCTTAGTTACTTGGTGTCAGTGTATGTCTTTGTTACTGGGTGTCAGTGTGTGTCTTTGTTACATGATGCAAGTGTGTGTCTGTGTTACTGGGTGTCAGAGTATGTCTGTGTTAGTTGGTGTAAGTGTGTGTCTTTGTTACTTGGTGATAGTGTATGTCTTTGTTACTTGGTGTCAGTGTGTGTATTTGTTACTTGGTGTCAGTGTGTGTCTTTGTTACTTGGTGTCCGTGTGTGTCTGTGTTACTGGGTGTCAGTGTATGTCTTTGTTACTTGGTGTCTGTGTATGTCTTTGTTACTGGGTGTCAGTGTGTGTCTTTGTTACTTGGTGCAAGTGTGTGTCTGTGTTACTGGGTGTCAGTGTGTGTCTTTGTTACTGGGTGTCAGTGTATGTCTATGTTACTTGGTGTAAATGTGTGTCTTTGTTACTTGCTGTCAGTGTATGTCTGTGTTACTTGGTGTAAGTGTGCGTCTTTGTCACTGGGTGTCAGCGTATGTCTTTGTTACTTGGTGTAAGTGTATGTCTTTGTTACTGGGTGTCAGTGTGTGTCTGTGTTACTGGGTGTCAGTGTATGTCTTTGTTGCTTGGTGTAAGTGTTTGTCTTTGTTATTGGGTGCCAGTGTGTGTCTTTGTTACTGGTTGTCAGTGTTTGTCTTTGTTACTGGGTGTCAGTGCGTGTCTTTGTTACTTGGTGTCAGTGTTTATCTGTGTTACTGCGTGTCAGTGGATGTCTTTGTTACTTGGTGTAAGTGTGTGTCTGTGTTACTTGGTGCAAGTGTGTATCTGTATTACTGGGTGTAAGTGTATGTCTTTGTCACTTGGTGTAATGGTGTGTCTTTGTTACTTGGTGTCAGTGTATGACATTGTTACTAGGTGTAAGTGTATGTCTGTGTTCCTGGGTGTCAGTGTGTGTCTTTGTTGCTTGGTGTCAGTGTGTGTCTTTGTTACTGGGTGTCAGTGTGCGTCTTTGTTACTTGGTTTCAGTGTGTGTCCTTGTTACTGGGTGTCAGTGTGTGTCTTTGTTACTTGTTGTAAGTGTGTGTCTGTGTTACTGGGTGTCAGTGTATGTCTTTGTTACTTGGTGTAATTGTATGTCTTTGTTACTGTGCGTCAGTGTATGTCTTAGTTACTTGGTGTCAGTGTATGTCTTTGTTACTGGGTGTCAGTGTGTGTCTTTGTTACATGATGCAAGTGTGTGTCTGTGTTACTGGGTGTCAGAGTATGTCTGTGTTAGTTGGTGTAAGTGTGTGTCTTTGTTACTTGGTGATAGTGTATGTCTTTGTTACTTGGTGTCAGTGTGTGTATTTGTTACTTGGTGTCAGTGTGTGTCTTTGTTACTTGGTGTCCGTGTGTGTCTGTGTTACTGGGTGTCAGTGTATGTCTTTGTTACTCGGTGTCAGTGTGTGTCTGTGTTACTGGGTATCAGTGTCTGACTTTGTTACTTGGTGTAAGTGTGTGTCTGTATTACTGGGTGTCAGTGCATGTCTGTGTTACTTGGTGAAAGTGTGTGTCTCTGTTACTGGGTGTCAGTGTATGTCTTTGTTACTTGGTGTAAGTGTGTGTCTTTGTTACTGGGTGTCAGTGTGTGTCTGTGTTACTGGGTGTCAGTGTGTATCGGTGTTACTGGGTGTCAGTGTATGTCTTTGTTACTTGGTGTAAGTGTGTGTCTTTGTTACTGGGTGTCAGTGTGTGTCTTTGTTACTGGGTGTCATTGTATGTCTTTGTTACTTGGTGTAAGTGTGTGTCTTTGTTACTGTGTGTCAGTGTATGTCTTTGTTACTTGGTGTCAGTGTATGTCTTTGTTACTGGGTGTCAGTGTGTGTCTTTGTTACTTGGTGCAAGTGTGTGTCTGTGTTACTGGGTGTCAGTGTGTGTCTTTGTTACTGGGTGTCAGTGTATGTCTATGTTACTTGGTGTAAATGTGTGTCTTTGTTACTTGGTGTCAGTGTATGTCTGTGTTACTTGGTGTAAATGTATGTCTTTGTGACTGGGTGTCAGCGTATGTCTTTGTTGCTTGGTGTAAGTGTGTGTCTTTGTTACTGGGTGTCAGTGTGCGTCTGTGTTACTGGGTGTCAGTGTATGTCTTTGTTGCTTGGTGTAAGTGTTTGTCTTTATTATTGGGTGTCAGTGTGTGTCTTTGTTACTGGGTGTCAGTGTTTGTCTTTGTTACTGGGTGTCAGTGCGTGTCTTTGTTACTTGGTGTCAGTGTTTATCTGTGTTACTGCGTGTCAGTGGATGTCTTTGTTACTTGGTGTAGGTGTGTGTCTTTGTTACTTGGTGCAAGTGTGTATCTGTGTTACTGGGTGTAAGTGTATGTCTTTGTTACTTGGTGTAATGGTGTGTCTGTGTTACTGGGTGTCAGTATATGTCTTTGTTACTTGGTGTCAGTGTGTGTCTTTGTTACTTGGTGAAAGTGTATGTCTTTGTTACTTGGTGAAAGTGTATGTCTTTGTTACTTGGTGTTAATGTGTGTCTTTGTTACTTGGTGTTCATGTGTGTCTTTGTTACTTGGTGTCAATGTGTGCATTTATTACTTGGTGTAAGTGGGTATCAGTGTTACTGGGTGTCAGTGTATGTTTTTGTTACTTGGTGTCAGTGTATGTCTTTGTTGCTTGGTGTAAGTGTGTGTCTTTGTTACTGGGTGTCAGTGTGTGTCTGTGTTACTTGGAGTAAGTGTGTGTGTTGTTACTGGGTGTCATTGTGTGTCTGTGTTACTGGGTGTCAGTGTATGTCTTTGTTCCTTGGTGTAAGTGTGTGTCTTTGTTATTGGGTGTCAGTTTGTGTCTTTGTTACTGGGTGTCAGTGTTTGTCTTTGTTACTGGGTGTCATTGTGTGTCTTTGTTACTTGGTGTCAGTGTATGACATTGTTACTAGGTGTAAGTGTATGTCTGTGTTCCTGGGTGTCAGTGTGTGTCTTTGTTACTTGGTGTCAGTGTGTGTCTTTGTTACTGGGTGTCAGTGTGTGTCTTTGTTACTTGGTGTCAGTGTGTGTCCTTGTTACTGGTTGTCAGTGTGTGTCTTTGTTACTTGTTGTAAGTGTGTGTCTGTGTTACTGGGTGTCAGTGTATGTCTTTTTTACTTGGTGTAATTGTATGTCTTTGTTACTGTGTGTCAGTGTATGTCTTAGTTACTTGGTGTCAGTGTATGTCTTTGTTACTGGGTGTCAGTGTGTGTCTTTGTTACATGATGCAAGTGTGTGTCTGTGTTACTGGGTGTCAGAGTATGTCTGTGTTAGTTGGTGTAAGTGTGTGTCTTTGTTACTTGGTGATAGTGTATGTCTTTGTTACTTGGTGTCAGTGTGTGTATTTGTTACTTGGTGTCAGTGTGTGTCTTTGTTACTTGGTGTCCGTGTGTGTCTGTGTTACTGGGTGTCAGTGTATGTCTTTGTTACTCGGTGTAAGTGTGTGTCTGTGTTACTGGGTGTCAGTGCATGTCTGTGTTACTTGGTGCAAGTGTGTGTCTCTGTTACTGGGTGTCAGTGTATGGCTTTGTTACTTGGTGTAAGTGTGTGTCTTTGTTACTGCATGTCAGTGTGTGTCTGTGTTACTGGGTGTCAGTGTGTATCGGTGTTACTGGGTGTCAGTGTATGTCTTTGTTACTTGGTGTAAGTGTGTGTCTTTGTTACTGGGTGTCAGTGTGTGTCTTTGTTACTGTGTGTCAGTGTATGTCTTTGTTACTTGGTGTCAGTGTATGTCTTTGTTACTGGGTGTCAGTGTGTGTCTTTGTTACTTGGTGCAAGTGTGTGTCTCTGTTACTGGGTGTCAGTGTGTGTCTTTGTTACTGGGTGTCAGTGTATGTCTTTGTTAATTGGTGTCATTGTGTGTCTTTGTTACTGGGTGTCAGTGTATGTCTATGTTACTTGGTGTAAATGTGTGTCTTTGTTACTTGGTGTCAGAGTATGTCTGTGTTACTTGGTGTAAGTGTGTGTCTTTGTCACTGGGTGTCAGCGTATGTCTTTGTTACTTGGTGTAAGTGTGTGTCTTTGTTACTGGGTGTCAGTGTGTGTCTGTGTTACTGGGTGGCAGTGTATGTCTTTGTTGCTTGGTGTAAGTGTGTGTCTTTGTTACTGGGTGTCAGTGTGTGTCTGTGTTACTTGGAGTAAGTGTGTGTGTTGTTACTGGGTGTCAGTGTGTGTCTGTGTTACTGGGTATCAGTGTATGTCATTGTTACTTGGTGTAAGTGTGTGTCTTTGTTATTGGGTGTCAGTTTGTGTCTTTGTTACTGGGTGTCAGTGTTTGTCTATGTTACTGGGTGTCATTGTGTGTCTTTGTTACTTGGTGTCAGTGTATGACATTGTTAGCAGGTGTAAGTGTATGTCTATGTTCCTGGGTGTCAGTGTGTGTCTTTGTTACTTGTTGTAAGTGTGTGTCTGTGTTACTGGGTGTCAGTGTATGTCTTTTTGACTTGGTGTAATTGTATGTCTTTGTTACTGTGTGTCAGTGTATGTCTTAGTTACTTGGTGTCAGTGTATGTCTTTGTTACTGGGTGTCAGTGTGTGTCTTTGTTACATGATGCAAGTGTGTGTCTGTGTTACTGGGTGTCAGAGTATGTCTGTGTTAGTTGGTGTAAGTGTGTGTCTTTGTTACTTGGTGATAGTGTATGTCCTTGTTACTTGGTGTCAGTGTGTGTATTTGTTACTTGGTGTCAGTGTGTGTCTTTGTTACTTGGTGTCCGTGTGTGTCTGTGTTACTGGGTGTCAGTGTATGTCTTTGTTACTCGGTGTGAGTGTGTGTCTGTGTTACTGGGTGTCAGTGCATGTCTGTGTTACTTGGTGCAAGTGTGTGTCTCTGTTACTGGGTGTCAGTGTATGGCTTTGTTACTTGGTGTAAGTGTGTGTCTTTGTTACTGCATGTCAGTGTGTGTCTGTGTTACTGGGTGTCAGTGTGTATCGGTGTTACTGGGTGTCAGTGTATGTCTTTGTTACTTGGTGTAAGTGTGTGTCTTTGTTACTGGGTGTCAGTGTGTGTCTTTGTTACTGGGTGTCATTGTATGTCTTTGTTACTTGGTGTAAGTGTGTGTCTTTGTTACTGTGTGTCAGTGTATGTCTTTGTTACTTGGTGTCTGTGTATGTCTTTGTTTCTGGGTGTCAGTGTGTGTCTTTGTTACTTGGTGCAAGTGTGTGTCTGTGTTACTGGGTGTCAGTGTGTGTCTTTGTTACTGGGTGTCAGTGTATGTCTATGTTACTTGGTGTAAATGTGTGTCTTTGTTACTTGCTGTCAGTGTATGTCTGTGTTACTTGGTGTAAGTGTGTGTCTTTGTCACTGGGTGTCAGCGTATGTCTTTGTTACTTGGTGTAAGTGTATGTCTTTGTTACTGGGTGTCAGTGTGTGTCTGTGTTACTGGGTGTCAGTGTATGTCTTTGTTACTCGGTGTCAGTGTGTGTCTGTGTTACTGGGTATCAGTGTCTGACTTTGTTACTTGGTGTAAGTGTGTGTCTGTATTACTGGGTGTCAGTGCATGTCTGTGTTACTTGGTGAAAGTGTGTGTCTCTGTTACTGGGTGTCAGTGTATGTCTTTGTTACTTGGTGTAAGTGTGTGTCTTTGTTACTGGGTGTCAGTGTGTGTCTGTGTTACTGGGTGTCAGTGTGTATCGGTGTTACTGGGTGTCAGTGTATGTCTTTGTTACTTGGTGTAAGTGTGTGTCTTTGTTACTGGGTGTCAGTGTGTTTTCTTTGTTACTGGGTGTCATTGTATGTCTTTGTTACTTGGTGTAAGTGTGTGTCTTTGTTACTGTGTGTCAGTGTATGTCTTTGTTACTTGGTGTCAGTGTATGTCTTTGTTACTGGGTGTCAGTGTGTGTCTTTGTTACTTGGTGCAAGTGTGTGTCTGTGTTACTGGGTGTCAGTGTGTGTCTTTGTTACTGGGTGTCAGTGTATGTCTATGTTACTTGGTGTAAATGTGTGTCTTTGTTACTTGGTGTCAGTGTATGTCTGTGTTACTTGGTGTAAATGTATGTCTTTGTGACTGGGTGTCAGCGTATGTCTTTGTTGCTTGGTGTAAGTGTGTGTCTTTGTTACTGGGTGTCAGTGTGCGTCTGTGTTACTGGGTGTCAGTGTATGTCTTTGTTGCTTGGTGTAAGTGTTTGTCTTTATTATTGGGTGTCAGTGTGTGTCTTTGTTACTGGGTGTCAGTGTTTGTCTTTGTTACTGGGTGTCAGTGCGTGTCTTTGTTACTTGGTGTCAGTGTTTATCTGTGTTACTGCGTGTCAGTGGATGTCTTTGTTACTTGGTGTAGGTGTGTGTCTTTGTTACTTGGTGCAAGTGTGTATCTGTGTTACTGGGTGTAAGTGTATGTCTTTGTTACTTGGTGTAATGGTGTGTCTGTGTTACTGGGTGTCAGTATATGTCTTTGTTACTTGGTGTCAGTGTGTGTCTTTGTTACTTGGTGAAAGTGTATGTCTTTGTTACTTGGTGAAAGTGTATGTCTTTGTTACTTGGTGTTAATGTGTGTCTTTGTTACTTGGTGTTCATGTGTGTCTTTGTTACTTGGTGTCAATGTGTGCATTTATTACTTGGTGTAAGTGGGTATCAGTGTTACTGGGTGTCCGTGTATGTTTTTGTTACTTGGTGTCAGTGTATGTCTTTGTTGCTTGGTGTAAGTGTGTGTCTTTGTTACTGGGTGTCAGTGTGTGTCTGTGTTACTTGGAGTAAGTGTGTGTGTTGTTACTGGGTGTCATTGTGTGTCTGTGTTACTGGGTGTCAGTGTATGTCTTTGTTCCTTGGTGTAAGTGTGTGTCTTTGTTATTGGGTGTCAGTTTGTGTCTTTGTTACTGGGTGTCAGTGTTTGTCTTTGTTACTGGGTGTCATTGTGTGTCTTTGTTACTTGGTGTCAGTGTATGACATTGTTACTAGGTGTAAGTGTATGTCTGTGTTCCTGGGTGTCAGTGTGTGTCTTTGTTACTTGGTGTCAGTGTGTGTCTTTGTTACTGGGTGTCAGTGTGTGTCTTTGTTACTTGGTGTCAGTGTGTGTCCTTGTTACTGGTTGTCAGTGTGTGTCTTTGTTACTTGTTGTAAGTGTGTGTCTGTGTTACTGGGTGTCAGTGTATGTCTTTTTTACTTGGTGTAATTGTATGTCTTTGTTACTGTGTGTCAGTGTATGTCTTAGTTACTTGGTGTCAGTGTATGTCTTTGTTACTGGGTGTCAGTGTGTGTCTTTGTTACATGATGCAAGTGTGTGTCTGTGTTACTGGGTGTCAGAGTATGTCTGTGTTAGTTGGTGTAAGTGTGTGTCTTTGTTACTTGGTGATAGTGTATGTCTTTGTTACTTGGTGTCAGTGTGTGTATTTGTTACTTGGTGTCAGTGTGTGTCTTTGTTACTTGGTGTCCGTGTGTGTCTGTGTTACTGGGTGTCAGTGTATGTCTTTGTTACTCGGTGTAAGTGTGTGTCTGTGTTACTGGGTGTCAGTGCATGTCTGTGTTACTTGGTGCAAGTGTGTGTCTCTGTTACTGGGTGTCAGTGTATGGCTTTGTTACTTGGTGTAAGTGTGTGTCTTTGTTACTGCATGTCAGTGTGTGTCTGTGTTACTGGGTGTCAGTGTGTATCGGTGTTACTGGGTGTCAGTGTATGTCTTTGTTACTTGGTGTAAGTGTGTGTCTTTGTTACTGGGTGTCAGTGTGTGTCTTTGTTACTGTGTGTCAGTGTATGTCTTTGTTACTTGGTGTCAGTGTATGTCTTTGTTACTGGGTGTCAGTGTGTGTCTTTGTTACTTGGTGCAAGTGTGTGTCTCTGTTACTGGGTGTCAGTGTGTGTCTTTGTTACTGGGTGTCAGTGTATGTCTTTGTTAATTGGTGTCATTGTGTGTCTTTGTTACTGGGTGTCAGTGTATGTCTATGTTACTTGGTGTAAATGTGTGTCTTTGTTACTTGGTGTCAGAGTATGTCTGTGTTACTTGGTGTAAGTGTGTGTCTTTGTCACTGGGTGTCAGCGTATGTCTTTGTTACTTGGTGTAAGTGTGTGTCTTTGTTACTGGGTGTCAGTGTGTGTCTGTGTTACTGGGTGGCAGTGTATGTCTTTGTTGCTTGGTGTAAGTGTGTGTCTTTGTTACTGGGTGTCAGTGTGTGTCTGTGTTACTTGGAGTAAGTGTGTGTGTTGTTACTGGGTGTCAGTGTGTGTCTGTGTTACTGGGTATCAGTGTATGTCTTTGTTACTTGGTGTAAGTGTGTGTCTTTGTTATTGGGTGTCAGTTTGTGTCTTTGTTACTGGGTGTCAGTGTTTGTCTATGTTACTGGGTGTCATTGTGTGTCTTTGTTACTTGGTGTCAGTGTATGACATTGTTAGCAGGTGTAAGTGTATGTCTATGTTCCTGGGTGTCAGTGTGTGTCTTTGTTACTTGTTGTAAGTGTGTGTCTGTGTTACTGGGTGTCAGTGTATGTCTTTTTGACTTGGTGTAATTGTATGTCTTTGTTACTGTGTGTCAGTGTATGTCTTAGTTACTTGGTGTCAGTGTATGTCTTTGTTACTGGGTGTCAGTGTGTGTCTTTGTTACATGATGCAAGTGTGTGTCTGTGTTACTGGGTGTCAGAGTATGTCTGTGTTAGTTGGTGTAAGTGTGTGTCTTTGTTACTTGGTGATAGTGTATGTCTTTGTTACTTGGTGTCAGTGTGTGTATTTGTTACTTGGTGTCAGTGTGTGTCTTTGTTACTTGGTGTCCGTGTGTGTCTGTGTTACTGGGTGTCAGTGTATGTCTTTGTTACTCGGTGTGAGTGTGTGTCTGTGTTACTGGGTGTCAGTGCATGTCTGTGTTACTTGGTGCAAGTGTGTGTCTCTGTTACTGGGTGTCAGTGTATGGCTTTGTTACTTGGTGTAAGTGTGTGTCTTTGTTACTGCATGTCAGTGTGTGTCTGTGTTACTGGGTGTCAGTGTGTATCGGTGTTACTGGGTGTCAGTGTATGTCTTTGTTACTTGGTGTAAGTGTGTGTCTTTGTTACTGGGTGTCAGTGTGTGTCTTTGTTACTGGGTGTCATTGTATGTCTTTGTTACTTGGTGTAAGTGTGTGTCTTTGTTACTGTGTGTCAGTGTATGTCTTTGTTACTTGGTGTCTGTGTATGTCTTTGTTTCTGGGTGTCAGTGTGTGTCTTTGTTACTTGGTGCAAGTGTGTGTCTGTGTTACTGGGTGTCAGTGTGTGTCTTTGTTACTGGGTGTCAGTGTATGTCTATGTTACTTGGTGTAAATGTGTGTCTTTGTTACTTGCTGTCAGTGTATGTCTGTGTTACTTGGTGTAAGTGTGTGTCTTTGTCACTGGGTGTCAGCGTATGTCTTTGTTACTTGGTGTAAGTGTATGTCTTTGTTACTGGGTGTCAGTGTGTGTCTGTGTTACTGGGTGTCAGTGTATGTCTTTGTTGCTTGGTGTAAGTGTTTGTCTTTGTTATTGGGTGCCTGTGTGTGTCTTTGTTACTGGGTGTCAGTGTTTGACTTTGTTACTGGGTGTCATTGCGTGTCTTTGTTACTTGGTGTCAGTGTTTATCTGTGTTACTGCGTGTCAGTGGATGTCTTTGTTACTTGGTGTAAGTGTGTGTCTGTGTTACTTGGTGCAAGTGTGTATCTGTATTACTGGGTGTAAGTGTATGTCTTTGTCACTTGGTGTAATGGTGTGTCTTTGTTACTTGGTGTCAGTGTATGACATTGTTACTAGGTGTAAGTGTATGTCTGTGTTCCTGGGTGTCAGTGTGTGTCTTTGTTGCTTGGTGTCAGTGTGTGTCTTTGTTACTGGGTGTCAGTGTGCGTCTTTGTTACTTGGTTTCAGTGTGTGTCCTTGTTACTGGGTGTCAGTGTGTGTCTTTGTTACCTGTTGTAAGTGTGTGTCTGTGTTACTGGGTGTCAGTGTATGTCTTTGTTACTTGGTGTAATTGTATGTCTTTGTTACTGTGTGTCAGTGTATGTCTTAGTTACTTGGTGTCAGTGTATGTCTTTGTTACTGGGTGTCAGTGTGTGTCTTTGTTACATGATGCAAGTGTGTGTCTGTGTTACTGGGTGTCAGAGTATGTCTGTGTTAGTTGGTGTAAGTGTGTGTCTTTGTTACTTGGTGATAGTGTATGTCTTTGTTACTTGGTGTCAGTGTGTGTATTTGTTACTTGGTGTCAGTGTGTGTCTTTGTTACTTGGTGTCCGTGTGTGTCTGTGTTACTGGGTGTCAGTGTATGTCTTTGTTACTCGGTGTCAGTGTGTGTCTGTGTTACTGGGTATCAGTGTCTGACTTTGTTACTTGGTGTAAGTGTGTGTCTGTATTACTGGGTGTCAGTGCATGTCTGTGTTACTTGGTGCAAGTGTGTGTCTCTGTTACTGGGTGTCAGTGTATGTCTTTGTTACTTGGTGTATGTGTGTGTCTTTGTTACTGGGTGTCAGTGTGTGTCTGTGTTACTGGGTGTCAGTGTGTATCGGTGTTACTGGGTGTCAGTGTATGTCTTTGTTACTTGGTGTAAGTGTGTGTCTTTGTTACTGGGTGTCAGTGTGTGTCTTTGTTACTGGGTGTCATTGTATGTCTTTGTTACTTGGTGTAAGTGTGTGTCTTTGTTACTGTGTGTCAGTGTATGTCTTTGTTACTTGGTGTCAGTGTATGTCTTTGTTACTGGGTGTCAGTGTGTGTCTTTGTTACTTGGTGCAAGTGTGTGTCTGTGTTACTGGGTGTCAGTGTGTGTCTTTGTTACTGGGTGTCAGTGTATGTCTATGTTACTTGGTGTAAATGTGTGTCTTTGTTACTTGGTGTCAGTGTATGTCTGTGTTACTTGGTGTAAATGTATGTCTTTGTGACTGGGTGTCAGCGTATGTCTTTGTTGCTTGGTGTAAGTGTGTGTCTTTGTTACTGGGTGTCAGTGTGTGTCTGTGTTACTGGGTGTCAGTGTTTGTCTTTGTTGCTTGGTGTAAGTGTTTGTCTTTATTATTGGCTGTCAGTGTGTGTCTTTGTTACTGGGTGTCAGTGTTTGTCTTTGTTACTGGATGTCAGTGTTTATCTGTGTTACTGCGTGTCAGTGGATGTCTTTGTTACTTGGTGTAGGTGTGTGTCTTTGTTACTTGGTGCAAGTGTGTATCTGTGTTACTGGGTGTAAGTGTATGTCTTTGTTACTTGGTGTAATGGTGTGTCTGTGTTACTGGGTGTCAGTATATGTCTTTGTTACTTGGTGTCAGTGTGTGTCTTTGTTACTTGGTGAAAGTGTATGTCTTTGTTACTTGGTGAAAGTGTATGTCTTTGTTACTTGGTGTTAATGTGTGTCTTTGTTACTTGGTGTTCATGTGTGTCTTTGTTACTTGGTGTCAATGTGTGTATTTATTACTTGGTGTAAGTGGGTATCAGTGTTACTGGGTGTCAGTGTATGTTTTTGTTACTTGGTGTCAGTGTATGTCTTTGTTTCTTGGTGTAAGTTTGTATCAGTGTTACTGGGTGTAAGAGTATTTCTTTGATACTTGGTGTCAGTGTATGTCTTTGTTACTTGGTTTAAGTGTGTGTCTGTGTTATGGGATGTCAGTTGATGTCTTTGTTACTTGGTGGAAGTGTGTGTCTGTGTTACGGGGTGTCAGTGGATGTCTTTGTTACTTGGTGTAAGTGTGTGTCTTTGTTAATTGGTGTAAGCGGGTGCCTGTGTTACTGGGTGTCAGTGTATGTCTTTGTTACTTGGTGTCAGTGTATGTCGTTGTTACTGGGTGTCAGTGTGTTTCTTTGTTACTTGGTGTAAGTGTGTAGCTGTGTTACTGGGTGTCAGTGTATGTCTTTGTTACTTGGTGTAAGTGTGTGTCTGTGTTGCTAGGTGTCAGTGTGTGTCTTTGTTACTAGTGTAAGTGTATGTCTTAGTTACTTGGTGTATGGTTTGTCTGTGTTACCTGGGTGTCAGTATATGTCTTTGTGACTTGGTGTAATTGTGTGTCTTTGTTACTTGGTGAATGTGTATGTCTTTGTTACTCTGTGTAAGTGTATGTCTGTGTTATTGGGTGTCAGTTTATTTCTGTGTTACTTGGTGCAAGTGTGTTTCTTTGTTACTTGGTGTCAGTGTGTGTCTGTGTTACAGGGTGTCAGTGGATGTCTGTTACTTTGTGCAAGTGTGTGTCTGTGTTACTGGGTGTCAGTGCATGTCTGTGTTACTTGGTGTAAGTGTGTGTCTTTGTTACTGGGTGTCAGTGTATGTCTTTGTTACTTGGTGCAAGTGTGTGTCTGTGCGACTGGGTGTCATTGTATGTCTTTGTTACTTGGTGTAATTGTGTGTCTTTGTTACTGGGTATCAGTGTGTGTCTGTGTTACTTGGTGTAAGTGTGTGTTTTTGTTACTGGGTGTCAGTGTGTGTCTGTGTTACTGGGTGTCAGTGTATGTCTTTGTTACTTGGTGTAAGTGTGTGTCTTTGTTATTGGGTGTCAGTGTGTGTCTTTGTTACTGGGTGTCAGTGTTTGTCTTTGTTACTGGGTGTCACTGTGTGTCTTTGTTACTTGGTGTCAGTGTATGACATTGTTACTGGGTGTAAGTGTATGTCTGTGTTCCTGGGTGTCAGTGTGTTTCTTTGTTACTTGGTGTCAGTGTGTGTCTTTGTTACCGGGTGTCAGTGTGTGTCTTTGTTACTTGGTGTCAGTGTGTGTCTTTGTTACTGGGTGTCAGTGTGTGACTTTGTTACTTGTTGTGAGTGTGTATCTGTGTTACTGGGTGTCAGTGTATGTCTGTTACTAGGTGTCATTGTATGTCTTTGTTACTTGGTGTAAGTGTGTGTCTTTGTTACTGTGTGTCAGTGTATGTCTTAGTTACTTGGTGTCAGTGTATGTCTTTGTTACTGGGTGTCAGTGTGTGTCTTTGTTACATGATGCAAGTGTGTGTCTGTGTTACTTGGTGTCTGTGTGTGTCTGTGTTACTGGGTGTCAGTGTATGTCTTTGTTACTTGGTGTAAGTGTGTGTCTGTGTTACTGGGAATCAGTGTCTGTCTTTGTTAATTGGTGTAAATGTATGTCTGTGTTACAGGGTGTCAGTGCATGTCTGTGTTACTTGGTGCAAGTGTGTGTCTGTGTTACTGGGTGTCAGCGTATGTCTTTGTTACTTGGTGTAAGTGTATGTCTGTGTTACAGGGTGTCAGTGCATGTCAGTGTTACTGCGTGTCAGTGTATTTCTGTGTTAGTTGGTGTATGTGTGTGTCTGTGTAACTGGGTGTCAGTGTGTGTCTTTGTTGCAGGGTGTAAGTGTGTGTCTTTGTTCCTTGGTGATAGTGTATGTCTTTGTTACTGGGTGTCAGTGTTTGTCTTTGTAACTTGGTGTCAGTGTGTGTCTTTGTTACTTGGTGTCTGTGTGTGTCTGTGTTACTGGGTGTCAGTGTATGTCTTTGTTACTTGGTGTAAGTGTGTGTCTGTGTTACTGGGAATCAGTGTCTGTCTTTGTTAATTGGTGTAAGTTTGTGTCTTTGTTACTGGGTGTCAGTGCATGTCTGTGTTACTTGGTGCAAGTGTGTGTCTGTGTTACTGGGTGTCAGTGTATGTCTTTGTTACTTGGTGTAAGTGTGTGTCTTTGTTACCGGGTGTCAGTGTGTGTCTGTTTTACTGGGTGTCAGTGTATGTCTTTGTTACTTGGTGTCAGTGTGTGTCTTTGTTACTGGGTGTCAATCTGTGTCTTTGTTACTGGGTGTCATTGTATGTCCTTGTTACTTGGTGTAAGTGTGTGTCTTTGTTACTGTGTGTCAGTGTATGTCTTTGTTACTTGGTTTCAGTGTATGTCTTTGTTACTGGGTGTCAGTGTGTGTCTTTGTTACTTGGTGCAAGTGTGTGTCTGTGTCACTGGGTGTCAGTGTATGTCTGTGTTAGTTGGTGTAAGTGTGTGTCTGTGTTACTGGGTGTCAGTGTATGTCTTTGTTACTGGGTGGCATTGTATGTCTACGTTAATTGGTGTAAGTGTGTGTCTATGTTACTTGGTGTCAGTGTATGTCTGTGTAACTTGGTGTAAATGTGTGTCTTTGTTACTGGGTGTCAGCGTATGTCTTTGTTACTTGGTGTAAGTGTGTGTCTTTGTTACTGGGTGTCAGTGTGTGTCTGTGTGACTGGGTGTCAGTGTATGTCTTTGTTGCTTGGTGTAAGTGTGTGTCTTTGTTATTGGGTGTCAGTGTGTGTCTTTGTTACTGGGTGTCAGTGTTTGTCTTTGTTACTGGGAGTCAGTGTGTGTATTTGTTACTGGGTGTCAGTGTGTGTCTTTCTTACTTGGTGTCAGTGTATGACTTTGTTACTGGATTTAAGTGTATGTCTGTGTTCCTGAGTGTCAGTGTGTGTCTTTGTTACTTGGTGTCAGTGTGTGTCTTTGTTACTGGGTGTCAGTGTGTGTCTTTGTTACTTGGTGTCAGTGTGTGTCTTTGTTACTGGGTGTCAGTGTGTGTCTTTGTTACTTGTTGTAAGTGTGTGTCTGTGTCACTGGGTGTCAGTGTATGTCTGTTACTGGGTGTCATTGTATGTCTTTGTTACTTGGTGTAAGTGTGTGTCTTTGTTACTGCGTGTCAGTGTATGTCTTTGTTACTTGGTGTCAGTGTATGTCTTTGTTACTGGGTGTCTGTGTATGTCTGTGTTAGTTGGTGTAAGTGTGTGTCTGTGTTACTGGGTGTCAGTGTGTGTCTTTGTTACAGGGTGTAAGTGTGTGTCTTTGTTACTTGGTGTCAGTGTGTGTCTTTGTTACTGGGTGCCAGTGTGTGTCTTTGTTACTTGGTGTCAGTGTGTGTCTTTGTTACTGGGTGCCAGTGTGTGTCTTTGTTACTTGGTGTAAGTGTGTGTCTGTGTTACTGGGTGTCAGTGTATGTCTTTGTTACTTGGTGTAAGTGTATGTCTGTGTTACAGGGTGTCAGTGTATGTCAGTGTTACTGGGTGTAAGTGTATGTCTTTGTTACTGGGTGTCGGTACGTGTCTTTGTAACTTGGTGTCAGTATTTATCTGTGTTACTGCGTGTCAGTGTATGTCTTTGTTACTTGGTGTAAGTGATTGTCTGTGTTACTGCGTGTCAGTGTATGTCTTTGTTACTTGGTGTAAGTGTGTGTCTATATTACTGGGTGTCAGTGTATGTCTTTGTTACTGGGTGCCAGTGGATGCCTGTGTTATTTGGTGTACGTGTGTGTCTGTGTTACCGGGTGTCAGTGTATGTCTCTGTTACTTTGTGTAAATGGGTGTCTTTGTTACTGGGTGTCAGTGTATGTCTGTGTTACTTGGTGTAAGTGTGTGTCTTTGTTACTGGGTGTCAGTCTATGTCTTTGTTACTTGGTGTCAGTGTATGTCGTTGTTAGTGGGTGTCAGTGTGTGTCTTTGTTACTTGGTGCAAGTGTGTATCTGTGTTACTGGGTGTCAGTGTATGTCTTTGTTACTTGGTGTCAGTGTGTGTCTTTGTTACTTGGTGAAAGTGTATGTCTTTGTTACTTGGTGTAAATGTGTGTCTTTGTTACTAGGTGTTAATGTGTGTCTTTGTTAATTGGTGTCAATGTGTGTATTTATTACTTGGTGTAAGTGGGTATCAGTGTTACTGGGTGTCAGTGTATGTTTTTGTTACTTGGTGTCAGTGCATTTCTTTGTTACTTGGTGTAAGTGGGTATCAGTGTTACTGGGTGTAAGTGTATTTCTTTGTTACTTCGTGTAAGTGTATGTCTTTGTTGCTTGGTGTCATTGTACGTCTTTGTTCCTTGGTGGAAATGTGTGTCTGTGTTACGGGGTGTCAGTTGATGTCTTTGTTACTTGGTGGAAGTGTGTGGCTGTGTTACGGGGTGTCAGTGGATGTCTTTGATACTTGGTGTAAGTGTGTGTCTGTGTTACTGGGTGACAGCGTATGTCTTTGTTATTTGGTGTAAGTGTGTGTCTGTGTTACTGGGTGTCAGTGTATGTCTTTGTTACTTGGTGTAAGTGTATGTCTTCGTTACGTGGTGTAAGTGTGTGTCTGTGTTACTTGGTGTCAGTGTATGTCTTGGTTCCTTGGTGTCAGTGTATGTCTGTTTTACTGGGTGTCAGTGTGTGTCTGTGTTGCTGGGTGTCAGTGTGTGTCTTTGTTACTGGGTGTAAGTGTGTGTCTTTGTTAATTGGCGTCAGTGTGTGTCTGTGTTACTGGGAGTCAGTGTATGTATTTGCCAACTTGTGTAAGTGTGTGTCTGTGTTACTGGGTGTCTGCATATGTCTTTGTTCCTGGGTGTCAGTGTATGTCTTTGTTACTTGGTGTCAGTGTATGTCTGTGTTACTTGGGGTCAGTGTGTGTCTTTGTTACTTGGTGACAGGGTATGTCTTTGTTACTTGGTGTCAGTGTTTGTCTGTGTTACTGGGTGTCAGTGTATGTCTGTCTTACTTGGGGTCAGTGTCTGTCTGTGTTACTGGGTGTCAGTGCATGTCTGTGTTACTTGGTGTCAGTGTATGTCGTTGTTACTGGGTGTCAGTGTGTATCTCTGTTACTTGGTGTAAGTGTGTATCTGTGTTACTGGGTGTCAGTGCATGTCTTTGTTACTTGGTGTAAGATTGTGTCTGCGTCACTGGGTGTCAGTATATGTCTGTGTGACTTGGTGCATGTGTTTGTCTTTGTTACTTGGTGAAAGTGTATGTCTTTGTTACTTGGTGTAAGTGTATGTCTTTGTTACTTCGTGTCAGTGTATGTCTTTGTTACTGCGTGTCAGTGTATGTCTTTGTTACTGGGTGTCAGTGTGTGTCTTTGTTACTTGGTGCAAGTGTGTGTTTGTGTTACTGGGTGTCTGTGTATGTCTGTGTAAGTTTGTGTAAGTGTGTGTCTGTGTTACTGGGTGTCAGTGTGTGTCTTTGTTACAGGGTGTAAGTGTGTGTCTTTGTTACGTGGTGACAGTGTATGTCTTTGTTACTTGGTGTCAGTGTGTGTCTTTGTTACTTGGTGTCAGTGTGTGTCTTTGTTACTGGGTGCCAGTGTGTGTCTTTGTTACTTGGTGTAAGTGTGTGTCTGTGTTACTGGGTGTCAGTGTATGTCTTTGTTACTTGGTGTAAATGTATGTCTGTGTTACAGGGTGTCAGTGTATGTCAGTGTTACTGGGTGTAAGTGTATGTCATTGTTACTGGGTGTCAGTGCGTGTCTTTGTATCTTGGTGTCAGTGTTTATCTGTGTTACTGCGTGTCAGTGTATATCTTTGTTACTTGGTGTAAGTGTGTGTCTGTGTTACTGCGTGTCAGTGTAAGTCTTTGTTACTTGGTGTAAGTGTGTGTCTATGTTACTGGGTGGCATTGTATGTCATTGTTACTTGGTGTAAGTGTGTGTCTTTGTTACTTGGTGTAAGTGTATGTCTGTGTTACTGGGTGTCAGTTTATGTCTGTGTTACGTGGTGTAAGTGTGTGTCTGTGTTACTGGGTGGCATTGTATGTCGTTGTTACTTGGTGCAAGTGTGTGTCTGTGTTACTGGTTGTCAGTGTGTGTCTTTGTTACTGGGTGTCAGTGTGTGTCTTTGTTACTTGGTGTAAGTGTATGTCTGTGTTACTGGGTGTCAGTGGATGCCTGTGTTACTGGGTGCCAGTGGATGCCTGTGTTACTTGGTGTACGTGTGTGTCTGTGTTACCGGGTGTCAGTGTATGTCTCTGTTACTTTGTGTAAATGGGTGTCTTGGTTACTGGGTGTCAGTGTATGTCTGTGTTTCTTGGTGTAAGTGTGTGTCTTTGTTACTGGGTGTCAGTCTATGTCTTTGTTACTTGGTGTCAGTGTATGTCGTTGTTAGTGGGTGTCAGTGTGTGTCTTTGTTACTTGGTGCAAGTGTGTATCTGTGTTACTGGGTGTAAGTGTATGTCTTTGTTACTTGGTGTAATGGTTTGTCTGTGTTACTGGTTGTCAGTATATGTCTTTGTTACTTGGTGATAGTGTGTGTCTTTGTTACTTGGTGAAAGTGTATGTCTTTGTTACTTGGTGAAAGTGTATGTCTTTGTTACTTGGTGTAAATGTGTGTCTTTGTTACTTGGTGTTAATGTGTGTCTTTGTTAATTGGTATCAATGTGTGCATTTATTACTTGGTGTATGTGGGTATCAGTGTTACTGGGTGACAGTGTATGTTTTTGTTACTTGGTGTCAGTGCATGTCTTTGTTACTTGGTGTAAGTGGGTATCAGTGTTACTGGGTGTAAGTGTATTTCTTTGTTACTTGGTGTAAGTGTATGTCTTTGTTGCTTGGTGTCAGTGTATGTCTTTGTTACTTGGTGTAAGTGTGTGTCTGTGTTCCGGGGTGTCAGTTGATGTCTTTGTTACTTGGTGGAAGTGTGTGTCTGTGTTACGGGGTGTCAGTGGATGTCTTTGTTACTTGGTGTAAGTGTGTGTCTGTGTTACTGGGTGACAGCGTATGTCTTTGTTACTTGGTGGAAGTGTGTGTCTGTGTTACTGGGTGTCAGTGTATGTCTTTGTTACTTGGTGTAAGTGTATGTCTTCGTTACGTGGTGTAAGTGTGTGTCTGTGTTCCTTGGTGTCAGTGCATGTCTTGGTTCCTTGGTGTCAGTGTATGTCTGTTTTACTGGGTGTCAGTGTGTGTCTGTGTTGCTGGGTGTCAGTGTGTGTCTTTGTTACTGGGTGTAAGTGTGTGTCTTTGTTAATTTGTGTCAGTGTGTGTCTGTGTTGCTGGGAGTCAGTGTATGTATTTGCTACCTTGTGTAAGTGTGTGTCTGTGTTACTGGGTGTCAGTACATGTCTTTGTTCCTGGGTGTCAGTGTATGTCTTTGTTACTTGGTGTCAGTGTATGTCTGTGTTACTTGGGGTCAGTGTGTGTCTTTGTTACTGGGTGTCAGTGTATGTCTGTGTTACTTGGTGTAAGTGTGTGTCTTTGTTACTTGGTGACAGTGTATGTCTTTGTTACTTGGTGTCAGTGGGTGTCTGTGTTACTGGGTGTCAGTGTATGTCTGTGTAACTTGGGGTCAGTGTGTGTCTTTGTTACTGGGTGTCAGTGTATGTCTGTGTTTCTTGGGGTCAGTGTCTGTCTGTGTTACTGGGTGTCAGTGTATTTCTTTGTTACTTGGTGTCAGTGTATGTCGTTGATACTGGGTGTCAGTGTGTATCTCTGTTACTTGGTGTAAGTGTGTATCTGTGTTACTGGGTGTCAGCGCATGTCTTTGTTACTTGGTGTAAGAGTGTGTCTGCGTCACTGGGTGTCAGTATATGTCTTTGTGACTTGGTGCAAGTGTTTGTCTTTGTTACTTGGTGAAAGTGTATGTCTTTGTTACTTGGTGTAAGTGTATGTCTTTGTTACTTCGTGTCAGTGTATGTCTTTGTTACTGGGTGTCAGTGTGTGTCTTTGTTACTTGGTGCAAGTGTGTGTCTGTGTTACTGGGTGTCTGTGTATGTCTGTGTTAGTTGGTGTAAGTGTGTGTCTGTGTTACTGGGTGTCAGTGTGTTTCTTTGTTACAGGGTGTAAGTGTGTGTCTTTGTTACTTGGTGACAGTGTATGTCCTTGTTACTTGGTGTCAGTGTGTGTCTTTGTTACTTGGTGTCAGTGTGTGTCTTTGTTACTGGGTGCCACTGTGTGTCTTTGTTACTTGGTGTAAGTGTGTGTCTGTGTTACTGGGTGTCAGTGTATGGCTTTGTTACTTGGTGTAAGTGTATGTCTGTGTTACAGGGTGTCAGTGTATGTCAGTGTTACTGGGTGTAAGTGTATGTCTTTGTTACTGGGTGTCAGTGCGTGTCTTTGTAACTTGGTGTCAGTGTTTATCTGTGTTACTGCGTGTCAGTGTATGTATTTGTTACTTGGTGTAAGTGTGTGTCTGTGTTACTGCGTGTCAGTGTATGTCCTTGTTACTTGGTGTCAGTGTGTGTCTTTGTTACTTGGTGTCAGTGTGTGTCTTTGTTACTGGGTGCCAGTGTGTGTCTTTGTTACTTGGTGTAAGTGTGTGTCTGTGTTACTGGGTGTCAGTGTATGGCTTTGTTACTTGGTGTAAGTGTATGTCTGTGTTACAGGGTGTCAGTGTATGTCAGTGTTACTGGGTGTAAGTGTATGTCTTTGTTACTGGGTGTCAGTGCGTGTCTTTGTAACTTGGTGTCAGTGTTTATCTGTGTTACTGCGTGTCAGTGTATGTATTTGTTACTTGGTGTAAGTGTGTGTCTGTGTTACTGCGTGTCAGTGTAAGTCTTTGTTACTTGGTGTAAGTGTGTGTCTATGTTACTGGGTGTCAGTGTATGTCTTTGTTACTGGGTGCCAGTGTGTGTCTTTGTTACTTGGTGTAAGTGTGTGTCTGTGTTACTGGGTGTCAGTGTATGTCTTTGTTACTTGGTGTAAGTGTATGTCTGTGTTACAGGGTGTCAGTGTATGTCAGTGTTACTGGGTGTAAGTGTATGTCTTTGTTACTGGGTGTCGGTACGTGTCTTTGTAACTTGGTGTCAGTGTTTATCTGTGTTACTGCGTGTCAGTGTATGTCTTTGTTACTTGGTGTAAGTGAGTGTCTGTGTTACTGCGTGTCAGTGTATGTCTTTGTTACTTGGTGTAAGTGTGTGTCTATATTACTGGGTGTCAGTGTATGTCTTTGTTACTGGGTGCCAGTGGATGCCTGTGTTACTTGGTGTACGTGTGTGTCTGTGTTACCGGGTGTCAGTGTATGTCTCTGTTACTTTGTGTAAATGGGTGTCTTTGTTACTGGGTGTCAGTGTATGTCTGTGTTACTTGGTGTAAGTGTGTGTCTTTGTTACTGGGTGTCAGTCTATGTCTTTGTTACTTGGTGTCAGTGTATGTCGTTGTTAGTGGGTGTCAGTGTGTGTCTTTGTTACTTGGTGCAAGTGTGTATCTGTGTTACTGGGTGTCAGTGTATGTCTTTGTTACTTGGTGTAATGGTGTGTCTGTGATACTGGGTGTCAGTATATGTCTTTGTTACTTGGTGTCAGTGTGTGTCTTTGTTACTTGGTGAAAGTGTATGTCTTTGTTACTTGGTGTAAATGTGTGTCTTTGTTACTAGGTGTTAATGTGTGTCTTTGTTAATTGGTGTCAATGTGTGTATTTATTACTTGGTGTAAGTGGGTATCAGTGTTACTGGGTGTCAGTGTATGTTTTTGTTACTTGGTGTCAGTGCATTTCTTTGTTACTTGGTGTAAGTGGTTATCAGTGTTACTGGGTGTAAGTGTATTTCTTTGTTACTTCGTGTAAGTGTATGTCTTTGTTGCTTGGTGTCATTGTATGTCTTTGTTCCTTGGTGGAAGTGTGTGTCTGTGTTACGGGGTGTCAGTTGATGTCTTTGTTACTTGGTGGAAGTGTGTGGCTGTGTTACGGGGTGTCAGTGGATGTCTTTGATACTTGGTGTAAGTGTGTGTCTGTGTTACTGGGTGACAGCGTATGTCTTTGTTATTTGGTGTAAGTGTGTGTCTGTGTTACTGGGTGTCAGTGTATGTCTTTGTTACTTGGTGTAAGTGTATGTCTTCGTTACGTGGTGTAAGTGTGTGTCTGTGTTACTTGGTGTCAGTGTATGTCTTGGTTCCTTGGTGTCAGTGTATGTCTGTTTTACTGGGTGTCAGTGTGTGTCTGTGTTGCTGGGTGTCAGTGTGTGTCTTTGTTACTGGGTGTAAGTGTGTGTCTTTGTTAATTGGCGTCAGTGTGTGTCTGTGTTACTGGGAGTCAGTGTATGTATTTGCCAACTTGTGTAAGTGTGTGTCTGTGTTACTGGGTGTCTGCATATGTCTTTGTTCCTGGGAGTCAGTGTATGTCTTTGTTACTTGGTGTCAGTGTATGTCTGTGTTACTTGGGGTCAGTGTGTGTCTTTGTTACTGGGTGTCAGTGTATGTCTGTGTTACTTGGTGTAAGTGTGTGTCTTTGTTACTTGGTGACAGTGTATGTCTTTGTTACTTGGTGTCAGTGGGTGTCTGTGTAACTGGGTGTCAGTGTATGTCTGTCTTACTTGGGGTCAGTGTCTGTCTGTGTTACTGGGTGTCAGTGTATGTCTGTGTTACTTGGTGTCAGTGTATGTCGTTGTTACTGGGTGTCAGTGTGTATCTCTGTTACTTGGTGTAAGTGTGTATCTGTGTTACTGGGTGTCAGTGCATGTCTTTGTTACTTGGTGTAAGAGTGTGTCTGCGTCACTGGGTGTCAGTATATGTCTGTGTGACTTGGTGCATGTGTTTGTCTTTGTTACTTGGTGAAAGTGTATGTCTTTGTTACTTGGTGTAAGTGTATGTCTTTGTTACTTCGTGTCATTGTATGTCTTTGTTACTGCGTGTCAGTGTATGTCTTTGTTACTGGGTGTCAGTGTGTGTCTTTGTTACTTGGTGCAAGTGTTTGTTTGTGTTACTGGGTGTCTGTGTATGTCTGTGTTAGTTGGTGTAAGTGTGTGTCTGTGTTACTGGGTGTCAGTGTGTGTCTTTGTTACAGGGTGTAAGTGTGTGTCTTTGTTACGTGGTGACAGTGTATGTCTTTGTTACTTGGTGTCAGTGTGTGTCTTTGTTACTTGGTGTCAGTGTGTGTCTTTGTTACTGGGTGCCAGTGTGTGTCTTTGTTACTTGGTGTAAGTGTGTGTCTGTGTTACTGGGTGTCAGTGTATGTCTTTGTTACTTGGTGTAAATGTATGTCTGTGTTACAGGGTGTCAGTGTATGTCAGTGTTACTGGGTGTAAGTGTATGTCATTGTTACTGGGTGTCAGTGCGTGTCTTTGTATCTTGGTGTCAGTGTTTATCTGTGTTACTGCGTGTCAGTGTATATCTTTGTTACTTGGTGTAAGTGTGTGTCTGTGTTACTGCGTGTCAGTGTAAGTCTTTGTTACTTGGTGTAAGTGTGTGTCTATGTTACTGGGTGGCATTGTATGTCATTGTTACTTGGTGTAAGTGTGTGTCTTTGTTACTTGGTGTAAGTGTATGTCTGTGTTACTGGGTGTCAGTTTATGTCTGTGTTACGTGGTGTAAGTGTGTGTCTGTGTTACTGGGTGGCATTGTATGTCGTTGTTACTTGGTGCAAGTGTGTGTCTGTGTTACTGGTTGTCAGTGTGTGTCTGTGTTACCGGGTGTCAGTGTATGTCTCTGTTACTTTGTGTAAATGGGTGTCTTGGTTACTGGGTGTCAGTGTATGTCTGTGTTTCTTGGTGTAAGTGTGTGTATTTGTTACTGGGTGTCAGTCTATGTCTTTGTTACTTGGTGTCAGTGTATGTCGTTGTTAGTGGGTGTCAGTGTGTGTCTTTGTTACTTGGTGCAAGTGTGTATCTGTGTTACTGGGTGTAAGTGTATGTCTTTGTTACTTGGTGTAATGGTTTGTCTGTGTTACTGGTTGTCAGTATATGTCTTTGTTACTTGGTGATAGTGTGTGTCTTTGTTACTTGGTGAAAGTGTATGTCTTTGTTACTTGGTGAAAGTGTATGTCTTTGTTACTTGGTGTAAATGTGTGTCTTTGTTACTTGGTGTTAATGTGTGTCTTTGTTAATTGGTGTCAATGTGTGCATTTATTACTTGGTGTAAGTGGGTATCAGTGTTACTGGGTGACAGTGTATGTTTTTGTTACTTGGTGTCAGTGCATGTCTTTGTTACTTGGTGTAAGTGGGTATCAGTGTTACTGGGTGCAAGTGTATTTCTTTGTTACTTGGTGTAAGTGTATGTCTTTGTTGCTTGGTGTCAGTGTATGTCTTTGTTACTTGGTGTAAGTGTGTGTCTGTGTTCCGGGGTGTCAGTTGATGTCTTTGTTTCTTGGTGAAAGTGTATGTCTTCGTTACGTGGTGTAAGTGTGTGTCTGTGTTCCTTGGTGTCAGTGCATGTCTTGGTTCCTTGGTGTCAGTGTATGTCTGTTTTACTGGGTGTCAGTGTGTGTCTGTGTTGCTGGGTGTCAGTGTGTGTCTTTGTTACTGGGTGTAAGTGTGTGTCTTTGTTAATTTGTGTCAGTGTGTGTCTGTGTTACTGGGAGTCAGTGTATGTATTTGCTACCTTGTGTAAGTGTGTGTCTGTGTTACTGGGTGTCAGTACATGTCTTTGTTCCTGGGTGTCAGTGTATGTCTTTGTTACTTGGTGTCAGTGTATGTCTGTGTTACTTGGGGTCAGTGTGTGTCTTTGTTACTGGGTGTCAGTGTATGTCTGTGTTACTTGGTGTAAGTGTGTGTCTTTGTTACTTGGTGACAGTGTATGTCTTTGTTACTTGGTGTCAGTGGGTGTCTGTGTTACTGGGTGTCAGTGTATGTCTGTGTAACTTGGGGTCAGTGTGTGTCTTTGTTACTGGGTGTCAGTGTATGTCTGTGTTTCTTGGGGTCAGTGTCTGTCTGTGTTACTGGGTGTCAGTGTATTTCTTTGTTACTTGGTGTCAGTGTATGTCGTTGTTACTGGGTGTCAGTGTGTATCTCTGTTACTTGGTGTAAGTGTGTATCTGTGTTACTGGGTGTCAGCGCATGTCTTTGTTACTTGGTGTAAGAGTGTGTCTGCGTCACTGGGTGTCAGTATATGTCTTTGTGACTTGGTGCAAGTGTTTGTCTTTGTTACATGGTGAAAGTGTATGTCTTTGTTACTTGGTGTAAGTGTATGTCTTTGTTACTTCGTGTCAGTGTATGTCTTTGTTACTGGGTGTCAGTGTGTGTCTTTGTTACTTGGTGCAAGTGTGTGTCTGTGTTACTGGGTGTCTGTGTATGTCTGTGTTAGTTGGTGTAAGTGTGTGTCTGTGTTACTGGGTGTCAGTGTGTTTCTTTGTTACAGGGTGTAAGTGTGTGTCTTTGTTACTTGGTGACAGTGTATGTCCTTGTTACTTGGTGTCAGTGTGTGTCTTTGTTACTTGGTGTCAGTGTGTGTCTTTGTTACTGGGTGCCAGTGTGTGTCTTTGTTACTTGGTGTAAGTGTGTGTCTGTGTTACTGGGTGTCAGTGTATGGCTTTGTTACTTGGTGTAAGTGTATGTCTGTGTTACAGGGTGTCAGTGTATGTCAGTGTTACTGGGTGTAAGTGTATGTCTTTGTTACTGGGTGTCAGTGCGTGTCTTTGTAACTTGGTGTCAGTGTTTATCTGTGTTACTGCGTGTCAGTGTATGTCTTTGTTACTTGGTGTAAGTGTGTGTCTGTGTTACTGCGTGTCAGTGTAAGTCTTTGTTACTTGGTGTAAGTGTGTGTCTATGTTACTGGGTGTCAGTGTATGTCTTTGTTACTGGGTGTCAGTGTATGTCTGTGTTACGTGGTGTAAGTGTGTGTCTGTGTTACTGGGTGGCATTGTATGTCATTGTTACTTGGTGTAAGTGTGTGTCTGTGTTACTGGTTGTCAGTGTGTGTCTTTGTTACTGGGTGTCAGTGTGTGTCTTTGTTACTTGGTGTATTTGTATGTCTGTGTTACTGGGTGTCAGTGGATGCCTGTGTTACTGGTTGCCAGTGGATGCCTGTGTTACTTGGTGTACGTGTGTGTCTGTGTTACCGGGTGTCAGTGTATGTCTCTGTTACTTTGTGTAAATGGGTGTCTTTGTTACTGGGTGTCAGTGTATGTCTGTGTTACATGGTGTAAGTGTGTGTCTTTGTTACTGGGTGTCAGTCTATGTCTTTGTTACTTGGTGTCATTGTATGTCGTTGTTAGTGGGTGTCAGTGTGTGTCTTTGTTACTTGGTGCAAGTGTGTATCTGTGTTACTGGGTGTAAGTGTATGTCTTTTTTACTTGGTGTAATGGTTTGTCTGTGTTACTGGGTGTCAGTATATGTCTTTGTTACTTGGTGTCAGTGTGTGTCTTTGTTACTTGGTGAAAGTGTATGTCTTTGTTACTTGGTGAAAGTGTATGTCTTTGTTACTTGGTGTAAATGTGTGTCTTTGTTACTTGGTGTTAATGTGTGTCTTTGTTAATTGGTGTCAATGTGTGTATTTATTACTTGGTGTAAGTGGGTATCAGTGTTACTGGGTGTCAGTGTATGTTTTTGTTACTTGGTGTCAGTGCATGTCTTTGTTACTTGGTGTAAGTGGGTATAAGTGTTACTGGGTGTAAGTGTATTTCTTTGTTACTTGGTGTAAGTGTATGTCTTTGTTGCTTGGTGTCAGTGTATGTCTTTGTTACTTGGTGTAAGTGTGTGTCTGTGTTACGGGGTGTCAGGTGATGTCTTTGTTACTTGGTGGAAGTGTGTGTCTGTGTTACGGGGTGTCAGTGGATGTCTTTGTTACTTGGTGTAAGTGTGCGTCTGTGTTACTGGGTGACAGCGTATATCTTTGTTACTTGGTGTAAGTGTGTGTCTGTGTTACTGGGTGTCAGTGTATGTCTTTTTTACTTGGTGTAAGTGTCTGTCTTCGTTACTTGGTGTAAGTGTGTGTCTGTGTGACTTGGTGTCAGTGTGTGTCTTGGTTCCTTGGTGTCAGTGTATGTCTGTTTTACTGGGTGTCAGTGTGTGTCTGTGTTGCTGGGTGTCAGTGTGTGTCTTTGTTACTGGGTGTAAGTGTGTGTCTTTGTTAATTGGTGTCAGTGTGTGTCTGTGTTACTGGGAGTCAGTGTATGTATTTGCTACCTTGTGTAAGTGTGTGTCTGTGTTACTGTGTGTCAGTATATGTCTTTGTGACTTGGTGCAAGTGTTTGTCTTTGTTACTTGGTGAAAGTGTATGTCTTTGTTACTTGGTGTAAGTGTATGTCTTTGTTACTTCGTGTCAGTGTATGTCTTTGTTACTGCGTGCCAGTGTATGTCTGTGTTACTTGGTGTAAGTGTGTTTCAGAGTTGCTGGGTGTCAGTGTCTGTCTGTGTTACTTGGCGTAAGTGCGTGTCTTTGTTACTGGGTGTCAGTGTATGTTTTTGTTACTTGGTGTAAGTGTGTGTCTTTGTTACTTGGTGACAGTGTATGTCTTTGTTACTTGGTGTCAGTGGGTGTCTGTGTTACTGGGTGTCAGTGTATGTCTGTGTTACTTGGGGTCAGTGTGTGTCTTTGTTACTGGGTGTCAGTGTATGTCTGTCTTACTTGGGGTCATTGTCTGTCTGTGTTACTGGGTGTCAGTGTATGTCTTTGTTACTTGGTGTCAGTGTATGTCGTTGTTACTGGGTGTCAGTGTGTATCTCTGTTACTTGGTGTAAGTGTGTATCTGTGTTACTGGGTGTCAGTGTATGTCTTTGTTACTTGGTGTAAGAGTGTGTCTGCGTCACTGGGTGTCAGTATATGTCTTTGTGACTTGGTGCAAGTGTTTGTCTTTGTTACTTGGTGAAAGTGTATGTCTTTGTTACTTGGTGCAAGTGTATGTCTTTGTTACTTCGTGTCAGTGTATGTCTTTGTTACTGGGTGTCAGTGTGTGTCTTTGTTACTTGGTGCAAGTGTGTGTCTGTGTTACTGGGTGTCTGTGTATGTCTGTGTTAGTTGGTGTAAGTGTGTGTCTGTGTTACTGGGTGTCAGTGTGTGTCTTTGTTACAGGGTGTAATTGTGTGTCTTTGTTACTTGGTGACAGTGTATGTCTTTGTTACTTGGTGTCAGTGTGTGTCTTTGTTACTTGGTGTCAGTGTGTGTCTTTGTTACTGGGTGCCAGTGTGTGTCTTTGTTACTTGGTGTAAGTGTGTGTCTGTGTTACTGGGTGTCAGTGTATGTCTTTGTTACTTGGTGTAAGTGTATGTCTGTGTTACAGGGTGTCAGTGTATGTCAGTGTTACTGGGTGAAAGTGTATGTCTTTGTTACTGGGTGTCAGTGCGTGTCTTTGTAACTTGGTGTCAGTGTTTATCTGTGTTACTGCGTGTCAGTGTATGTCTTTGTTACTTGGTGTAAGTGTGTGTCTGTGTTACTGCGTGTCAGTGTAAGTCTTTGTTACCTGGTGTAAGTGTGTGTCTATGTTACTGGGTGTCAGTGTATGTCTTTGTTACTGGGTGTCAGTGTATGTCTGTGTTACGTGGTGTAAGTGTGTGTCTGTGTTACTGTGTGGCATTGTATGTCATTGTTACTTGGTGTAAGTGTGTGTCTGTGTTACTGGTTGTCAGTGTGTGTCTTTGTTACTGGGTGTCAGTGTGTGTCTTTGTTACTTGGTGTAAGTGTATGTCTGTGTTCCTGGGTGTCAGTGGATGCCTGTGTTACTGGGTGCCAGTGGATGCCTGTGTTACTTGGTGTACGTGTGTGTCTGTGTTACCGGGTTTCAGTGTATGTCTCTGTTACTTTGTGTAAATGGGTGTCTTTGTTACTGGGTGTCAGTGTATGTCTGTGTTACTTGGTGTAAGTGTGTGTCTTTGTTACTGGGTGTCAGTCTATGTCTTTGTTTCTTGGTGTCATTGTATGTCGTTGTTAGTGGGTGTCAGTGTGTGTCTTTGTTACTTGGTGCAAGTGTGTATCTCTGTTACTGGGTGTAAGTGTATGTCTTTGTTACTTGGTGTAATGGTTTGTCTGTGTTACTGGGTGTCAGTGTGTGTCTTTGTTACTTGGTGAAAGTGTATGTTTTTGTTACTTGGTGAAATTGTATGTCTTTGTTACTTGGTGTAAATGTGTGTCTTTGTTACTTGGTGTTAATGTGTGTCTTTGTTAATTGGTGTCAATGTGTGTATTTATTACTTGGTGTAAGTGGGTATCAGTGTTACTGGGTGTCAGTGTATGTTTTTGTTACTTGGTGTCAGTGCATGTCTTTGTTACTTGGTGTAAGTGGGTATCAGTGTTACTGGGTGTAAGTGTATTTCTTTGTTACTTGGTGTAAGTGTATGTCTTTGTTGCTTGGTGTCAGTGTATGTCTTTATTACTTGGTGTAAGTGTGTGTCTGTGTTACGGGGTGTCAGTTGATGTCTTTGTTACTTGGTGGAAGTGTGTGTCTGTGTTACGGGGTGTCAGTGGATGTCTTTGTTACTTGGTGTAAGTGTGTGTCTGTGTTACTGGGTGACAGCGTATATCTTTGTTACTTGGTGTAAGTGTGTGTCTGTGTTACTGGGTGTCAGTGTATGTCTTTGTTACTTGGTGTAAGTGTATGTCTTCGTTACGTGGTGTAAGTGTGTGTCTGTGTGACTTGGTGTCAGTGTATGTCTTGGTTCCTTGGTGTCAGTGTATGTCTGTTTTACTGGGTGTCAGTGTGTGTCTGTGTTGCTGGCTGTCTGTGTGTGTCTTTGTTACTGGGTGTAAGTGTGTGTCTTTGTTAATTGGTGTCAGTGTGTGTCTGTGTTACTGGGAGTCAGTGTATGTATTTGCTACCTTGTGTAAGTGTGTGTCTGTGTTACTGGGTGTCAGTATATGTCTTTGTTCCTGGGTGTCAGTGTATGTCTTTGTTACTTGGTGTCAGTGTATGTCTGTGTTACTTGGGGTCAGTGTGTGTCTTTGTTACTGGGTGTCAGTGTATGTCTGTGTTACTTGGTGTAAGTGTGTGTCTTTGTTACTTGGTGACAGTGTGTGTCTTTGTTACTTGGTGTCAGTGGGTGTCTGTGTTACTGGGTGTCAGTGTATGTCTGTGTTACTTGGGGTCAGTGTGTGTCTTTGTTACTGGGTGTCAGTGTATGTCTGTGTTACTTGGGGTCAGTGTCTGTCTGTGTTACTGGGTGTCAGTGTATGTCTTTGTTACTTGGTGTCAGAGTATGTCGTTGTTACCGGGTGTCAGTGTATGTCTCTGTTACTTTGTGTAAATGGGTGTCTTTGTTACTGGGTGTCAGTGTATGTCTGTGTTACATGGTGTAAGTGTGTGTCTTTGTTACTGGGTGTCAGTCTATGTCTTTGTTACTTGGTGTCATTGTATGTCGTTGTTAGTGGGTGTCAGTGTGTGTCTTTGTTACTTGGTGCAAGTGTGTATCTGTGTTACTGGGTGTAAGTGTATGTCTTTTTTACTTGGTGTAATGGTTTGTCTGTGTTACTGGGTGTCAGGATATGTCTTTGTTACTTGGTGTCAGTGTGTGTCTTTGTTACTTGGTGAAAGTGTATGTCTTTGTTACTTGGTGAAAGTGTATGTCTTTGTTACTTGGTGTAAATGTGTGTCTTTGTTACTTGGTGTTAATGTGTGTCTTTGTTAATTGGTGTCAATGTGTGTATTTATTACTTGGTGTAAGTGGGTATCAGTGTTACTGGGTGTCAGTGTATGTTTTTGTTACTTGGTGTCAGTGCATGTCTTTGTTACTTGGTGTAAGTGGGTATAAGTGTTACTGGGTGTAAGTGTATTTCTTTGTTACTTGGTGTAAGTGTATGTCTTTGTTGCTTGGTGTCAGTGTATGTCTTTGTTACTTGGTGTAAGTGTGTGTCTGTGTTACGGGGTGTCAGGTGATGTCTTTGTTACTTGGTGGAAGTGTGTGTCTGTGTTACGGGGTGTCAGTGGATGTCTTTGTTACTTGGTGTAAGTGTGCGTCTGTGTTACTGGGTGACAGCGTATATCTTTGTTACTTGGTGTAAGTGTGTGTCTGTGTTACTGGGTGTCAGTGTATGTCTTTTTTACTTGGTGTAAGTGTATGTCTTCGTTACGTGGTGTAAGTGTGTGTCTGTGTGACTTGGTGTCAGTGTATGTCTTGGTTCCTTGGTGTCAGTGTATGTCTGTTTTACTGGGTGTCAGTGTGTGTCTGTGTTGCTGGGTGTCAGTGTGTGTCTTTGTTACTGGGTGTAAGTGTGTGTCTTTGTTAATTGGTGTCAGTGTGTGTCTGTGTTACTGGGAGTCAGTGTATGTATTTGCTACCTTGTGTAAGTGTGTGTCTGTGTTACTGTGTGTCAGTATATGTCTTTGTGACTTGGTGCAAGTGTTTGTCTTTGTTACTTGGAGAAAGTGTATGTCTTTGTTACTTGGTGTAAGTGTATGTCTTTGTTACTTCGTGTCAGTGTATGTCTTTGTTACTGCGTGCCAGTGTATGTCTGTGTTACTTGGTGTAAGTGTGTTTCAGAGTTGCTGGGTGTCAGTGTCTGTCTGTGTTACTTGGCGTAAGTGCGTGTCTTTGTTACTGGGTGTCAGTGTATGTTTTTGTTACTTGGTGTAAGTGTGTGTCTTTGTTACTTGGTGACAGTGTATGTCTTTGTTACTTGGTGTCAGTGGGTGTCTGTGTTACTGGGTGTCAGTGTATGTCTGTGTTACTTGGGGTCAGTGTGTGTCTTTGTTACTGGGTGTCAGTGTATGTCTGTCTTACTTGGGGTCATTGTCTGTCTGTGTTACTGGGTGTCAGTGTATGTCTTTGTTACTTGGTGTCAGTGTATGTCGTTGTTACTGGGTGTCAGTGTGTATCTCTGTTACTTGGTGTAAGTGTGTATCTGTGTTACTGGGTGTCAGTGGATGTCTTTGTTACTTGGTGTAAGAGTGTGTCTGCGTCACTGGGTGTCAGTATATGTCTTTGTGACTTGGTGCAAGTGTTTGTCTTTGTTACTTGGTGAAAGTGTATGTCTTTGTTACTTGGTGCAAGTGTAAGTCTTTGTTACTTCGTGTCAGTGTATGTCTTTGTTACTGGGTGTCAGTGTATGTCTTTGTTACTTGGTGCAAGTGTGTGTCGGTGTTACTGGGTGTCTGTGTATGTCTGTGTTAGTTGGTGTAAGTGTGTGTCTGTGTTACTGGGTGTCAGTGTGTGTCTTTGTTACAGGGTGTAAGTGTGTGTCTTTGTTACTTGGTGACAGTGTATGTCTTTGTTACTTGGTGTCAGTGTGTGTCTTTGTTACTTGGTGTCAGTGTGTGTCTTTGTTACTGGGTGCCAGTGTGTGTCTTTGTTACTTGGTGTAAGTGTGTGTCTGTGTTACTGGGTGTCAGTGTATGTCTTTGTTACTTGGTGTAAGTGTATGTCTGTGTTACAGGGTGTCAGTGTATGTCAGTGTTACTGGGTGAAAGTGTATGTCTTTGTTACTGGGTGTCAGTGCGTGTCTTTGTAACTTGGTGTCAGTGTTTATCTGTGTTACTGCGTGTCAGTGTATGTCTTTGTTACTTGGTGTAAGTGTGTGTCTGTGTTACTGCGTGTCAGTGTAAGTCTTTGTTACCTGGTGTAAGTGTGTGTCTATGTTACTGGGTGTCAGTGTATGTCTTTGTTACTGGGTGTCAGTGTATGTCTGTGTTACGTGGTGTAAGTGTGTGTCTGTGTTACTGTGTGGCATTGTATGTCATTGTTACTTGGTGTAAGTGTGTGTCTGTGTTACTGGTTGTCAGTGTGTGTCTTTGTTACTGGGTGTAAGTGTGTGTCTTTGTTAATTGGTGTCAGTGTGTGTCTGTGTTACTGGGAGTCAGTGTATGTATTTGCTACCTTGTGTAAGTGTGTGTCTGTGTTACTGGGTGTCAGTATATGTCTTTGTTCCTGGGTGTCAGTGTATGTCTTTGTTACTTGGTGTCAGTGTATGTCTGTGTTACTTGGGGTCAGTGTGTGTCTTTGTTACTGGGTGTCAGTGTATGTCTGTGTTACTTGGTGTAAGTGTGTGTCTTTGTTACTTGGTGACAGTGTATATCTTTGTTACTTGGTGTCAGTGGGTGTCTGTGTTACTGGGTGTCAGTGTATGTCTGTGTTACTTGGGGTCAGTGTGTGTCTTTGTTACTGGGTGTCAGTGTATGTCTGTGTTACTTGGGGTCAGTGTCTGTCTGTGTTAATGGGTGTCAGTGTATGTCTTTGTTACTTGGTGTCAGAGTATGTCGTTGTTACTGCGTGTCAGTGTATGTCTGTGTTACTTGGTGTAAGTGGGTGTCTGAGTTGCTGGGTGTCAGTGTCTGTCTGTGTTACTTGGCGTAAGTGCGTGTCTTTGTTACTGGGTGTCAGTGTATGTCTTTGTTACTTGGTGTAAGTGTGTGTCTGTGTTACTGGGTGTCAGTGGATGTCTTTGTTACTTTGTGCAAGTGTGTGTCTGTGTTACTGGATGTCAGGGGATGTCTTTGTTACTGGGTGTTAGTGTATTTCTTTGTTCCTTGGTGTAAGTGTATGTCTTTGTTAATTGTTTCAAGTGTTTGTCTGTGTTACTGGGTGTCAGTGTATATCGTTGTTACTTGGTGTAAGTGTGTGTCTGTGTTACTGGGTGTCAGTGTATGTCGTTGTTACTTGGTCTAAGTGTGTGTCTGTGTTACTGTGTGTCAGTGTGTGTCTGTGTGACTGGGTGTCAGTGTATGTCTTTGTTACTTGGTGCAAGTGTCTGTCTTTGTTACTAGGTGTAAGTGTGTGTCTGTGTTAGTTGGTCTCAGTGTATGTCTTTGTTACTGGGTGTCAGTGTATGTCTGTATTACTTGGTGTAAGTGTGTGTCTTTGTTAAACAGTGTCAGTGGATGTCTGTGTTACTGGGTGTCAGTGTGTGTCTTTGTTACTGGGTGTAAGTGTATGTCTTTGTTACTGGGTGTCAGTGTATGTCTTTGTTACTTGGTGTCACTGTATGTCTTTGTTAATTGGTGTAAGTGTATGTCTTTGTTACTGGGTGTCAATGTGTGTCTGCGTTACTGGGTGTCAGTGTGTGTCTGTGTTACTGGGTCGCAGTGAATGTCTTTGTTACTTGCTGTAAGTGTGTGTCTGTTACTTGGTGTCAGTGTATGTCTTTATTACTTGGTGTAAGTGTGTGTCTGTGTTACTGGGTGTCAGTGTGTGTCTGTGTTACTGTGCGTCAGTGAATGTCTTAGTTACCTGGTGTAAGTGTGCGTCTGTTTTACTGGGCGTCAGTGTATGTCTGTGTTACTGGGTGTAAGTGTATGTCTGTGTTCCTGTGTGTCAGTGTATGTCATTATTACTTGGTGTAACTGTGTGTCTGTGTTACTGGGTGTCAGTCTGTGTCTTTGTTACTTGGTGTCAGTGTGTTTCTGTGTTACTGGGTCTCTGTGTATGTCTTTATTGCTTGGTGTAATTGGGTGTCTGTGTTACTGGGTGTCAGTGTGTGTCTTTGTTACTTGGTGTAAGTGTGTGTCTCTGTTACTGGATGTCAGTGTCTGTATGTGTTACTTGGTGTAAGTGGGTGTCTGTGTTACTGGGTGTCAGTGTATGTCTTTGTTACTTGGTGTCAGTGTGTGTCTTTGTTACACGGTGTAAGGTTATGTCTTTGTTACTTGGTGTCAGTGTATGTCTGTGTTACTTGTTGTAAGTGTGTGTCTTTGTTACTGTGTGTCAGTGTCTGTTTTTGTTATTTGGTGTCAGTGTATGTCTTTGTTACTGGGTGTCAGTGTGTGTCTTTGTTACTTGGTGTAAGTGTTTGTCTGTGTTACTGGGTGTCAGTGGATGTCTTTGTAACTTGGTGCAAGAGTGTGTCTGTGTTACTGGGTGTCAGTGTGTGTCTGTGTTACTGGGTGTCAGTGTGTGTCTTTGTTACACGGTGTAAGGTTATGTCTTTGTTACTTGGTGTAAGTGTGTGCCTGTGTTACTGGGTGTCAGTGTGTGTCTTTGTTACAGGGTGTAATTGTATGTCTTTGTTACTTGGTGTAAGTGTGTGTCTATGTTACTGGGTGTCAGTGTATGTCTTTATTACTGGGTGTCAGTAGATGTCTTTGTTACTTGGTGTAAGTGGGTGTCTGTGTTACTGGGTGTCAGTGTATGTCTTTGTCACTTGGTGTAAGTGGGTGTCTGTGTTACTGGGTGTCAGTGTATGTCTGTGATACTTGGTGTAAGTGTGTGTCTTTGTTACTGTGTGTCAGTGTATGTCTTTGTTTCTTGTTGTCAGTGTGTGTCTTTGTTACTTGGTGTAAGTTTGTGTCTGTGTTACTGGGTGTCAGTGGATGTCTTTGTTACTTGGTGCAAGAGTGTGTCTGTGTTACTGGGTGTCAGTGTATGTCTGTGTTAGTTGGTGTAAGTGCGTGTCTGTGTTACTGGTTGTCTGTGTGTGTCTTTGCTACAGGGTGTAAGTGTATGTCTTTGTTACTGTGTGTAAGTGTGTGCCTGTGTTACTGGGTGTCAGTGTATGTCTTTGTGACATGCTGTGTGTGTCTGTGTTAATGGGTGTCAGTGTGTGTCTTTGTTACAGGGTGTAAGTGTATGTCTTTGTTACTGGGTGTCAGTGTATGTCTTTGTGACTAGGTATAAGTGGGTGTCTGTGTTTTGGCCATGTGAGCCGCATGGAAGATGGCAGGATCCCCAAAGACACATTGTACAGCGAGCTCGCCACTGGTATCAGACCCACCGGCCGTCCATGTCTCCGTTATAAAGACGTCTGCAAACGCGACATGAAATCGTGTGACATTGATCACAAGTCGTGGGAGTCAGTTGCCAGCATTCGCCAGAGCTGGCGGGCAGCCAAAAAGACAGGGCTAAATTGTGGCGAGTCGAAGAGACTTAGTAGTTGGCAGGAAAAAAGACAGAGGCGCAAGGGGAGAGCCAACTGTGCAACAGCCCCAACAAACAAATTTCTCTGCAGCACCTGTGGAAGAGCCTGTCACTCCAGAATTGGCCTTTATAGCCACTCCAGGCGCTGCTTCACAAACCACTGACCACCTCCAGGCGCGTATCCATTGTCTCTCGAGATAAGGAGGCCCAAAAGAATAAGTGGGTGTCTGTGTTACTGGGTGTCAGTGTATGACTTTGTTACTTGGTGTAGGTGTGTGTCTGTGTTACTGGGTGTCAGTTTGATTCTCTCTGACTGGGTGTCATTGTATGTCTTTCTTACTTGGTGTAAGTGTGTGTCTGTGTAACTGGGTGTCAGTGTGTGTCTTCGTTACTGCGTGTAAGTGTATGTCTTTGTTACTTGGTGTAAGTGTGTGTCTGTGTTACTGTGTGTCAGTGTCTGTCTTTGTTACTTGGTGTAAGTGCATGTCTGAGTTACTGAGTGTCAGTGGATGCCTGTGTTACTGGGTGTCAGCGGATGCCTGTGTTACTGGGTGTCAGTGTATGTCTCTGTTACTTGGTGTACATGTGTGTCTGTGTTACCACGTGTCAGTGTATGTCCCTGTTACTTTGTTTAAGTGGGTGTCTGTGTTACTGGGTGTCCGTGTATGTCTTTGTTACTGGCTGTCAGTGTATGTCTTTGTTACTTGGTGTAAGTGTGTGTCTTTGTTACTGGGTGTCAGTGTATGTCTTTGTTACATGGTGTCAGTGGATGCCTGTGTTACTGGGTGTCATTGTATGTCTCTGTTACTTGTTGTACGTGAGTGTCTGTGTTACCGGGTGTCAGTGTGTTTCTGTCTTACTGGGTGTCATTGTATGTCTTTGTTACTTGTTGTAAGTGTGTGTCTGTGTTACTGGATGTCAGTGTGTGTCTTTGTTACTTGGTGTAAGTGGGTGTCTGTGTTACTGGGTGTCAGTGTATGTCTGTGATACTTGGTGTAAGTGTGTGTCTTTGTTACTGTGTGTCAGTGTATGTCTTTGTTTCTTGTTGTCAGTGTGTGTCTTTGTTACTTGGTGTAAGTTTGTGTCTGTGTTACTGGGTGTCAGTGGATGTCTTTGTTACTTGGTGCAAGAGTGTGTCTGTGTTACTGGGTGTCAGTGTATGTCTGTGTTAGTTGGTGTAAGTGCGTGTCTGTGTTACTGGTTGTCAGTGTGTGTCTTTGCTACAGGGTGTAAGTGTATGTCTTTGTTACATGGTGTAAGTGTGTACCTGTGTTACTGGGTGTCAGTGTATGTCTTTGTGACATACAGTGTGTGTCTGTGTTAATGGGTGTCAGTGTGTGTCTTTGTTACAGGGTGTAAGTGTATGTCTTTGTGATTTGGTGTAAGTGTGTGTCTATGTTACTGGGTGTCAGTGTATGTCTTTGTTACTGGGTGTCAGTGTATGTCTTTGTTACGAGGTATAAGTGGGTGTCTGTGTTACTGGGTGTCAGTGTATGACTTTGTTACTTGGTGTAGGTGTGTGTCTGTGTTACTGGGTGTCAGTTTCATTCTCTATGACTGGGTGTCATTGTATGTCTTTCTTACTTGGTGTAAGTGTGTGTCTGTGTAACTGGGTGTCAGTGTGTGTCTTTGTTACTGCGTGTAAGTGTATGTCTTTGTTACTTGGTGTAAGTGTGTGTCTGTGTTACTGGGTGTCAGTGTCTGTCTTTGTTACTTGGTGTAAGTGCATGTCTGAGTTACTGAGTGTCAGTGGATGCCTGTGTTACTGGGTGTCAGCGGATGCCAGTGTTACTGGGTGTCAGTGTATGTCTCTGTTACTTGGTGTACATGTGTGTCTGTGTTACCGCGTGTCAGTGTATGTCCCTGTTACTTTGTTTAAGTGGGTGTCTGTGTTACTGGGTGTCCGTGTATGTCTTTGTTACTGGCTGTCAGTGTATGTCTTTGTTACTTGGTGTAAGTGTGTGTCTTTGTTACTGGGTGTCAGTGTATGTCTTTGTTACATGGTGTCAGTGGATGCCTGTGTTACTGGGTGTCAGTGGCTGCCTGTGTTACTGGGTGTCATTGTATGTCTCTGTTACTTGTTGTACGTGAGTGTCTGTGTTACCGGGTGTCAGTGTATGTCTCTGTTACTTGGCGTAAGTGTGTGTCTGTGTAACTGGGTGTCAGTGTATGTCTTTGTTACTTGGTGTAAGTGTGTGTCGTTGTTACTGGGTGTCGGTGTATGTCTTTGTTACTTGTTGTAAGTGTGTGTCTGTGTTACTTGGTGTCAGTGTGTGTCTTTGTTACTTGGTGAAAGTGTATGTCTTTGTTACTTGGTGTCAGTGTATGTCTGTGTAACTTCATGTTAATGTGTGTCTTTGTTACTTGGTGTCAGTGTATGTATTTATTACTTGGTTTAAGTGGGTATCAGTGTTACTGGGTGTCAGTTTAGTCTTTGTTACTTGGTGTCAGTGTGTGTCTGTGTTACTGGGTGAAAGTGTGTGTCTGTGTTACTGGGTGTCAGTGTATGTCTTTGTTATTTGGTGTCAGTGTATGTCTTTGTTACTGGGTGTCAGTGTGTGTCTTTGTTACTTGGTGTAAGTGTTTGTCTGTGTTACTGGGTGTCAGTGGATGTCTTTGTCACTTGGTGCAAGAGTGTGTCTGTGTTACTGGGTGTCAGTGTATGTCTGTGTTAGTTGGTGTAAGTGTGTGTGTGTGTTACTGGGTGTCAGTGTGTGTCTGTGTTACTGGGTGTCAGTGTGTGTCTTTGTTACACGGTGTAAGTGTATGTCTTTGTTACTTGGTGTAAGTGTGTGCCTGTGTTACTGGGTGTCAGTGTATGTCTTTGTGAAATGCAGTAAGTGTGTGTCTGTGTTACTGGGTGTTAGTGTGTGTCTTTGTTACAGGGTGTAATTGTATGTCTTTGTTACTTGGTGTAAGTGTGTGTCTATGTTACTGGGTGTCAGTGTATGTCTTTATTACTGGGTGTCAGTAGATGTCTTTGTTACTTGGTGTAAGTGGGTGTCTGTGTTACTGGGTGTCAGTGTATGTCCTTGTTACTTGGTGTAGGTGTGTGTCTGTGTTACTGGGCGTAAGTGTGTGTCTGTGTAACTGGGTGTCAGTGTATGTCTTTGTTACTTGGTGTAAGTGTGTGTCGTTGTTACTGGGTGTCGGTGTATGTCTTTGTTACTTGTTGTAAGTGTGTGTCTGTGTTACTTGGTGTCAGTGTGTGTCTTTGTTACTTGGTGAAAGTGTATGTCTTTGTTACTTGGTGTCAGTGTATGTCTGTGTTACTTCATGTTAATGTGTGTCTTTGTTACTTGGTGTCAGTGTATGTATTTATTACTTGGTTTAAGTGGGTATCAGTGTTACTGGGTGTCAGTTTAGTCTTTGTTACTTGGTGTCAGTGTGTGTCTGTGTTACTGGGTGAAAGTGTGTGTCTGTGTTACTGGGTGTCAGTGTATGTCTTTGTTATTTGGTGTCAGTGTATGTCTTTGTTACTGGGTGTCAGTGTGTGTCTTTGTTACTTGGTGTAAGTGTTTGTCTGTGTTACTGGGTGTCAGTGGATGTCTTTGTCACTTGGTGCAAGAGTGTGTCTGTGTTACTGGGTGTCAGTGTATGTCTGTGTTAGTTGGTGTAAGTGTGTGTGTGTGTTACTGGGTGTCAGTGTGTGTCTGTGTTACTGGGTGTCAGTGTGTGTCTTTGTTACACGGTGTAAGTGTATGTCTTTGTTACTTGGTGTAAGTGTGTGCCTGTGTTACTGGGTGTCAGTGTATGTCTTTGTGAAATGCAGTAAGTGTGTGTCTGTGTTACTGGGTGTTAGTGTGTGTCTTTGTTACAGGGTGTAATTGTATGTCTTTGTTACTTGGTGTAAGTGTGTGTCTATGTTACTGGGTGTCAGTGTATGTCTTTATTACTGGGTGTCAGTAGATGTCTTTGTTACTTGGTGTAAGTGGGTGTCTGTGTTACTGGGTGTCAGTGTATGTCCTTGTTACTTGGTGTAGGTGTGTGTCTGTGTTACTGGGTGTCAGTGTGTTTCTGTCTTACTGGGTGTCATTGTATGTCTTTGTTACTTGTTGTAAGTGTGTGTCTGTGTTACTGGATGTCAGTGTGTGTCTTTGTTACTTGGTGTAAGTGGGTGTCTGTGTTACTGGGTGTCAGTGTATGTCTTTGTCACTTGGTGTAAGTGGGTGTCTGTGTTACTGGGTGTCAGTGTATGTCTGTGATACTTGGTGTAAGTGTGTGTCTTTGTTACTGTGTGTCAGTGTATGTCTTTGTTTCTTGTTGTCAGTGTGTGTCTTTGTTACTTGGTGTAAGTTTGTGTCTGTGTTACTGGGTGTCAGTGGATGTCTTTGTTACTTGGTGCAAGAGTGTGTCTGTGTTACTGGGTGTCAGTGTATGTCTGTGTTAGTTGGTGTAAGTGCGTGTCTGTGTTACTGGTTGTCAGTGTGTGTCTTTGCTACAGGGTGTAAGTGTATGTCTTTGTTACATGGTGTAAGTGTGTGCCTGTGTTACTGGGTGTCAGTGTATGTCTTAGTGACATACAGTGTGTGTCTGTGTTAATGGGTGTCAGTGTGTGTCTTTGTTACAGGGTGTAAGTGTATGTCTTTGTTATTTGGTGTAAGTGTGTGTCTATGTTACTGGGTGTCAGTGTATGTCTTTGTTACTGGGTGTCAGTGTATGTCTTTGTTACTAGGTATAAGTGGGTGTCTGTGTTACTGGGTGTCAGTGTATGACTTTGTTACTTGGTGTAGGTGTGTGTCTGTGTTACTGGGTGTCAGTTTGATTCTCTATGACTGGGTGTCATTGTATGTCTTTCTTACTTGGTGTAAGTGTGTGTCTTTGTAACTGGGTGTCAGTGTGTGTCTTTGTTACTGCGTGTAAGTGTATGTCTTTGTTACTTGGTGTAAGTGTGTGTCTGTGTTACTGGGTGTCAGTGTCTGTCTTTGTTACTTGGTGTAAGTGCATGTCTGAGTTACTGAGTGTCAGTGGATGCCTGTGTTACTGGGTGTCAGCGGATGCCTGTGTTACTGGGTGTCAGTGTATGTCTCTGTTACTTGGTGTACATGTGTTTCTGTGTTACCGCGTCTCAGTGTATGTCCCTGTTACTTTGTTTAAGTGGGTGTCTGTGTTACTGGGTGTCCGTGTATGCCTTTGTTACTGGCTGTCAGTGTATGTCTTTGTTACTTGGTGTAAGTGTGTGTCTTTGTTACTGCGTGTCAGTGTATGTCTTTGTTACATGGTGTCAGTGGATGCCTGTGTTACTGGGTGTCAGTGGCTGCCTGTGTTACTGGGTGTCATTGTATGTCTCTGTTACTTGTTGTACGTGAGTGTCTGTGTTACCGGGTGTCAGTGTATGTCTCTGTTACTTGGCGTAAGTGTGTGTCTGTGTTACTGGGTGTCAGTGTATGTCTTTGTTACTTGGTGTAAGTGTGTGTCGTTGTTACTGGGTGTCGGTGTATGTCTTTGTTACTTGTTGTAAGTGTGTGTCTGTGTTACTTGGTGTCAGTGTGTGTCTTTGTTACTTGGTGAAAGTGTATGTCTTTGTTACTTGGTGTCAGTGTATGTCTGTGTTACTTCATGTTAATGTGTGTCTTTGTTACTTGGTGTCAGTGTATGTATTTATTACTTGGTTTAAGTGGGTATCAGTGTTACTGGGTGTCAGTTTAGTCTTTGTTACTTGGTGTCAGTGTGTGTCTGTGTTACTGGGTGAAAGTGTGTGTCTGTGTTACTGGGTGTCAGTGGATGTCTTTGTACTTGGTGTAAGTGTGTATCTGTGTTACTGGGTGTCAGTGTATGTCTTTGTTACTTGGTGTAAGTGTGTGTCTGTGTTACTGGGTGCCTGTTTGTGTCTTTGTTGCAGGGTGTAAGTGTATTTCTTTGTTACTGGGTGCAAGTGTGTGTCTGTGTTACTGGGTGTCAGTGTATGTCTTTGTTACTTGGTGTCAGTGTGTGTCTGCGTTCCTTGGTGTCAGTGTGTGTCTGTGTTACTTGTTGTAAGTGTAAGTCTTTGTTACTTGGTGTAAGTGTATGTCTGTGTTACTTGGTTTCAGTGAATGTCTGTGTTACTGGGTGCCAATGTATGTCTTTGTTACTTGGTGTAAGTGTGTGTCTGTGTTACTGGGTGTCAGTGTATGTCTTTGTTACTGGTTGTCAGTGTGTGTCTTTGTTACTGGGTGTCAGTGTGTGTCTGTGTTACTGCGTGTCAGTGTTTGTCTTTGTTACTTGGTGTAACTGTATGTCTTTGTTACTTGGTGTAAGTGTTTGTCTGTGATGCTGGGTGTCACTGTATGTCTTTGTTACTTGGTGTAAGTGTATGTCTGTGTTACAGGGTGTCAGTGTCCGTCTTTGTTACTGTGTGTCAGTCTGTGTCTTTGTTACTGGGTTTCAGTGTGTGTCTGTGTTACTGGGTGTCATTGCATGTCTTTGTTACTTGGTTTAAGTGTGTGTCTGTGATACTTGGTGTCAGTGTATGACTTTGTTACTTGGTGTAAGTGTGTGTCTGTGTTACTGGGTCTCAGTCTGTGTCTGTGTTACTGCGTGTCAGTGTGTGTCTTTGTTACTTGGTGTCAGTGTATGTCTTTGTTACTTGGTGTAAGTATGTGTCTGTGTTACTGGGTGTCAGTGTATGTCTTTGTTACGTGGTGTAAGTGTGTGTCTGTGTCACTTGGTGTCAGTGTATGTCTGTGTTACTGGGGGTCAGTATCTGTCTGTGTTACTGGGTGTCAGTGTATGTCTTTGTTACTTGGTGTAAGTGTGTGTCCGTGTTACTTGGTGTAAGTGTGTGTCCGTGTTACTGGGTGTCAGTCTGTGTCCGTGTTACTGGGTGTCAGTGTATGTCTTTGTTACTTGTTGTAAGTGTATGTCTGTGTTACTATGTGTAAGTGTAAGTCTGTGTTACTGGGTGTCAGTATAAGTCTGTGTTACTGGGTGTCAGTGTGTGTCTTTGTTACTGGGTGTCAGTGTGTGTCTGTGTTACTGGGTGTCAGTGTGTGTCTGTGTTACTGGCTGCCAGTGTATGTCTTTGATACTTGGTGTGAGTGTATGTCTCTGTTCATTGGTGCAAGTGTGTGTCTGTGTTACTGGGAGTCAGAGTGCGTCTGTGTTACTGGGTGTAAGTACATGTCTTTGCTACTTGGTGTAAGTGTGTGTCTGTGTTACTGGGTGTCAGTGTATGTCTTCGTTACTTGGTGTAAGTGTGTGTCTGTGTTACTGGGTGTCAGTGTATGTCTTTGTTACTTGGTGTAAGTGTGTGTCTGTGTTACTGGGTGTCAATGCGTGTCTGTGTTACTAGGAGTCAGTGCATGTCTTTGTTAATTGGTGTAAGTGTGTGCTTGTGTTACTGGGTGTCAGTGTATGTCTTTGTTACTTGGTGTAAGTGTGTGTCTGTGTTACTGGGTGTCAGTGAATGTCTTTGTTACTTGTTGTAAGTGTGTGTCCGTGTTACTGGGTGTCAGTGTGTGTCTGTGTGACTTGGTGTCAGTGTGTGTCTGCGTTACTTGGTGTCAGTGTGTGTCTGTGTTACTGGGTGTCAGTGTATGTCTTTGTTACTTGGTGTAAGTGTGTATCTGTGTTGCTGGGTGTCAGTATATGTCTGTGTTGCTTGCTGTCAGTGTATGTCTTTGTTACTGGGTGTCAGTGTGTGTCTGTGTTACTTGGTGTAAGCGTATGTCTTTGTTAATTGGTGTGAGTGTGTGTCTGTGTTACTGGGTGTCAGTGTATGTCTTTGTTACTTGGTGTAAGTGTGTGTCTGTGTTACTGGGTGTCAGTGTCTGTCTTTGTTACTGGGTGTCAGTGTATGTCTTTGTTACTGCGTGTCAGTGTGTGTCTGTGTTACTGGGTGTAAGTGTATGTCTTTGTTATTTGTTGTAAATGTGTGTCTGTGTTACTGGGTGTCAGTGTATGTCTTAGTTACTTGGTGTAAGTGTTTGTCTGTGTTACTGTGTGTCAGTGTATGTCTTTGTGACTTGGTGTCAGTGTGTGTCTGTGTTACTGGGTGTCAGTGTCTGTCTTTGTTCCTTGGTGTAAGTGGGTGTCTGTGTTACTGGGTGTAAGTGGATGTCTTTGTTACTTGGTGTAAGTGTGTGTCTGTGTTACTGTGTGTCAGTGTATGTCTTTGTTACTTGGTGTAAGTGTGTGTCTGTGTTACTGGGTGCCTGTTTGTGTCTTTGTTGCAGGGTGTAAGTGTATTTCTTTGTTACTGGGTGCAAGAGTGTGTCTGTGTTACTGGGTGTCAGTGTATGTCTTAGTTACTTGGTGCAAGTGTGTATCTGTGTTTCTGGGTGTCAGTGTATGTCTTTGTTACTTGGTGTAAGTGTGTGTCTGTGTTACTTGGTGTCAGTGTGTGTCTGTGTTACTTGCTGTAAGTGTATGTCTTTGTTACTTGGTGTAAGTGTATGTCTGTGTTACTTGGTTTCAGTGAATGTCTGTGTTACTGGGTGCCAATGTATGTCTTTGTTACTTGGTGTAAGTGTGTGTCTGTGTTACTGGGTGTCAGTGTATGTCTTTGTTACTGGTTGTCAGTGTGTGTCTTTGTTACTGGGTGTCAGTGTGTGTCTGTGTTACTGGGTGTCAGTGTGTGTCTTTGTTACTTGGTGTAACTGTATTTCTTTGTTACTTGGTGTAAGTGTTTGTCTGTGATGCTGGGTGTCACTGTATGTCTTTGTTACTTGGTGTAAGTGTATGTCTGTGTTACTGGGTTTCAGTGTCCGTCTTTGTTACTGTGTGTCAGTGTGTGTCTTTGTTACTGGGTGTCAGTGTGCGTCTGTGTTACTGGGTGTCATTGTATGTCTTTGTTACTTGGTGTAAGTGTGTGTCTGTGTTACTGGGGCTCAGTCTGTGTCTGTGTTACTGCGTGTCAGAGTGTGTCTTTGTTACTTGGTGTCAGTGTATGTCTTTGTTACTTGGTGTAAGTATGTGTCTGTGTTACTGGGTGTCAGTGTATGTCCTTGTTACGTGGTGTAAGTGTGTGTCTGTGTCACTTGGTGTCAGTGCATGTCTGTGTTACTGGGGGTCAGTGTCTCTCTGTGTTACTGGGTGTCAGTGTATGTCTTTGTTACTTGGTGTAAGTGTGCGTCCGTGTTACTTGGTGTAAGTGTGTGTCCGTGTTACTGGGTGTCAGTCTGTGTCCGTGTTACTGGGTGTCAGTGTATGTCTTTGTTACTTGTTGTAAGTGTATGTCTGTGTTACTTTGTGTAAGTGTAAGACATTGTTACTGGGTGTCAGTACAGGTCTGTGTTACTGGGTGTCAGTGTGTGTCTTTGTTACTTGGTGTGAGTGTATGTCTTTGTTACTGCGTGTCAGTGTGTGTCTGTGTTACTGGGTGTAAGTGTATGTCTTTGTTACTTGTTGTAAGTGTGTGTCTGTGTTACTGGGTGTCAGTGTATGTCTTTGTTACTTGGTGTAAGTGTTTGTCTGTGTTACTGTGTGTCAGTGTGTGTCTTTGTTACTTGGTGTCAGTGTGTGTCTGTGTTACTGGGTGTCAGTGTCTGTCTTTGATCCTTGGTGTAAGTGGGTGTCTGTGTTACTGGGTGTAAGTGTATGTCTTTGTTACTTGTTGTAAGTGTGTGTCTGTGTTACTTGGTGTCAGTGGATGTCTTTGTTGCTTGGTGTAAGTGTGTGTCTGTGTTATTGTGTGTCAGTGTATGTCTTTGTTACTTGGTATAAGTGCGTGTCTTTGTTACTGGGTGTCAATGTATGTCTTTGTTACTTGGTGTTAGTGGGTGTCTGTGTTACTGGGTGTCAGTGTATGTCTTTGTTACTTGGTGTCAGTGTATGTCTTTGTTACTGGGTGTCAGTGTGTGTCTTTGTTACTTGGTGTAAGTGTGTGTCTGTGTGACTGGGTGTCAGTGCATGTCTTTGTTACTTGGTGTAAGTGTGTGTCTGTGTTACTGGGTGTCAGAGGATGTCTTTGTTACTTGGTGTAAGGGAATGTCTTTGTTACTTGGTGTAAATGTGTGTCTGTGTTACTGGCTGTCAGTGTATGTCTTTGTTACTTGTTGTAAGTGTGTGTCTGTGTTACTGGCTGTCAGTGTATGTCTTTGTTACTTGGTCTAATTGTGTGTCTGTGCTACTGGGTGTCAGTGTATGTCTGTGTTACTTGGTGTCAGTGAATGTCTTTGTTACTTGGTGTAAGTATGTGTCTGTGTTACTGGGTGTCAGTGTATGTCTTTGTTACTTGGAGTAAGTGTGTGTCTGTGTTACTGTGTGTCAGTGCGTGTCTTTGCTACATTGTGTAAGTGTATGTCTGTGTTACTGGGTGTCAGTGTATGTCTGTGTTACTGGGTGCCAGTGTGTGTCTTTGTTACTGGGTGTCAGTGTATGTCTTTGTTACTCGGTGTCAGTGTGTGTCTGTGTTACTGGGTGCCAGTGTACGTCTTTGATACTTGGTCTAAGTGTATGTCTTTGTTCATTGGTCTAAGTGTGTGTCCGTGTTACTGGGTGTCAGTGTGTGTCTGTGTTACTGGGTGTAATTGTATGTCTTTGTTACTTGGTGTAATTGCATGTCTTTGTTACTGGGTGTCAGTGTGTGTCTTTGTTACTGGGTGTCAGTGTGTGTCTGTGTTACTGGGTGCCAGTGTATGTCTTTGATACTTGGTGTATGTGTATGTCTTTGTTCATTGGTGCAAGTGTGTCTGTGTTACTGGGTGTCAGTGTGTGTCTGTGTTACTGGGTGTCAGTGTGTGTCTATGTTACTTGGTGTAAGTGTATGTCTTTGTTACTGGTTGTCAGTGCATGTCTTTGCTACTTGGTGTCGGTGTATGTCTGTGTTACTGGGCGTCAGTGTATGTCTGTGTTACTGGGTGTAAGTATATGTCTTTGTTCCTGGGTGTCAGTATATGTCTTTGTTACTTGGTGTCAGTGTGTGTCTGTGTTACTGGGTGTATGTGTGTGACTTTGTTACTTGGTGCAAGTGTGTGACTTTGTTACTTGGTGTAAGTTTGTGAATTTGTTACTTTGTGTAAGTGGGTGTCTGTGTGACTGGGTGTCAGTGTATGTCTTTGTTACTTGGTGTAAGTGCGTGTCTTTGTTACTGGGTGTCAGTGTATGTCTTTGTTACTTGGTGTTAGTGGGTGTCTGTATTACTGGGTGTCAGTGTGTGTCTTTGTTACTTGGTGTCAGTGTATGTCTTTGTTACTTGTTGTAAGTGTATGTCTGTGTTACTTTGTGTAAGTGTAAGACATTGTTACTGGGTGTCAGTACAGGTCTGTGTTACTGGGTGTCAGTGTGTGTCTTTGTTACTTGGTGTGAGTGTATGTCTTTGTTACTGCGTGTCAGTGTGTGTCTGTGTTACTGGGTGTAAGTGTATGTCTTTGTTACTTGTTGTAAGTGTGTGTCTGTGTTACTGGGTGTCAGTGTATGTCTTTGTTACTTGGTGTAAGTGTTTGTCTGTGTTACTGTGTGTCAGTGTGTGTCTTTGTTACTTGGTGTCAGTGTGTGTCTGTGTTACTGGGTGTCAGTGTCTGTCTTTGATCCTTGGTGTAAGTGGGTGTCTGTGTTACTGGGTGTAAGTGTATGTCTTTGTTACTTGTTGTAAGTGTGTGTCTGTGTTACTTGGTGTCAGTGGATGTCTTTGTTGCTTGGTGTAAGTGTGTGTCTGTGTTATTGTGTGTCAGTGTATGTCTTTGTTACTTGGTATAAGTGCGTGTCTTTGTTACTGGGTGTCAATGTATGTCTTTGTTACTTGGTGTTAGTGGGTGTCTGTGTTACTGGGTGTCAGTGTATGTCTTTGTTACTTGGTGTCAGTGTATGTCTTTGTTACTGGGTGTCAGTGTGTGTCTTTGTTACTTGGTGTAAGTGTGTGTCTGTGTGACTGGGTGTCAGTGCATGTCTTTGTTACTTGGTGTAAGTGTGTGTCTGTGTTACTGGGTGTCAGAGGATGTCTTTGTTACTTGGTGTAAGGGAATGTCTTTGTTACTTGGTGTAAATGTGTGTCTGTGTTACTGGCTGTCAGTGTATGTCTTTGTTACTTGTTGTAAGTGTGTGTCTGTGTTACTGGCTGTCAGTGTATGTCTTTGTTACTTGGTCTAATTGTGTGTCTGTGCTACTGGGTGTCAGTGTATGTCTGTGTTACTTGGTGTCAGTGAATGTCTTTGTTACTTGGTGTAAGTATGTGTCTGTGTTACTGGGTGTCAGTGTATGTCTTTGTTACTTGGAGTAAGTGTGTGTCTGTGTTACTGGGTGTCAGTGCGTGTCTTTGCTACATTGTGTAAGTGTATGTCTGTGTTACTGGGTGTCAGTGTATGTCTGTGTTACTGGGTGCCAGTGTGTGTCTTTGTTACTGGGTGTCAGTGTATGTCTTTGTTACTCGGTGTCAGTGTGTGTCTGTGTTACTGGGTGCCAGTGTACGTCTTTGATACTTGGTCTAAGTGTATGTCTTTGTTCATTGGTCTAAGTGTGTGTCCGTGTTACTGGGTGTCAGTGTGTGTCTGTGTTACTGGGTGTAATTGTATGTCTTTGTTACTTGGTGTAATTGCATGTCTTTGTTACTGGGTGTCAGTGTGTGTCTTTGTTACTGGGTGTCAGTGTGTGTCTGTGTTACTGGGTGCCAGTGTATGTCTTTGATACTTGGTGTATGTGTATGTCTTTGTTCATTGGTGCAAGTGTGTCTGTGTTACTGGGTGTCAGTGTGTGTCTGTGTTACTGGGTGTCAGTGTGTGTCTATGTTACTTGGTGTAAGTGTATGTCTTTGTTACTGGTTGTCAGTGCATGTCTTTGCTACTTGGTGTCGGTGTATGTCTGTGTTACTGGGCGTCAGTGTATGTCTGTGTTACTGGGTGTAAGTATATGTCTTTGTTCCTGGGTGTCAGTATATGTCTTTGTTACTTGGTGTCAGTGTGTGTCTGTGTTACTGGGTGTATGTGTGTGACTTTGTTACTTGGTGCAAGTGTGTGACTTTGTTACTTGGTGTAAGTTTGTGAATTTGTTACTTTGTGTAAGTGGGTGTCTGTGTGACTGGGTGTCAGTGTATGTCTTTGTTACTTGGTGTAAGTGCGTGTCTTTGTTACTGGGTGTCAGTGTATGTCTTTGTTACTTGGTGTTAGTGGGTGTCTGTATTACTGGGTGTCAGTGTGTGTCTTTGTTACTTGGTGTCAGTGTATGTCTTTGTTACTGGGTGTCAGTGTGTGTCTTTCTTACTTGGTGTAAGTGTGTGTCTGTGTGACAGGGTGTCAGTGCATGTCTTTGTTACTTGGTGTAAGTGTGTGTCTGTGTTCCGGGGTGTCAGTGTATGTCTCTGTTACTTCGTGTAAAGGAATGTCTTTGTTACTTGGTGTAAATGTGTGTCTGTGTTACTGGGTGTCAGTGTATGTCTTTGTTACTTGTTGTAAGTGTTTGTCTGTGTTACTGGGTGTCAGTGTATGTCTTTGTTACTTGGTCTAATTGTGTGTCTGTGCTCCTGGGTGTCAGTGTGTGTCTTTTTTACTTGGTGTAAGTGTGAGTCTTTGTTACTGGGTGTCAGTGTGTGTCTTTGTTACTGGGTGTCAGTGTGTGTCTGTGTTACTGGGTGTCAGTGTCAGTCTTTGTTCCTTGGTGTAAGTGGGAGTCTGTGTTCCGGTGTAAGTGTGTGACTTTGTTACTTGGTGTAAGTGTGTGACTTTGTTAATTGCTGTAAGTGGGTGTCTGTGTTACTGGGTGTCAGTGTGTGTCTGTGTTACTGGGTGTCAGTGCATGTTTTTGTTACTTGGTGTCAGTGTATGTCTTTGTTACTGGGTGTCAGTGCATGTCTTTGTTACTGGGTGTCGGTGTATGTCTGAGTTCCTGGGCGTCAGTGTATGTCTGTGTTACTGGGTGTAAGTATATGTCTTTGTTCCTGGGTGTCAGTACATGTCTTTGTTACTTGGTGTCAGTGTATGTCTTTGTGACTTGGTGTATGTGTCTGTCTGTGTT